>NC_140175.1:38973934-39014115 GCF_963971535.1 Notolepis coatsorum
TTCGCTGAGCAGGCGCCCCGACCGAACTGTAGGGGTCGCTGTCCACAACGCCCAGGACCCACCCACGGCACCCCTCCCCCTAACTCAGCCAAACGAGTTAGTATAGCGATCAGCCCGAGCCAAGGCAATGCTGACTCTCTGGGAGTCGAGACCGCAGCCTCTTGCATTGGTGACGAGCACAATCTCCGCTACGCCACCTGACCGCCAGTTTCATCTAATTTTGTGAACCAAGGAAACTATAAAAGAAGGAAGGGTCATTACGTCAGAATACCAGTGTTCTCTATCAAACGTTAGCTAGTTAACAATGCACCATATTGCTGATGATTCTGACATCCGAGGTAATAACCTGTTTAAATGGCAGGTCATAAACAAGGAGATGGCTGATCCCATTTAACGCAATGTGTGCCAACACTTTTAACAACCAATGTACATTCACATGCTGCACAGTGACATAATGACCCTTCCTTCTTTTATAGTGTCTTGTCGTGAACTAGGAAGTACAGCCACACAGTTTCATTTTAATTTAAAGAGACAGAAGCCAAAAGTGCCTGTTTACATTTTACATTAAAATGTTGTCATTTAGCTGACACTTTTATCCAAAGCGACTTACAAGTTCTGTACGACAAGTCAGCAGGAAGGGTACAACTCTTACAGCTGAGTAACAATGTTCATCAAACAGTGCTGAAACTTGGGTGCTGCAGTGTTGAGTGCATAGTAGTAAAGACATATTAGTATAGTAGGAAGAGTGCATGATAGTATAAGACAGTAAGAAGGTTTTTCATTTCTGATATTGATCGAAGAAGTGTGTTTTTAGTCGAAGGCGAAAGATTGGTTGGGTTTCGGCTGTCCTAACTGTGATGGGAAGCTTGTTCCAACCATGGTGGAGCGAGGACAGAGAATAGGCGGCTTCTCTTTGATGACCCTCTGTTTGAGGCTGATATACTGTTATATTTATTATTAACACTTTTCAAGCAATGTACTCTATGAATATTATTGAGACGTTAAATGGCGATATATATTGTTTCGAATTTGGCTCTGCCAACAAATATATTTCTTGAAACCACCATGTTGCTAGGAAACACTCAAACAAAACCAACAGTCAGCTCCGTACAGCTACAATGTATCAAAACCAATGTAAACAAAGGCAAAATTATACACAAACGTTCCAGTACTGTTATACTTAAACAAGAGGGAGTGTATTGTTTTTAACAACATCACGGCTGTGGTTACAGGTACGAGATGCAGGCGATGACATGATGTTATTTACTATGACACATATCCTGAGTTTTATTGAGTGTTCTATTGCTTTTGTAATGGTTTTTACACAATATCTGGTTTCGTTTTGTGAATAAAACACATATAGATATCAAGTTTTGATCAAGAGTTAATTCAACTCGGTATATAATATATGTGTTGCTAAGCAAATCCAAGCCCTAGCTGTTATGTTGTAGCAAAATAACACATGGCTCTCCGCCCTCAGATCGTTTGATCAGAACCAACTGTTGTATGACGTACACATGGAATGCCTTGCGGCCAGTCAAGATCGCTCGATCAGAACGAACTATTGTGAAAGTAAGGGATAACAGCACGCGATGAGGTGTGCAGTTATCGGTTATAATATACTCTCTATACGACGGCCAGGTGTGTGGTTATATCATATACTATATGATGGCTGTGATGAATCTCTCACTTCAGTGCTTTGATGTGACGTCTGAAGAGCAACACAGTAGATCCTCTGTACGTCTTTGCTCTTCTGTGGCCTGAGCAGCCTGTGTCTCACAGTCACTCACCCCCGGAGCAGATCACACTGCTGAGAAGAAGGACTAAGAGGGAAAGCGGGCCTTGAAAGAGCGTACCGCTTAACCTTGACCCTCGAGCGAGTATGTTTCTCCCAGTGTGTGTGTGTGTGTGTGTGTGTGTGTGTGTGTGTGTGTGTGTGTGTGTGTGTGTGTGTGTGTGTGTGTGTGTGTGTGTGTGTGTGTGTGTGTGTGTGTGTGTGTGTGTGTGTGTGTGTGTGTGTGTGTGTGTGTGTGTGTGTGTGTGTGTGTGTGTGTGAGACTACAGCTGCCCCTCTCGCCACTTCAGAGAGTGTTTACGTTTTAGGAGAGGTCTTTATCTTCCCCCGGCCTGGGGTCCCTCTGGGTGAGTCTGTACAGCCAGCTCTCACACACACACACACACACACACACACACACACACACACACACACACACACACACACACACACACACACACACACACACACACACACACACGTGCACGCACACGGACACATACACACATATGGTGAGGCCCAGCCGGAGCCTCCCATCGAGAGGGAGAGAGAGAGAGAGAGAGAGAGCAAAGGGAGAGAGTGCTGTCACACACTCATCCATCTCGGCTACATTCTGGACTAAAGCTGGGCCCAGCGGCTCTCTCTCAGCCCAAACACAGCAGAAGTAGGTTACCTGGTGTCGTGGGGCTGAGGAGAAAGAGAGAGAGAGAGTGAGCAAGAGAGAGAGAGAGAGAGAGAGAGAGAGAGAAGGAATGTGTAAACTCCGCCGGCGAGGGCATACATTGTCGACCTGCGAGTGGATACGCTGTTTGAGAGCACCAGCAACATCATTCTTTTTTACCTGACTTCTATTGGTATAATAACTAACTGTCTGACTTCATAAATAACCGGCTTCTAGATTTGCAGCATCTTAGTCATAACAACGACTCACCGGCATATATTTAAGTAACTTATTGTTTTTTTTACCATTGTTTTATTTTATAAAGTTACCCAGCTGTTAGAACTCTAGAAAAGAAATATGTCAGTGATTTTATTTTATTGGTAGCATAGCAAATTATGCCATGAACTGGATACCTTTCCCCAAAGTGCCAGTACCATGAGTAAATTCTTCAGTGAATGGCCCAAGTGGAAATCAAACCCCTAACCCTGGCAGTGGCAGTGCCTTGCTTTACAGCGTATACTGTACTGACTTGTGTTAACGTACGTCACCTTGTCATGTGACACATAATGATGCAACAAGATCAGACACATTTTTTTTGATCCACTTTTTCTCCTCCTGTTTTTCTGTGTTTTTTTCTCCCATCCCAATTTTAGTCATGCCAATTCCCCCCTCCCCTTCCTGGTAGTTGCTCGCATGTGCCCCCCACTGGTCGGTCTAGGGAGGGTTGATAGATACTATCACATGTCCCCTCCGATACATGCGGAGTCAGCCAGCAACCTCTTTTCACCTGCCAGCTCGGACTCTCATTGGCGAGGTGTAACGTGTGGGAGGCTCACACTACCCTCACCATCTCCCTTCCTCGCTGTGCAGGTGCCCTGACCGACCTGTAGGAGTCGCTGTTTACAACAACCAGATTACCACCCACCGGCTTCCCTGCCGCTGACTCTGCCAATTGAGCCAATATGACGGCCGGCCAAGCCGGAGGCAACGCTGACAGCCGGATTCAATACCAGTGTCTCTCGCGTTGGTGACGAGCGCTTAGTCCGCTGCGCCACCCAGCCGCCCCAAGATCAGACAATTTAAAGGATAACACCGGGCTACTTTTGACTTCTCGCTGTTACCTGACTGTCCCCGTCTTTAACCCTTTCACTAACCTCCTGTAGTGTGGTTGTGAAAGGGTTAACACTTTGTCGTGTGGCAGTGAAAGGGTTAACCTTCTGTATTGTCGCAGTGAAAGGGTTAACCATTTGCTAGTGTGGCAGTGAAAGAGATTTCTCGTGCATAGCAGGGGCGGAGCTAGGGGGTGGCTACCTGGGCTCAAGCCCCGGATGTATTCTGAAAAGCCCCGAATCTATTTAAAAAATAATAAAAAAAATAAAAAATTAAAAAAATACGTTTTTTTTTTTTTTTTTTTTTTTTTTTTTTTTTACAATTCATCATTGTTACATGAAAATATGTTTGCACCAGATTTATCAGAAGCTAATTTCCATCTGTGGTCTATCCAGCTGCTAACTGTATTTGAGTGAGTTAAGTCTTGGTGTTATGGTAGACTCAGACCTAAGCTTTAAATCACAATCAACAAGTTGACAAACTTAATTCTTCCACCTTAGAAACATAGCTAAAGTACGGCCATTTATAAATCAAAAGGACGCTGAAAACCAGATCCATGCCTTTATCTCAAGCCAACTCGACTACTGTAATGCACTCCTTACCGGCCTCCCGAAAAAATACGATGATAACTATTTTATTGCAATGCACTATTGCATTATTTTATTCTATTTTACTAACTATTTTATTGCACTGCACTATTTTACTTTGTATCAGTGAATCATAGACGCCTGGCCATAAGAGCATTCGGAGCATCTCTGCTCAAACACTATTGAACTTGGGGGAGCAAAGGTATGATCTTGCTCCACCACTTTTTTATTATATGAAAAATATGATATATCCCCCCCCAATATATAAATCTAACCATAACTATGTTATGGTTAACTGAGTTTTATAGTGAAAAGAGCAGCTTTATTGGTCAAGATTGAAGGCTCTATATTGCAGGAAATTGCACGTACAGGTTCATTAAATTAAAAAAAAATCTGTCGTGGAGGGGGTCGTGCCTGACCGCCTCCAAACCACCCCTTGCCTGCCCAAAAACGAAAAAAAAAAAAAAAAGGGGGGGGGGGCCATCTGGGCTAAGCCCCGGATCTCCTACAATCCTAAATCCGCCCCTGGTGCATAGGTGTATAAAGTGTATGTTTTGGTAGATCTCAGCCTACCTCTCACACTGCCATTGGTGTTGAAAAGGGTTGAAAATAGGCTCCATGAAACTTGAAAATGTACTACGCCATCGGTTACCCATGAGACAACCCACTATGTCATATATTTTTGGTGATGTTACTGTATTACTCTACTACAAGCCATTAAAGTTTGCACGGCAACCATGAGCACCCTGGAGTTAATAACAAGCGCAGCCAAATGAACGTGGACGTTTGACGTGCAGGACTTGCAGTACAGTGTCAACGAAAGTAAAACACTGCCATGATTTCCACAAGGATGAATCACCTATGTCTAGCAAGTTTCAAACAACTTTCACGTCTCGTGGATTATTTACCACCCCTTTTCAACATCAATGGCAGTTTGAATGGCGTTTAGTAAGGTAAGCTGAGATCAGCTAAAACACACACTGTATACTACACATACAAACACAACATTAGCTAAAGACAGGGACAGTCTCGGGAAATGGCGAGAAGTCAAAATTAGCCTGGTATGGTCCTTTAAAAAGCACATTCAGAGATTACAATCGGCCACAGTATTACTGGGTGGCCTGTCTGTCATCAGTGATGTCTGCTGGCCTATCAGTCAGTCTAGTCACTACATGGCCATCCGTCTTGATACAGGGCTCTCAGTTCAGATATGGGACCATGGGATTCCCTTCCACACTGTTATTGTCATCTGTCACAAGTCTTAGCTTAGCATCGCTAGCCATTCATCAAAGTCAACTCGTGGGTCATGATGAAGGTAGCTGGCGTGGTGCCGAGCTGGTGTGGATGTACACAAAACCTAGCAAGACGAATGTGTCCCGGCTGCCAAATAAACTCTCTTAATGGGAATGTACAATGAAAACAAAATCCTTTCACAGAGGAGCATAGGTTAGAAAAGCTCTCCTCGTGCCATCTTGACTCTTGATCTTTTAAAAGTGAGTGGAAATTAGTCTTTCACAAAGCAAGCATTTATCTTGACAAAGGGCCAGTTTGTTTTCTCAAGTGAGAAAGAATAAGACCACCAGCATGATATCACCACTTTCTTTTAACACACACACACACACACACACACACACACACACACACACACACACACACACACACACACACACACACACACACACACACACACACAGACCGCAGACCCTTTTCCAATAGGTTGATAATAAGCTGTTACAAAAGTCAAACAACCTGTCAGAGATAAGATAAAAAGAGCAGCTGATTCGCAGAGCTGTGAAACCCACTTTAAACCCTCTAATCCTTAGATTATTATCCTGTGTAATGCACATTTACCCCCATCTCCCGGACAGCTTGATATTAAACTCACTATTTCACTGCACCTTGCTACGACAAACACACAAATGAACAATTTGAATGTCCTTGACAACTAGTTACATTTAAAATCATTGCTTTCTATGTAGATATTATTTATCCCTCTGGCAGTACGCTTCCCCTCATTCATGACTCATTCAAACCCCACACAGTACTGTCCCCTTTCTCCCACGGCTCCCTCTAACTCAGAACCATAGAGGGGGAGATAGAGACATGGCCTGGTATGGATATGGAAAGAATGGACCTACCGGTGAGATATTGAGTGTTTGTCTCCTGGAGGGACGGCCTCCGTCAAGATGATTCGGCCGTCTCACTGTGCAGGGACGCAACGGAGGTCCATCTCAGACGCTAGTTATATCGATGGCATCAAGTCACACGTCAGCCTCTGTGGAGGCGCACGGCTGGCTGGCCGAGAGAGAGAGAGAGAGAGAGAGAGAGAGAGAGAGAGAGAGAGAGAGAGAGAGAGAGAGAGAGAGAGAGAGAGAGGAGAGAGATAGAGAGAGAGAGAGAGAGAGAGAGAGAGAGAGAGAGAGAGAGGGAGAGGGAGAGGAAAGAGAAATAGGAGAGATATAATGAGAGAGGGAGAGAGAGAGAGAGAGAGAGAGAGAGAGAGAGAGAGAGAGAGGAGAGGAGAGAGAGAGAGAGAGAGAGAGAGAGAGAGAGAGAGAGAGAAAGAGAAATAGATAGAGAGAGAGAGAGAGATAATGAGAGAGAGGGAGAGAGAGATAATGAGAGAGAGGGAGAGAGAGAGAGAGAGAGAGAGAGAGAGAGAGAGAGAGAGAGAGAGAGAGAGAGAGAGAGACAGAGAGAGAGAAAGAGAAATAGAGAGAGAGAGAGAGTGAGAGAGTGAGAGAGAGAGAGAGAGAGAGAGAGAGAGAGAGAGAGAGAAAGAGAAATAGAGAGAGAGAGATAATGAGAGAGAGGGAGAGAGAGAGAGAGAGAGAGAGAGAGAGAGAGAGAGAGAGAGAGAGAGAGAGAGAGAGAGAGAGAGAGAGAAATAGAGAGAGAAATAGAGAAATAGAGAGAGGGAGAGAGAGCGGCAGGTAGACTGGCATACAGACAGGCCACAAAGAGCGGCTTCCAGGCCCCTGCATTTCAGGAGATCAATACCCCTCAACAAACAGCTCCAGGGGTCTCTGGAGACCAGATTGTATCGACTTAGAACTGGTGTTAATAGAATGAGCAGATATCTCTGATATGAGAATATGAAGAGGGAAAAAAACATATTTTCATCACATGGTTTTGGAGAATGCAAAAGAAATAGCACAAACTTTTCTGCATGAGGGAAAGACCTCAAGGTATTCTAACAAATTTGATTGACTTAAATGGTGAAGCAAATGTCCGTTAAATAAATAAAATGTGCAAAAACAAAAAGGCTCACATGGCGGCTTCCACTCTTATGCCCTTAGATTCCATATATCATTCATGCAATTCGATTTATCACCGGTGGTGGTTATGGTACCATTGTGTTCTGTATAATATTGTTGGATGGTCCTCCCTAGCAGAGAGGCGAGAGCTGCATTTGTAACCCAGGTTTCAGATTCATTACTATTTAGTTATAGGAACATAAATAGTTAATGCCATTGAATAAGAACATAAATAGTTAATGTTATTGGGTTATATGTATATTCATGTGAGGTTAACAACGCTTTTGACCAAATCCTTTGAATTGCCTCACTGCCCCTTTAAAGGAAAACTCCAACATTTTGGGAAATTAGCTTATTTAACATCTTCCCTGGAGTTAGACAAGAATATACATACCTTTTTTGTCTCTGTGCGTGCATTTAGCTTTGGGAACAGTCGCTCCGTTAGCATAGCTTAGCTTCATCACTGGAAGTGAGGGAGGACAGTAGCCTGACGTTCCCTACAGGTTTGTTGATATTCTCATTCCTTCAAAGGATCCGAACCGATTGAAGTTTATGGATACCATGACTTAAAATCCTCTTACCTTGACGATTAAAAGCCTCCCCAATTTAGAAAACAGTAATCCAATGGCTGGTATTAATAATATACTACTAACTACTGGACGCTCGGAGCTAACCGGAGCTAACACAGAACAGGATGGTAAAGCAAATATAATGACTTCCTTTCTGGGGTTTTCAAAATAAAAGTGCGACGTTTATAGCAGCGGAAAACGTTTATTTTTTACATTATCTAACGTTAACACGAACCTAAACTAACGTTACAACTAACCTAAAGTTAGTTTAGGTTCGTGTTAACGTTAGATAATGTACAAAATAAACATTTTCCGCTGCTATAAACATCGCACTTTTATTTTCATGTTAGAGATTGACGGAGAATGACCAGATACTGAATGCTGATAGAACCGAAATGAACTAGCACCACGAAATAGTTATCAAACAGTCATAAAAGATTCCCCCAGTTACAAAACCGAAGAGGTTGTTGCTGTTAAAGAACATACCACTTCCAGAGGCGGTTTTGGTGAGTTTCATCAATATTGTGCTGTTTCATTGTCGAATGTATAAAATCGCTAGCTCAATGCTAATCGGCTAACAACGTTATCCGCACGACACGAGCCACGTCGGCGAACTGTATGCTAGCTAATAATGTAGCTTCATCCTGAGTCATGCTAGCGAAGCTCCAAGCTCAATTTGGTTAAAACCCTTGTGCACCCCTAGTCGCTTTTTCTACTTTTTTGAAATATTTTGAGTGTGTGTGTGAGCACAGCGGTGTCTGTGTTTATTATTATTTCATGAAATTGGGTAAATATCTTAATTTTACATATATGTTCATTGTGTGAAAAGCTTATAACATGAAACACTCTAGAAATAGTAGAGACAGATTTAGTGACTCGTTCACCCCTAGTTACTTTTTCTACTCCCATCCACTTCAACGTTAAAACGGCATTTTTAAGCATTTTTAAATCTGCTCTTATTCGTTCAATTCTCTCTATATCTTGCCATCCTTTACATATTCCACGAGATAAGGACCTTGCAATTGCTGGGATGTGCTGTTACCGATGTAAAACTCATGGTGGCGTCATTGCTCCACAGATAACTTTGCCACAATTCAGGGGGAGGTGAATTAGGCTGTGGCGGGCTGCTGGTGATTGAAACTCGGCACACAGGTTTTGTGGTGGTGGGGGGGGGGGCGAGTGGATTTTCAAGACAGAACCAGAGGCGGACCGGACCGCGCAGTCCGCAGCGCGCCACACGCCGAAAAACAAGACCCCCATAGCCGGCACGCGCCAACGAGGAAGTGTACTGCGCGGATCACCTCTGGTCCTTGTTTCACCAGCGAGCCGAGCCGAATATTCCGGCCGGGGCAGTACATCGGCGCGCCCGGAGCATAATGCAGGTCAGTTGACCGCTTGGTAAAGTTTCGCCTCAACTCCGTTTCTGGTCGAACTAGTGAGCGAATCTTTAATATTTTTTTTGATTCATATTCAGAGGTAATTCGTCGAGATATTTCTAATTGGTATTTATCAAAAATAAATATTAGAAATATGGTCAAACAACATTTCGAACCGCTGAGCGCTTCGTAACGTTCGCCTCAACGCCGTTTCTGGTCGAACTAATGAGCGAATCTTTAATATTTTTTTTGATTCGTATTCAGAGGTAATTCATCGAGATATTTCTAATTGGTATTTATCAAAAATAAATATTAGAAATATGGTCAAAAACAACATGTATCCGTTTCTTTTGAACCGCACTCGCAGTTGACCACTTGGTAAAGTTTCGCCTCAACTCCGTTTCTGGTCGAACTAGTGAGCGAATCTTTAATATTTTTTTGATTCGTATTCAGAGGTAATTCGTAGAGATATTTCTAATTGGTATTTATCAAAAATAAATATTAGAAATATGGTCAAAACAAACATTCATCCGTCTTTTTCGATGAAAAACTCCGTGGTGGTGGGGGGGGGGTGACTCGGGGAGCGAGTGAATTTTCAAGACAGAACCTTCGCCTCAACTCCGTTTCTGGTCGAACTAGTGAGCGAATCTTTAATATTTTTTTTGATTCATATTCAGAGGTAATTCGTCGAGATATTTCTAATTGGTATTTATCAAAAATTAATATTAGAAATATGGTCAAAAACAACATGTATCCGTTTCTTTTTAACCGCACTCGCAGTTGACCACTTGGTAAAGTTTCGCCTCAACTCCGTTTCTGGTCGAACTAGTGAGCGAATCTTTAATATTTTTTTTGATTCGTATTCAGAGGTAATTCGTTGAGATATTTCTAATTGGTATTTATCAAAAATAAATATTAGAAATATGGTCAAAACAAACATGTATCCGTCTTTTTCGATGAAAAAACATTTTTTTTCAATAAAAACTGACGTGGTATCAAACAAACACTAATTTAAGTGGTTAAAATTCGAAAATATGTGTAATTTTTTACAGATATCTTGAGAATAGGCTATGAATGTTAAACATGGGTAAAAAAATGTTTTAAAAATAGTAAACAGTTAAAATTATATGGCTTTAAACATGATGTATCTTTTCCTCTCCCTTAAGCCCAGTGAGCTCCCTCATCGTTAGGACAGCACAAGGGTTAAATGAAAACTAGAAAGAAACCTTTTCAGAAGTACTTATAATTGTATTGATATGCTGTATGATAAGAACATGGTCTATATACATTTCGACTGCTTTTGAGAGTTTAATATGAGGGCGGCTATGTGGCGCAGTGGGCAAGGCGCTCGCCACTAACGCAGGAGATTCTGGGTTCGAGCCCAGCTCTTGGCGTTGCTTCCGGCTTGGCTGGTCGTTCATACTAATACAATTGGCAGTATTAGGGGGTGGGAAAGCCGGTGGGTGGGGATCGGACGTTGTGGACAGCGACTCCTACAGGTCGGTTGGTGCGCCTGTACAGCAGAATCAGGAAGTATCGGGGGCAGCGTGAGCCTCCCACACGTTACTCCTCGCCGAGATCGCGCTGTACAGGTGAAAAGATGTGACGGCTACCTCCTCGTGTACCGGAGGGGACATGTGATGCAAGGCTTCGTCCACATTGCAGCCGACCAGTGGGAGGCATGGTCTAGCAACGTTCGAGACAGGGGAGGGAAGAATTGGATAATACGAAAATTGGGATGGGAGAAAAATAGAAAAATGGGGAGAAAAAGTAGATAAAAAAAAATAAAAAAATTGTTTAATATGGAATGTGAGGAATGTTTCCATGTACTAGTGCACTTTAGCCTAATTTAGCATAAGTCAAATGGACGTTCCCACGTGCTGTGATATTGTAGCCTACTTTAGCTTAGCATAGCCAAAGGTAGCCTGATTGATTATCCATTCTAAAAGCAATGAAAAGATGATAAAGCAATGAAAGATGATAAATAGCTTTTCTTTTCTGAATGCCTGTTATGCAGGCCAGGTTTTCTACCACCCCGTTTCCACCCCCGGGAAGAGTTCCCAGGAGTCCCGACCGACCACCACTCATCACGTGTGCCCACGCGGGACGAGGCAGTGTGCCGGACCGACAAGATGGCGAGCCAACCCTAAGAGCCTCAGATCTAGATCAGGGCTATACCCAGGAGCCTGATCTGTTACCCCCTGTTGCCTCTGGTAGGATTGTGAATTACCTTCCTCATTCCCAGTGAGGAAGTGGATCAGGAATTAACTAACTAATTGAACTTGAGTCACAAGAACTTCCAAGGACCTTCATATCCTTTTCTATGATACGAACTGATTGAACTTGAACACAAGGACTTCCAAGGGCTTTTGACCCCGTTTCACCTTTTGTATTTTGATATTGTATTTTGTATTTGATTGATGCACATTGTATATATGGGTACTGATATTTCTCCTGTAAGAAGGGAGAGTTAAAGGGTCAATGCACCCAGTAAGATACTTGAACTACTGATAATTCTCCTGTAAGAAGGGAGAGTTAAAGGGTCAATGCACCCAGTAAGATACTTGAACTACTGATATTTCTCCTGTAAAAAGGGAGAGTTAAAGGGTAAATTCACCCAATAAGATACCTGAACCACTGATGTTCTCCTGTAAAGAGGAAGAGTTAAAGGGTCAATGCACCCAGTAAGATACTTGAATCTCATTGATAACATATTGATTATAGTTGAATCGCTGATGGTTCTCCTGTAAAGAAAGATAGTTTAAAGGGTCATTTCACCTAATAAGGTATTTGCATTCCTATAACCTTGAATATTTCCATTGGTACTTTGTTGGTATTATACCTGCAAAGGAAGAGTTTGAATGGTCATTTCACCTAATAAGGTACTTGCATTCCCTGCACACTTAAAGGTTTAAATTAATATAAACACTTACCTACCGAACTGAAATGATAAACTGATATAGAGTTTACTGAAATGATAAACTGATATAGAGTTTACTGATCTGCAATTGCAGAAGAAAAGATAACGAGTTACTCACAAAAAGGGGATACATTTAATGTCCAATCTTAAACCTAGCTTTTAGCTAGTGATAACCTCAGAGACGTCTGAACCGAACCAAATGTGTTGATCCAACCAACCTAGAACCTGATACCGAACTAACCTTCTTGAGAGAAGGAATCGAACCGAACCGAATGTGTTGATCCAATCAACCTATAACATGATATCGAACTAACCCTCCTGAAAGAAGGAGTGGTTAGAGAAAGAATCTAAAAAGGGATATTTCACACTACCTCACGTTACTCACTGTATGTATTGCAATTGTCTAGCTAGCGCTGCTGTTAAGAATAAAATACCGGTCACTGTTATAACCTTGTCTCTGGTCTACTATTCCTTTAACTGGGTATATTACTCCTCTCCTTATTCGAATCTAGAACCGGTCCGTGGCGAACAGCTGTTACTGTTAGTGACACAGGTGCTACACATTGGCAACTGTTTCTATATAAATCCATAATTGGAGATTATGCCCAAATGATCTCACTTCGCTATTGGAATGGACATGGACTCTGGTACTTTCTTCTGAATCTTAATATTTTTTTCCTTGTGTGCCTCAGTTGCTATTGCAGGTCCATATTTGTGTTTTATTACACGTATATGTAGCCTACATACATACCAACTATTCGCCTGTTTTATTCTCCACCCATCGATCATCCATAACACTACTATCACCGACATCCAAGAAGGGGGATCCCCCCTTGAACGACCCTTCTAAGGTTTCTCTCCTCCACATTGTCTGTTGTGCTTTTTTTCTATTGCTAGGTTTTTAGTGAGTCTTTCCTTACCTTCACCTACCTTGTCTGGGAGTGTTGCATTTATTTATTTGACATTTATTTTGGATTTCATGGTGGGTTTTTTGTTCTTGATTTATTGTGATGTTTCTTCTTGACTTGTTTAACACTTTGAATGCCACTCACGTTTTTTTTTTTATTAGCGATCTGAAATCATATTGCATCAAGCGAGCCTACCGTTGGAGATCCAGTCACCCCAGGCTCTCAGATGTGAAAAAAGCGCCCCCTATCGTCTCCCAGATGGTAAATCACCCTTTTGGATTGGACTCAATGAAAGTGAATGGGAGGAAGGATTTCTGACTCCACATTTTACTTCTCACTCACGCAGCCGGCATAGACCGGCATCACTCCGGAGCCTGAAGAGCAGCGGGATTATGTGTTCTACTGTATACACGGTTGATCAATACAATGATCGATTTTTTCGAATGGTGATCAGGAATTGGAATAATCCATTTGGATACCATCTGATCTCAGGTAAGGAATCAGTCTTAGGATAATCAGACTCGTTTTCACGGATATATAAGCGTTTCCCCTATATGTGATATAGCTGTTTTGACTGTAAAAGCCATCAGGAAATAAGAACAGCGCTTATCAGCGCGCGGCACGAGCGTGCGTGCGCACACATATACTATCGATTATCTAGCGTTTATTTGAAAACGATCCATAAAAATAGGCCGACAAATGACAACGTTCTAGAATATTCCAGTAAAAGGCGATTATCATATAATGGGTTGTTTTTTCCGCGAAAACGAGTGATTTTCAAAATGCTATCAAACGGAAATGAAGCGATAAAAAAACAATCTGCTTTGACAATGTTGACTGGAAAATGAGTCTTTGATAAGCGACAGGCAGATTAGACACATAGCCATAATTTAAAACATAGATTAGGCAATATTAACGTTAACATTGGAGTGGATTTGGGCATTCAAGGGGGTAAAAAGGAAAACACGGACTGGCTCTCAAAGTGTTAAAGAAGACTTGTCCAGCCTATGGGGACATTAACTTGTGATTGTAGGCTTTACAAATACATTTTATTTGATTTGCTACATAATCCAATGATTGGCTCTTACGCTTACACAGCTCCTAGAGTTTATAGTGAACTTGTGAAATCTGCTTCTGTGCTCCTGACACGTGGAACATCATACAACAAACTCTAAAACTCAATATTTTGGTATCCTTTGGTCAGTTTAAATCCTTAGTTAATTACCAATATTACCAGTATAACCTGCCGTTGTTCTATGTTTACACTCTGTTATATTCATATTTCCTATGAATCTGTGGATGTATATGCTCAATGTCTCATTCCCAAACAAATTTACGACCAAAAATGTCCTCTTAGGCAGATTTCTGCCCATTTAAGACATATTAGGGCTGGTAGCGCGAGTCCCCAAATTTTCCTGAGATCAGGTTTAAGCGTGGCTGAGAGCAGATTTAAGAGTGCTGAGGAACACTCTTATGATTGATTGACTAATTGAAATTTTTATTAACTTGACAGACTGTGTTCTCATAGTGATTCCTTCATGTTAACGCTACAGGCCTCCTTGGAATTAATTACTTAATTATAATTCAAATAAATATGACAATATTTGTACAATAAGAAATTACGCATTTGATGTCGGAAAAATAAATAATATGGATTCATCTGATCACAGGGCAGCTGCTTAACCATATCTGAACCAGCTATTTTGGACAAATGTATAATTACTTTATTTACTCAGATATTCAAACACAATTATGCAATTATTGTGAAATGATTGAAAATAATAATTATTTAATTAATGCCTTCTGTGGAATTTGTATTTCTTATTTGTTACACATCTGTTTTAATGATTAATTATATACATTTGAAAGAATGCAGGTCAACATGCAATATATCCCATTGATTGGTATACAATGGGACAGAATTTGTTTGATTGATTGATTGATTGAAAACTTTATTAACAGATTGCAGAATGGGTACAATACAGTACAGCTCAATTACATACAATTGTTAAGGGGATGCAGACCAGAGAAAGACTTTCGTCTAGTTTACATCAGGGTCCCCCATTTTCAATTCATCATAACATATTATGACACACACGACATACAGATAGACAGTACTGCTACATCTATACATTTATGACATACCAGATTTGCAAATACAGTACTGTTTGTGATACAAAAAGAGTCCTGAAAAGAGAGTATATACATTTGACATAGAAACTGTTGGAGGAGGTTGGGTAGGTGGGGTGGGGTTGGGTGGGTGGGGTGGGTGGGGGACACTGTACAAGCAAAAACATTGGAATATTGACAAAACCATACATGGTCATTTACTGTACATTGGAGGGGGCTATAAACCTGCATTCCTTCGAATATATCATTAATCAATTAAACTTATATTGAAATACACTATATAGCCTATACACCAACACTGAAATGACAGTGGATAAATAAATAAATAAATAAGAACTAAAGCTAATTGCATGGCAATAGACTGCATTAATATTCCATAACAAGTCTTGTGTGCGCCAGTATGGCCTATAATGAACAGTATAGGCTTAATATATTACTTGTTTCATTAGGATTTAGTAGATACTATATATGCTCTGCCTCTGCCCTACGTACAGTATAAGTACAGACTGTACCTATACTGTACGTAGGGCAGAGCATATAGTACTAAATCCTAATGCAACAAGTCATTAATGGAATAATAAGCCTATACTGCGTTCATTCATTACGCCGTAGGCATTAATGGAATAATAAGCCTATACTGCGTTCATTCATTACACCGTAGGCTACAGTATACTGCGCGCGTGAGTGTGTGTGTGTGCGCGCGCTGCGGCAGGTGTACCACGAGCTGTACTATGATGACAATACATTAATCTAATCTCATTTCGATGGGTCGCAAGACTCGCAAAGCGCTTCCGCATCCATTTCCACACAGCTGCATCATTACTTTGCCTTATAAGGAGCTCTGGAGGCATTGTTTTGTATGCAAATGACCTGAACGGGAACGCGCTTTTGAGTTTAAGACAGAATGCCATTCTCCAAGCAGATATCAGATCATATCATTTGTGCGACCGTTTCAGCCCCTTAAGACATATTACCAGAGAGGACTTCCGGTATGAGAGCAGACGGGTAACACGCATGCGGTGGAGCTCCTGGTCAAAAGCGTGAAAAACGGATAAAAAAGGACCCGAAAAGTGAATAAAAATGAAGATGCAAACGAGAAGGAAGGAGGAAAAAACAATTGTGAAGGAGAGAGAAATGGAAGACTCACGGGAAGAGGAGAGTTTGATGGAGCAGAGCCCCCGAAGCGAGACCGAGAAGGGACAGGCGGAGGAAGGAGGAGGGTCGGCTGGGACAAACACAGGAATGCCAGGATGGGCAGGCCGGGATATTGGCGACTATAACAGCGACCATAAAACTGAACACGGACACGATAAGGAACGATATTGGGAAGTTACGGGAGGAATTGAGGAAGGAACAGGAGGACTTCAGAGGTGAAATAAATACAGAACTCAAAATGGTGGAGGGGAAGATGGCGGAGCAGGACAGAAACGTAACCGAGTTACAAACAAGAATGGCGCAAGCAGAAGAATGGAACACGGAGATACACGAGGTATTAACAAGTGCGACTCAACAACAAGAAAAGATGGAGACAAAGATGTCGGACATGGAGGGGAGGTCACGGAAAAATAACATCCGAATATGGGGATTGAAAGAAGGAGTCGAAGGGGAATCGGTGACCCAATATGTGGAAAAGCTTATCAAAGAACAACTGAAGGAGACGGGACTGGAAAAAATGGAGATACAGAGGGCCCACAGGGCGTTGGCTCCGAGACCACAACCGGACAGACCACCGAGGGCGGTGATTATTAACTTTCTGAGATTCGAGGTTAAGGAATTGGTACTCAGAACCGCGTGGACCAAGAAGATAGAAATCGAGGGGAAAAGACTGTTGTTTGATCACGATTACTCGACAGCGGTGGCAATAACATGCAGATCTTACGCGGGACTGAAGAGAATTCTGAAAGAAAACGGAATGAAATTCCAATCACCCATGACCTCGCTAAGGATTCACTGGAAGGAAGGGACTGTGACATACGCGACGGCGCGGGAGGCGGCGGGGGAGATGAGGCGACGGGGGATGCAGATGGCGGAGGACGGAGAAGGAAGAAGACAGGAGGACCAGATGCTGAGCCTGCAGCAGAGATTGGAGAAAGCACGCAGGTGGTCCAGAGTAGGAGACCGAAACCCGGGAGAGGAGGGAGGAGAGAGAAGAAGGCCGAGGTGAGACGTGACAGACCGAAGGCGGAGACAGACGAGGAGGCCAGAGACGGAGAAGGAGGGGAGAGGAGGCGGGAGGAGACGAACGGATGAGTACACGCAAGAGATTGAAAAAACTATCCAAATAGAGACAAAATATAGAAACTGAAATAACATATACATGAACACACATTCCCAGGTAGAGGCAGGATATAGGAACAAACATAACATAAACATGGACACATAATACACATACTGATGAAGGAAATAAATGGAAATATAATTAGGTATAATAGACGGAACGCAGAACATATTGAAACAATACAAACACGCTGCGAGTGACACAGTTGGAAGGAATTAAGGGGATAAATAAACATCACATAGAAAATAGAGGGGAGGAAAAGAAAGTAAGAGGGGTACACAGAGGACACCACACACGTGTTTAGGAGGAAGGAGAGACATTGGAACATATGAGCCACATTGAGAGGGACCTAGGAACCTAGGGACCTAGGGGTCTTTGAACAGAATGAAAGACAGAGCGCTTTTGACCAGGAGATCGACAGCACTAAAAACAGTAAGAAGGCTGGACAAATATGACGAGCGGATGGGGGCAAGGGTTTCAGACCCCCAAGCCGTCAGGAGGAGGCCTCTCACTAGGAGAGCAGTTACTCCTCACCCACCAGCAGGGGACAGGGGGGGACAAAGGGACCCCCCGAACGCCTTGGGAGCACTTTGTGTAAAGTTTATGTTTTTTATTTATGTTAATCATTATATGTATTCGGTGAAGAGAGCGGAGGCTACAACCGGAGGGGGGAATAACTGTGACATGGGGGGGACTAACAGACAAAAGAAGAAGAAAGATGACAAAGGTTAAAGGGATAAAAATGATGTCGTTAAACGTTAATGGAATGAATAATAAGATAAAGAGGGGCAAAGTGATGTTGAAGTGTAAAAAAAGTGAGATGGAAGTGATTTTTTTGCAGGAGACACATTTGATAGCACAGGATCATGAGAAACTGAAAAGATTTGGATATGAAAATGCATACTATAGTTCCTTTAAACGGACCCTGAGGAGAGGAGTAATTACGTTAATCAAAAACACAGTAAAATTTGAATTGATCAAGGAAGTAAGAGACAACGAGGGAAGATTTGTTCTGGTGAAGGGGAAAATGGAGGGTCAAATGGTAACGTTAGTGAATGTGTATGCACCACCGGAGAGTGAGAGGGAGCTATATGAGAACATTTTTGATATGATAGTGATGGAACTAGAAGGGATATTGATATGCGCGGGAGATTTTAATGTGGTACTGAATCACGACATAGACACCACGAGTACTAAGAAGAGACGGACACAAATCAGCAGATATATGAATATTCAAATGACGGAAATGGGAATTACGGACGTTTGGAGGGGGATGCACACGCCATGGACAGGGAATACACACATTACTCACACCCACACGTGACATATGCGAGAATAGACTATTTTTTGATGACAACGGGGGACAGTTATAGGGTACGGGAGAGTAGAATAGGAGTAGCGGACATATCGGATCACAGTGCCATATATCTGACAGTAGATCTAGAAGGGAGACGGAGGAACACGATCTGGAGGCTAAATGTAGGAATACTAAATAACAAGGGGGTGGTGAGTCAGATCAAGGAGGAGATAGCCAGGTATAAGGAGGAAAATGACAACGGGGAGGTAGACCCGAACATTCTATGGGACACACTGAAGGTGGTGATAAGGGGGAAATTGATGAAGAAGACAGCAATGCTGAAGAAGGCCAGAACGGAGACATATCACAATCTGATAGGGAAGCTGAAGGATCTAGAGAGGAGACACCAGATATCAAAAGAACAAAAAACGCTCGGAGAAATCAAGGAAGTAAAGGCCAGGATAAATAGGGAATTATTGACGGAAATAGAAAAGAAAGCGAGGTTCATGAAACAAACGTACTATGAAGGGGGACCAAAAGCGACCAGACTGTTGGCTAGGAGAATTAGGACGCAACAGAAGCTAAACACGATACACACAATAAGGGATACAAAGACTAATGAAGTATTGAGGGACCCAGCTGAAATAGAGAGGACATTTAGAGAATACTATGAGAAGCTATACACACAGCCAAAGGCAGCGGGAGAAGAGGAAATAGAAGCTTATCTGGAGAAGCTAGAGTTACCATCGATAGGGAAAGAACAGAATGAAGAATTAAATAAAATAATTACGGAACGAAAAATGGAAGAGGCAATTAGTAGAGCTAAAAACAACAAATCTCCGGGGAGCGACAGATTCCCATTGGAATTCTACAAGACATTTAGAACAGAATTAGCACCCATGTTAGGGGCGGCATTCAGACACACGATGGAAGAGGGCAAAATGCCCCCCTTGTGGAAGGAAGCCATAATCACCACGATACCGAAGGAAGGGAAGGATAGAGAATTATGTAGTAGTTTCAGACCTGTGTCCATACTCAACGTGGATTACAAGATGTATACATCAATAATATCAAAATGATTCGAGACGTTTATGCCAGACATTATAGATGAAGATCAAACTGGATTTATTAAAGGGAGACAGACACAGGACAACGTGAGAAAGACATTACACATAGTGGAGGAGATACAAAAACAAGGAGGTAGTGCGGTATTGATTAGCCTAGATGCAGAAAAAGCATTCGACAGTGTGAGTTGGACATTTTTATATAAAACATTGATGAGATTCGGACTGAACGGGAGGGCAATGAAGATGATCAAGGCGCTATATCAAGAACCGACAGCGAGGGTTATGCCATAAATTACCTATATGTCCCTATG
Source organism: Notolepis coatsorum (assembly GCF_963971535.1). Lineage (NCBI taxonomy): Eukaryota > Metazoa > Chordata > Actinopteri > Aulopiformes > Paralepididae > Notolepis > Notolepis coatsorum. Next base: position 38,994,180 of record NC_140175.1, read on the forward strand.
CCATAAATGTCATGTATGTTGTGTATGTCATAAATGTCTATATGAATTGAAAATGGGGGACCCTGATGGAAACAAGACAAACGTCTTTCTCAGGTCTGCATCCCCTTAACAATTGTATGTATTGAGCCGTACTGTATTGTACCCATTCCAGGGGCACGAGAAGTCCGTGGGGAGTGGGGGTGCTGAGATATCGATCGTTTTTGATTAAATTTTTTTTTTTTTATATAATTTTTTTTTTATATAAAATATATATATTATATAATTATACTTGTAGTTGTATTGTCTGCGAGACATCGCCACCACGCAACACGTCAAAATGCTCGCTATCTGCAAACAGCTCCACATGTCTGTCAGTCATAACCAACACTCTCGTTCACTAGGATACTATGATGAATTGAAAATGGGGGACGGTCCCTGATGTAAACAAGACGAAAGTCTTTCTCTGGTCTGCATCCCCTTAATAATTGTATGTATTGAGCTGTACTGTACTGTACCCATTCTGCAATCTGTTAATAAACTTTTCAATCAAACTTTTCAATCAAAACACCTGCCCAACTCCGCGCTCTGAGCGTTCTGATGCACACATCACAGCCCAGCTTACCCCATCTGGCTGTTGCGCCCTCTGTGTCACTGTCGCAACAGTCAACAATAGCTGCAGGAGCGATAATAATAATAACACACATTACCTATTCCGAAGACGGTAAAACACAGAAGGTGGTCTTGCGTTCAGGAGTGGTGGAAATAAACTCCTTCATGACAACATGAATGTCCAGTGAGTCCAGAATATCCGGATGCATATGCTGCAGCAAGTCCAGGTTATTATTATTAAAGAAATCAGATGAGACATTTCTTTTCTGAGACACAAGTAAACACACTCTCCACTTCAGACAGTCCTCCCTCTCTGCAATTCGTTCCCGCATACAACATCGCCGACAGATATATTCCTTTACTGCGAATTGTCCCAAAACAAAAACTATTCCAGGCCGCTATTTATTTTACCAACGGATTTCCAGTTCCGCGTTGACGCTTCCAGGCCGCGTCTATTAGAATCCCAACCGGTTCATGAGTGGCTACACGCTGTTTTAATAACACTGCATTATCGAGACAGCGCCCCTATGGATCTGGCAATGAATTCCAAGAATAGGGTAAATCTGCAGTGCCGTTCCGCTCTATGACATTGAGTAGCGTCGGTATTCCAATGGAATAAAGGCCAAAACCACCTTGCAGTTGCAGTTACCCTCCCCGCCAGCAGGGGGTGCTGGAGCACCCGTCGCACCCCCACTTCTCGCGTCCTTGACCCATTCTGCAATCTGTTAAATAAAGTTTTCATTCATTCATTCATTCAAGGTGAATGGCAGCCTGACGGATAGAATCAGATTAGAGAGGGCTACCAGACAGGGATGTTGTCTATCACCAACGCTCTTTGCAGTTTTCATAGAACCACTGGCACAACTGATCAGACAGAACGAGGACATCAAGGGAGTAAGGATAAAGGGAACGGAATATAAACTAGGCCTATTTGCGGACAACGTGATAGTATACATGAGACAACCAGACAAGAGCTTCCCGGCACTGATGGATCTACTGAAGGAATATGGCCACTACTCAGGATACAAACTAAACGTGACAAAGACACAGACCTTAGCATGGAACTATACCCCAACGACGGAAATTAGGGAACAGTACGGGATAAGATGGGACATGGACAAGATTAAATACTTAGGGGTGAACATCACGAGAGGGGTGGGGAAACTGTTTGAGGCGAACTATACACAGATAAATCAGAACATCAAGAGAGACTTAGAGAGATGGACAGTAATGCCCTTGGACTTCAATTCAAGAATAGAGGTCATTAAAATGAACATACTATCAAGATTACTGTACCTGTTCCAGTCGCTACCGATACAAATACCACAGAATCAATTCAGGGAGTGGGACAGACTGATATCGAGGTTCATATGGGCGGGGAGAAGATCACGGGTCAGATATAAAACACTACAACTACCAAAGGAAGAGGGAGGGATGGCAGTACCCAGCCTACAAGATTATTATTATGCAGCACAACTGAGAGCAGTGACGTGCTGGTGTAACGACAGATATGAGGCAAGATGGAAAGACATTGAAAAAGAAGGGGAGGGATACAAGATACAAGCTCTGGTGGGAGATAGGGAACTATTCAAAGAAAAGGAGGGACTGTTAGATCCAATCACCAAATGCACCTTGACCATATGGAACAGAGTAGTAAAAACACACAAATTGGAGAAACAGACAGGGGTTCTGAGATGGGTAGCACATGACAAGAGATTCAAGCCAGGGAGGTTGGACCACGGATTCAGGAGGTGGGAGAGGGGGGGGGGGGCAACAGCGATATGCAAAATGATAGAGAAGGGGGAAATGCAAATATTACAAAAATTAAAGGAGAAATTTGGACTAGAAAACAGGGACCACTTCAGATATCTACAGATTAGAGATTACTATAATAAAGAAATAAGAGGGGACAAGGACGAAGAACAGAATGGAATAATTGGGATGATAGTAAGGGCATACGAAGGAGGGAAAGGAAGGGTAATATCAGCACTGTACCGGGCTATAATGACCAGCAAGGGACACACGACAGACTACATAAGGGAGAAATGGGAGAGAGAACTAGAGATAGGAATAACACGGAAGGAATGGGGTAACATATGCGAGGTGCAACATTCAACAACAGGATCGAGGATATGGAAAGAGTTTGGATGTAAAAACATAATCAGATTCTTTATAACCCCAGAGTTGAAGGGAAAATATGCACCAACACAAAGAGCATGCTGGAGGATGTGTGGGAAGGAGGGGGCAAATCACACGCACATATTCTGGGGATGTCAGAAGCTGAAGGGGTATTGGGAGGAGATAGGGGAGGCAATGATCAGAATATTAGGATACGGATTACCACAAACGGGACTGGTGCTTTACTTAGGGGACATGACACACAAGGGAATACAGGGGGGGGGACAAGTATTTAATAAAGATAATGTTGATATCGGCCAGAAAAGCAATAACGAGACTGTGGTACAAGGAAGACCCACCGACAAGAGCACAATGGGTAGGAATAGTAGAGGAGATACAGGATATGGAGAGGATAACGCACATGCTGAGGCTACAGGAAGAGAAATTTGGAGAAAGATGGGGAAAGTGGGAGGATTATAAAGGGAACGAAAACGACATCACAGAGGAAGAACCAAATGCAACACAAGAGGGCGAAGGGTAAAGGAGGAAAGAAGTTCAAGGAGGGTCTGAGGAGCACTCTTAAATCTGCTCTCAGCCACGATCAAATCTCATGATTGATTGACTAATTTAAAATTTCATTATAACTTGACAGACTGTGTTCTCATAGTGATTCCTTCACGTCAACGCTACAGGCCTCCTTGGAATTAATTACTTAATCATAATTAAAATAAATATGACAATATTTGTACGATAAGAAATTACGCATTTGATGTCGGAAAAATAAATAATATGGATTCATCTGATCACAGGGCAGCTGCTTAACCATATCTGAACCAGCTATTTTGGACAAATGTATAATTACTTTAATTACTCAGATATTCAAACACAATTATGCAATTATTGTGAAATGATTGAAAATAATAATTATTTAATGCCTTCTGTGGAATTTGTATTTCTTATTTGTTACACATCTGTTTTAATGATTAATTATATACATTTGAAAGAATGCAGGTCAACATGCAATGTATCCCATTGATTGGTATACAATGGGACAGACCTTTTTGTTTGATTGATTGATTGATTGAAAACTTTATTAACAGATTGCAGAACAGTACAGCTCAATTACATAAAGGGATGCAGACCAGAGAAAGAATTTCATCTTGTTTACATCAGGGTCCCCCATTTTCAATTCATCATAACATATATACATTTACATTTACATTTACATTTAGTCATTTAGCTGACGCTTTTATCCAAAGCGACTTACAAGTTCTGTGCGACAAGACAGCAAGAAGGGTATAACTCTATCAGCTGAGTAACAATGTTCATCAAAGTGTTGCGTGTTACAGTGTAGGTTAGTTTATTAGGACAAGTGCATGACATTAAGGTTAGTCGGGTTAGATTTTTTTTTTTTTTTTTTTTTTTTTTTTTATATATGACACACACGACACAGATAGACAGTACTGCTACATCTATACATTTATGACATACCAGATTTGCAAATACAGTACTGTTTGTGATACAAAAAGAGTCCAGAAAAGAGAGTACATTTGACGTAGAAACTGTTGGAGGAGGTTGGGTAGGAGGAGTGGGTGGGGGATAGACTTACACTGTACAAGCAAAACTGTACATTGGAATATTGACAAAACCATACTTGGTCATTTACTGTACATTGGAGGGGGTTGATATAGCTATAAACCTGCATTCCTTCGAATATATCATTAATCAATTAAACTTATATTGAAATACACTATATAGCCTATACACCAACACTGAAATGACAGTGGATAAATAAATAAGAACTAAAGCTAATCGGTGGAAATAGACTGCATTAATATTCCATAACAAGTCTTGTGTGCGCCTACGAATGAACAGTAGCCTATAGGCTTAATTATGGAATAATAAGCCATACTGCGTTCATTCATTACGCCCGCCGTAGGCTATATATATTATATTTCATGCATTCATTCATATACAGTACTGCGCGCGCGCGCGCGTGTGTGTGTGCGCGCGCGCGCTGCGGCAGGTGTACCGCGAGCTGTATATGATGCCAATACATTAATCTAAGTTTTGATGGCACGCAAGCGTGATTACGAAACATAGCCGCATTTCTCGGAGACGCTCTCTGATTGGCACTGACTGACGCTAGGTTTCGTAATCACGCGGCTCGCAAGACTCGCAAAGCACTTCCGCCATTCCATTTGCACACAGCTGCATCACTAGTTGCCTTATAAGGAGCTCTGGAGGCGGTGTTTTGTATGCAAATGACCTGAACGGGAACGCGCTTTCGAGTTTAAGACAGAATGCCATTCTCCAAGCAGATATCAGATCATATAATTTGTGCGACCTTTTCAGCCACTTAAGACATATTACCAGCACGTTCAGGACTCAGAGTGAACTTGTCATTGATTCTGTCTCAGTGGTTCCAAGATAAGTCTTCCAGAATATATCTTTGAAAGATTTTCGGGAATGAGACCCATTGATTCTGTCTCAGTCGGTTCCAAGATAAGTCTTCCAAGAGAACTCTTTGAAAAATGTTGGAGAATGAGACCCAATTGCTTTTTGGACAGTGGATTGCAGCAACAGCAGCAGCAAAAGCATGCACTGTGTATGTAATGTGTGATCCACATTATTATTTTACTTGCAATTTTAGTTATTTTAACCTGTGAACCTGCCCTCCATTCAAGAATATGTACGAGAATACTAAGTAGATATAGGACACAGATTTTTAAGTAGTCTATAGCTTGCGACCCCAGCTCAGTTGAAAATGTCGGTCACCATTTTGTTTTTAAAGATTTAATTTTTTTATTGGTTGCAATAGACCTCTTAAGAGTTATTTTGTCAATAAAAACTCTGGTTGGTTTATTTATTTTTTTATCCTATGGCAAAAATTAACAGTGTTTTCTTTTCCAATTTGCCAGTAATTTTGTCCTTTAAACTGCATTTGAGGTGAGAGGTAAAGTGACGTTTTACAGGAGAACTTTATGTTTGATAACAAGCATAATTTTAAGACACTAAATTACTGAATGTTGCAATGTTGTCTCTCCCCTTGCACTGGACAACCATGGGACTATTTCAGAAGAAAATATGAACGGTGGTCAAGAGAGACAAATAATTTTTTTATCCTCTTTGAGTTTGAGTTCAAATAATATTTTAATGTGCACATTTTTTTTTTTTTTTTTTTTTTTACAAGGTCCCATGGAGGACAGCGGATGGGAAGGGATTCTCCTCTACTGTGAACAACAGCCAAGTCAGATATACAATTACATCCAGTTGGCCAATCATACGGAGCTCAGTCCATGAGGGGTGTGGTCAGGAGGTATCTGTGCACTCTGCATTTGAAGACCTGAAGACCAGTGTTTTTTTATGTGTCCAATACATTGCTCTGGAAGGCTATTCCATATACAGACAGCAGTGTGTAAGAAGCTTCTGTCCACAAGGAGCGTGTTCTGAGAGGCTGAGAGCCTGAGAGCATGGTCTGAGGAGGCTGTGTATAGGTGGGTGGTAGGTACGACGCCTGATATGTGGAGGAGGGGGCGTTGCTTGGAGATCTGTGGTGCGTGTGCACCTCACAATATACTGTACAATATACTGCTCTCACTGATTAAAATGTAATGATCTTTGACTGATTTAAAAAAAATATTGACTATCAACCTACCGTATTCACCCATTTTAAGCCAGATCGGATGAGATTGTGGTTGCGGACGGGTGATTACAATACCAACTTTGAGCTTTGCGCGCTGGTGTGATTACAATGCTACATTTGTAGATTCATGATTAATACTGATAACATTGAAGGCTGCTGGAGAATAAGGACCAAGCCTGTCCCCGGCAGGGACAATGCAAACACAGACCTTTTACACTGAAACAAACCAGCCTCGTGACGATCTCAGAAGACTGACACAAGTCTCAATGTGTTCCATATGGTGTAACTGTCCAGGTGGATGACTTAGTAGTGTTCTCGACTGGCCTGTACCTACAGCCTCTACCTCTAATTCCCACAGACTGAGAGAAGCATGGGGGGAGCCAGGCGGGGCGTCTTATCAGCCCTAATGATGAGACAGCTGGAGGCCATTCTCCAGCTGCTGGGCCCAGCTTAGAGGAGACCCTCGTGGCCTATCCTGCCCAGTCTCGCCGTGACAAGGATGGATGGGACTGCTCCGACGTTAGCCATACATTCAAATCTGATATGATTGCCTTTCTGAGCAATTGCTTTTCCCCCCACTAAGTCTAGGTTATCTTCAGCACAGAGCTTTGAGTTTTGGGCAGTATGTTAAAAAAAAAAAAAAAAGGTCTGTCATTGTAGGACTTTGAAACCTTTTTGTTTGATGAAAAACACCACGTCAAAATCAAGTGGTGATTAATATCGGCTGTAATTGAAAGAGTCTCCACCAAGATGCCTTTGGGTAGATGATGAATAGACGAGTATTCTTTCGTCTAAGTGTCTTCTTTAAAGTGGACAGGATGGTTGGTACAGTGTGGTATTTCACCCTGATGAACTGGCCGTCGGGGATAAGAAATGCAGAATTGATGTGCATGTCAAACTGTTACCGGCGAGGAGGATCGGGGAGGATCCCTCATCCATTACCATGAATTGATTTGGCTCAGATTCACACGGGGTCGCTCGATATCCCTTTAAGTGATACCAACTGTTTTTCTCACCGCCACCATACAGACATGGTTCTCGTCAGATAAATAGAGCACGGAGAGACTCCCACGGCTTTGCAAGTATACGTCGTCCCGCGCATCCTGTCAAGAGTCCTATTGTAACATGTTAGCCGCGTAGTCGAGGAAACACCCCGGCAGGGGGGTTCCAGTTGAAAGCTCGCCGCTACTGTACGGGCAAGACTTAACAGCTTCTACCCTGCTTTCCTAGCCCGGTGACACACTCTGGTTCTCACCCTATCAACACCCCACCTCCCCCATCCGCCTCCCCGAGAGAGTGCTCCCCTCCCCTCCCATTCCCGCCCTCTCTCCCCAGGACCCTGGCCAGGAATGGTGCTGAAAGACTGGATAGTGGGAGACGGAGGGGCCTGCTCTCCCGTTCTCAGCGCTGGCCTCGGAGCGGCTGCGGAAGGCGAGAGAGGGCTGTCGCGAGCAGATGCTGCTGAAGCCACATCATGTTGATGCATGTCTCCGTTGATACGCTGGACGTCTTTACATGAACCAGAAAATGTGTTATCTGATGGAGGGCTCTCCTAATTCCAGACCCCCGCCCGCCATCCCACCGCAAGGCTCAGGCCAGGCCTCCAGCATGTGCCCTGGGAGGCTGCCAAGGAAAGAGAGAGAGAGAGAGAGCTACAAACGTCACTTAATTTGCCAGCCAGGGTGGTGCTGCATGGGGAGCTCTCGCCTCCACGCGTGGACGAGGGCCCAGGCCTTTGTCGAAGGGTGCCGCCCCGGTTCGGAGCCACTAGATCGCGCTCACATAGAGGAGCACCATCTCTTGGCCATGCGCACAGGGCTCTTTCCTTCTCTGTTTCGCTCTCCCTCACTGTCAATCTCGTCCTCTCTCCGCTCTCCTCAGACAGAGCCCTTTGACACTGTGGTCTAAGCCCCGCTGTCCGAAGGCTGACGGAAGAGCTCCCAGTTTATAGCGACGGCTCAGAAGTTGCAACAGTTTGGCCCCGGCTGACTTTTTCAGAGCAGATGTTTGTGACTCCGGCACGAGATGGATTTGTTTCTCTGAAAACCCTCCTTTTTGAAGCTCTCATCCATCTTTGGCGTGCTGCGTTTCAGTACATCTTAATAAAGTAATCCCCCCCCTCGTTTTTCTGCCCCCAGGAATGCTCTTGTTCTTGCGCTCTTCTCCTTTGTCATGCGGGGTACCCAGGCTATGATTTGTTTAGGTTTCAGATCTAAGGTTGGCTGAGGCCGTGACTCATCATTACTCTGGGTCGACTTGTTTTAATATTCTCTCCACCGGAGCTGCGACGCAGTGCACGCTGAAAGATATATGCTGTAGCAGCATTAAGACTGTTTGTTTTATTCAGGATACTATTTCTTTGATCGTATTTGGTTTAAGGTCCATAACGTCTCGAGCGATTCTTACGCCTCCCATCTGTGTATAGTCACTGGAAGATTGTTTTCTTTCTGTCCTATCTAACCCTATCACTCCGGTTTCAGCAAAAGATATACACTCATAATCCAAATAAGCCAGCTATGTACCGGTGTGAAATCTCATTCATCATTCAGACGTTCCATTCATTAGACATTCATTTGTTTTCTTTCGGACGTATCGCCAGTCTTTCAGCCGCTGACCATGATAACTGAACCGGTGGCCAAAGGTTCCAGCCCCTCCCTTTGAAACGCTGACCCGCTCCCCAAGTGTTTAAAGAGCTGATTGCATCATCAGTCCTCGCCCACACATGCATGTTTGGGTGAATCGGAGGATGCGTGGGGGCGGGCATCCCCGATACATCATGTGTTTTAAGAGGCGTAAGGGAGGCCAGGGTTGTACGGGGTTAACGACCGGCCCTTGCTGCGGGCCGCGGCGGCTCTCTGCGAGGATAAGACTGGCGGTGCGAGGCCAGCTGGTGCATAGGGGTCACATCACCCACATCAAAGGAAGCTGGGAGGTTGGGTCAGTGTGTTTGGCCATGGGGCGGTGGAGGTAGAGGAGGGGTAGCTGGGTGGGGGTGGAGGGGGGTAGAAACTTCACTTGCCTCTTCCTTACTGATTCAGTGTAGCTTCTTTCATTCTAAGCCTCTTATTCTATATTAACTGGACACTGTTGGTTTCACCTAGTACTCCTGTGTTTGGCTACTTGCCACGTTGGTGATCCCATAATTCTGAGCTCATTCTACTTTCGCTCTTGTTGTAAGTTGATGAGAGGGTCTGGATTTCAATTGAAATTACTGGAAAATAAAGAGATGTGGAGGGAGAGAGGCAGAGGGAGAGACCGTGAGGCAGAGGAAAAGAGACTACATGTGAGGCAGAGAGAGAGAGACTGTGAGGCAGAGGGAGAGACCGTGAGGCAGAGGAAAAGAGACTACATGTGAGGCAGAGAGAGAGAGACTGTGAGGCAGAGGAAGAGAGACTGTGAGGCAGAGGAAGAGAGACTGTGAGGAAGAGAGACTGTGAGGCAGAGAGAGAGAGACTGTGAGGCAGAGAGACTGTGAGGAAGAGAGAGAGAGACTGTGAGGCAGAGAGACTGTGAGGAAGAGAGAGACTGTGAGGCAGAGAGAGAGAGACTGTGAGGCAGAGGAAGAGAGACTGTGAGGAAGAGAGACTGTGAGGCAGAGAGAGAGAGAGACTGTGAGGCAGAGGAAGAGAGACTGTGAGGAAGAGAGACTGTGAGGCAGAGAGAGAGAGAGACTGTGAGGCAGAGAGAGAGACCGTGAAGCAGAGAGAGAGACTGTGAGGCAGAGAGAGACCATGGGGCAGAGAGAAAGACTGGGAGGCAGAGAGAGAGACTGGGAGGCAGAGAGAGAGACTGGGAGGCAGAGAGAGAGACTGGGAGGCAGAGAGAGAGACTGGGAGGCAGAGAGAGAGACTGGGAGGCAGAGAGAAGAGAGAGACTGTGAAAGAAGTACAGGGGAGAGAGTGGAGCAATGAGATAAAAAAGTGACGTGTATGTGTGTGTGTGTGTGTGTGTGTGTGTGTGTGTGTGTGTGTGCGTGCGTGCGTGCGTGCGTGCGTGCGTGCGTGCGTGCGTGCGTGCGTGCGTGTGTGTGTGTGTGTGGATATGAACGAGATACACTACGAATGAGACACTGGGAGAGCAGGTCGAGGGAAGGGGGGCAGGGAGATGGGCAGTTGCTAATTTCCTTTGAAAGTATAGATTTCATTCTCATTGGTGACTGCGGCATTATCTGGGAGGCTTCTGTGCCGCTGTGCTCTGTCAAGAGAGAACAGCGCTTTTATCAGCCTCCTCTGTTCACAGATCCACAGTCACGGTGACGGATCAATGAAAATCACAACAGAGAGGAGGAGAATGGAATTTCTTGCGGAGATAACGGAGTCTAGACTGTTTTCATCACTAAGACGTGTGGTTCTCACAGTCCGTGTCTGTGTGGGTTTGTGACTTCTTGCAGGTCACTTATTCTCTGATACCACTGTGCCACTCAGACGCGCACACGTTGAAGTTTACATAACTGTAATTAAACATACCCTAAAATCATAAATAAGAAAAAGAATTTCAAATATTGAATGATTGCACTGTGTTGTTGTAGCCCTGCCTTTGATTGATGTTGCAATATGAAACTTGTGCACATGCCCAGAATGTTGTAGTATTATCAACAACGTTGCTCGTGCCATCTGTAGAAACTGTTTTGAGAGGAATTACCTTATCTGACCAAACATAGTTTTAGAACGGTGTGCTGTACAGAGGATACTCTCTGATGGGCCTCCCTTAGATTCAACAACATCTGAATCTGACAGAGACATTCAAGGGTGTGAATAGACCAGGCCTAGGGTATATATTCAAGACACACCAGCAATGTGTTACTTAAAGGAGCTCTAAGTGGTGTTTTTCTGTTTGTTAAAATAATAGCTCTACACCAGTGGCATAGCGGAGGCCCTCGCAACCCCCGCGATGCGGGGGGGCCCCGGAGCTTAGGGGGCCCGCCCCCACTGTAGACTATCCTCTTAGATTTCGTAACGAGCGCGAACAGGGCGCAGACAGTGGAGCCCAGTATGGTTCTGCGGGGCTGCAGCTGGATGCATCTCGCGCAGAGGGCGGGCCCCCCCCCCCCTCCCTGCTATGATTTGCTCACCTGCAATAGGGCTAGGCTGATAAATAATGTTCATTGGCAGCGTTCAAAACACAGCGGGAAGCACCGGTAAAAATGCCGCCAATATCCAAGCAAGTGGCGGTGCTTAGAAAAACAAGATGAGAGCGAAAGCCGAACAGGAGACGGCAAAGCTACGAAAAAGAACATCATTGTTCCAGCAGGCAGCAAAGGTAGACTGACTCTAACGTTACTGAAGAATGCATCGGCAGTAAGCTCCCCACCCAGGCCGGCCGCCGCGCCGCGTCCACCGCTATCAACACGCCGGTCCAGGCAGACAGACAGCCCAGCCAGGCCCCCAGCCACGCTACAGCCGCCGAGACCCGAGACAGGTTAGAAGAATATAACGTTTTATTCGCCATAACCAGTACGAGTAGCCTACAGGTTACATTGGAACTGGAATCTAATCCATGAATTTTTTAGTACATGGTTTAAGTGGCCGCGATGTCCAGTGTGATGATAATAATGATGTGTGTTGTAGCGGGACGGCCAGTCACGATATGACATGGCACGAGATTATGGGTCATTGTAATTGCGAGGATTTACTGAAACTGCAAGTAGTATCAGAGCCTGCATAGGCGGAGTGTGAGCTCGACATCAGGGTTGGTTGTAACGGGATGAACCTCGAAAAATTTTCTCACTTTATTATTGATTTAGGGGAGTGGTCTGCCCTGCGGGGGGGCCCGACATATTGCGCAGCGCCACTGCTCTACACTCCAACAGCCATCGTTGATAGATTGTCTGGTCGGTAACTTGGGTCTCACAGTCCCTCCGCAGTAAACAGAAAATACATTGTTTGCTATCCCGTTCCCACTTTATCCAATCAGGAGAGAGAACTCCACACTGCAAATATTGTCTGACAAAAATAAGAAATAAAAACTAGTTTTAAGCAAATGTGTCCTTGAAACAAGTCAATCTACCAGTGCAGTAAGCAAATTTGGCTTAGCAAGAGTTCTTGAATACGTAAAAATATCTAGGTTTCTCGCTCCTGATTGGATAAAGTGAGAAGGGATACCAGAAAATTTCTTTTCTGTTTACTGCTGAGCGGAGGGACTGGGAGACCCATGATACTGACCAAACACTCTATATCGGTGATTTAACACTATTTTAACTAAATAAATACCACTTACAGCTCCTTTAACAACAGACTGTGTAGGCAGATGTGGTGCCTCTGTCAAAATGTATTTTGAGGTAACGAGTCAATGTCCTTTGAGGCTCAATGAACGACTTTGGGCTCCACACTCTCTCTCTCTCACACACACACACACACACACACACACACACACACACACACACACACACACACACACACACACACACACACACACACACACACGCACACGCACACACACACACACACACACACACACACAGAGAGACTGTGAGGCAGAGACTGTGAGTCAGAGAGAGAGACTGTGAGGCAGAGAGAGAGACTGTGGGGCAGAGAGAGAGACTGTGAGGCAGAGAGAGAGACTGTGAGTCAGAGAGAGAGACTGTGGGGCAGAGAGAGAGACCAGGGGCAGAGAGAGAGACTGTGGGGCAGAGAGAGAGACCGTGGTTCATCAAAATGTCTTTTGAGGTAACAAATCAATGGCATGAGGCTCAATGAACGACTTTGGGCTCCACACTCTCCCTCTCTCACACACACACACACACATACACACACACACACACACACACACACACACACACACACACACACAGCTCCATCAGGGGTTGCAGTCTTGGAGTATAGAGCCGGATTGGCCAAACTGCAGACACTTAATCCCCGGGATTATCTGATGGGTAAAGAAATGCTGGAGACATTCAAGTGCAATTAGTTGCTGCAAACGAAGAGCATTTAATTGATGCAGCTGCAGATGCCAACGCTGTGACCCAATGATTCACAGTCTGCTGTTGTAGTATTACACCAGTGAAGGGAGGCGCCCACTTGATAACCCTGGTGATCTGCCGTCTCCCGCTGCCTATCTATCTACACGTTGGGCTGTGGTGGCCATTAGGGGCCATGTGGTAGGGTTGGTAGCATCTGCGTCGCCAATACCTGGAGCTCGCACAACGTGGAGCGGGTCTATTGAAGTTGGCAATGCTGTTTGGGGGCCGTTACGGGCCATGTAATACATTTGTAGTGCGTACTTCCATAGTATAAATATTTATAGGCATGTTAGAATTTCTTTTGGCAATGGAGTTGGGTTTCTTCATTGAGAGCTTATCCTTGTTATCAGGGCACACGTATATGTGTTTTATTATCAATTACTTTTGTTTTATGTAAACAAAATACTATAAATCTGTAGGTTAAGGTTATTACTCCCCATGTCTGTTTGTGGCCATTTGTCTTCAAATATTAGATTTTTGAATCCTTGGTCAGTTAAACAGCAACATAAATAAATAAATAAATTGCTATTAAAATATCATTAAAATGTCAATTGCTTTAACAACATCATCATAAAAGCTGGAAATAAAAATAATTAGAAATGTAATCAAAATAGACGGAATGCTTGTTTAGATTTATTGCAAGTATTCTGTAGTCTATGTACATGTGTTTATTTACAAAGTAATCCATGTCATTCAATCTTTTTTATATACTTGTTTGACAACTGTAGCCTATAATAATATCCTGATATCTAAATAGCTATGATTAAAAAAAAGAAAGAAAAAAAGGGAGCCTAAAGATGATGACAACAATAACAAAAATGACATACAAAACAGGAACAGGACAAACTAACACATGTTTTTATCTTTGATACTACAGGAGCAGGTTGATTTACAATACTGAAAAAAAAGTATAATAAATACTATTGACAAATATCTTTCTATCAACTACAAGCATTTAAAGAATTAGTCTTTGTCCATATATGAAACCTACCTATAACATACAACATGGATTCATATGACAAAATTGGCCTTTGACTCTATATGCTCTGTATTGAGTCATTATGTGTACATTCTATGCAGTGTGAGCCCATCCCCTTCAACATGTACTATACTGTTAATGTACCATCATTTAGATTCAGTTTGACTGTCAGAGAAGTGCCATTTGTCTGAAGATAAATGAAAAAAAAAACATAGATAATAGAAATTCACCAAAGTGCCTTGATAAAGACACGTGATCTTCATGTTTTGCATTTGATTGTTAATGAGGCAGTGTCCAAATTAACTAATAATGTTAATTGTTGGTAGTGTTTTATCGTATTCCACAAAGGACACATTACAGAGTTTGGCTCCACATGTCAAAATACTTCACCTTTGAGGGAGTTAAACCCAGCATCCCACGCTAATCTTTATATGTAGAGTGAGGAGAAATGCATGTGAATTATTTCCCGCTCTATAGAAAATGCTTCTGTGTCCAAACACATGTTTAATCACCAATGTCCTCTACGGGACAAACACCGTCTAGCAAGTGACTCTAGAATTAAAAGTAGAACATTTACCGATCTCAAATTGACAGTTGTGATTGGAGAATCAAGAAAAGAGGGCAGGGTTTGAGATATGTCAATTGTTACACAGATATGGTATGTAGTCATGAGTCATTATAATGGAGTAATTACATGTTTTACTTGATAGATATCTAATAGTGTTCAACTGACTTCACTTTCATCAAAGCAGGCAGTCAGTGTGTATTGATATTGGCTCATTTCTTTACCCTCACAAAACCTTTGCAAAGTAAATGTTTAAGATTGTCTTTGCATTGCTTCAATAAGCCCCCCCCTCCCTCCCCCGCATATCATGGCAAACATAAACTTCACTCTGGAAAAGTAATTTATATAGCTTGAAGTTTGAATGACACTTCTATATAAGTAGCTAGATTCTGAGGGGAAAGCCAGTTGTTTTTTTGGGCACCAAATATGAACCAATCAACAAAGGGTGGGAGTATCATACAACTTCAGCATATGGTTGTATTGTTAAAGTTGTATTCTGTCTTATCCTTGTGTGTGTGGCGTTCCTGACACATGCTTATTCATACTCCTGGAAAGAAAACATGTGATACCAACTTTCAATGCCCTGTTTTTCTTTTACTCACTATAGCACCAAATCAATGATTAGTGACCAAATTACCTGTGAGCATTCTTATTTTAATTAATGATCAGTGATAGGATGAAGCCAAAGTACGCTGGTGACAACAGAGTTGACCATTTCTTCAGACTTATGTTCCCATTATTTTTTCCTTTCTTTCTTTCTTTCTTTCTTTCTTTCTTTCTTTCTTTCTTTCTTTCTTTCTTTCTTTCTTTCTTTCTTTCTTTCTTTCTTTCTTTTTTAACAGTATAGCATTTCGCTACAAGGCAAGTTGTTCGCTACAAAAGCCAAAAACAAAATGAAAACCCCAGCTGCATTTAATAATGTGACCAAAGACTAAATGCCTATGGTTTTTTTGTTTTATACAATTATCTAAGACATGTACAAATCTACAAAATAAAAGAGCTTTGTATTTGCTGAAGAGAAAAGGATGAAATCAGAGTCGGTCATCAAAATGGAACAGTTTGATGACAGGCACTCCCTCTGGTGAAGTGACAGCAGCACCTCTGCCCTCATGGTAGGTCTGTTGTGTAGGCATGTCCGTCAGGACAGTTCTCTCAACACTTCAATCGTCTCTGTGTATGCTCCCCTGCAACTTAACTGTTCTCATGCTCAGGCTATTTGCCCAAATAAGCGCAGACGTACAGTCAGCTGAAAAGATGCTTGCGCTTCTGCTCAGTACAAAATCCAATGAAAATCCAAGCCTCCAATGTCTCAACCGCTAATCTCAAAAGAATCAACACTGCCAAACAGCTTCCCCAAAATATAAATATAGATTCATCTAAACCCCTGCCTGATTTTGGTCCTTTTTTTTTCTCCTTTTCATCCTTTCTTCAAGCTCTCTGTTGGCCGCCTCTGTGACGGATGCTCCTCTAGCTGCTCTCGTTCCACTCGGGCAGGATGCTGACACTGTGCACGGCGTGGTACTGGTGCGGGGACAGCGTGCGCGGGATGCCGTGAGAGTAGAGGTACTCGTTCCCCTGCAGGCCGGCCGCGGGCGACTGGAGCCCGGCCCCGGGACTGCACTGGCGGCCCAGAGTCTGGTGGCTCATGGAGCCCTGGTACATGGCGGCGTGGTGGGCGTCGCCCAGCTGCGGGGAGGCGTGGCCCGCCACCCCGCCGAGTCTGGACACCAGGGACCCCGAGGTGAAGTGGGCGGAGAAGTGCTGGTACGGCAGCCGCTCCATCGGCTGCATGGTGGTGACGGAGCAACTCCCGTAAGGCGAGACGCCGGCCCAGGTGTTGCAGCTGATGTCTTCCAGGCTGGGCACGGCCTCTGCCCCCTGGGAGGTGCTGGCGTACATACACGCCTGCCGCTGGCTCGCCTCGCTCCGGTACGGCCCGCCGGCCAGGCCCAGGCCCTGGGGGTAACTGACCGGACGGTAGTAATGGTCGTCCTCGCTGGACGAACTCTCCAGGTAGGATTTCTTATAGCTGTGCTCACCCGAGTGACAGTCGTCCTCCACTGCAGATAAAGACACAGGGTCGAGCAACAGGGTCACTTTCTATTATACATTTTCTCTCTGTTATCTCCCGATTCCCTTCAGCAGTCATTCCTACTTCAGGTACAGGTCGAAACAAAATGTTGCATTTTGGAATCATGCAACATGGTCTTATTTTTTTACGTTTTCTTTAAAAGAAAATTCTTCTTTTTTTTTTACACATTTTAATAAAAACACACTGCAATAAAGAAAATGTGTCCCACCTTTCCTCTTGATGCAGTGGTAGTCCTGGCTGTGCTCGTGGGGCAGGGGGTAGGAACCCGACTGGGGCAGCAAGTCCTGTGAGGTGCTGGTGACCCCATTCTCACACTGGGAGTACTGTGGGGCCAGGCTGCTGGGCGTGTTCAGGCCCTGGACCTCCCCGCTGAACGGGCTCTGACTGGTGCCCACCCTCTGCCTCACCGTGCTGCGAGGGACCACCGGGTACTCCTTGGTGCTGGAAACACACACACACACACACACACACGCACACGCACACACACACACACACACACACACACACGCACACACACACACACGCACACACACACACACACACACAATAAATTATAAATACATGATGAATATTATGATTGAAATATTCCAGAAATATTCCAGACATATTCCAGAGGCTCAACATGGTTTGAATGAATTTACGGATACACACACGAAGACACATACGCACACATATTATGTACACACAAATGCTGGGCGCTATGCCCAAAGTATCGTTTAAATGTATTCTGTAGATATATTCACAGCATATTTTTATTTGACGGTATAGGCTTACATTGTGATATGACATATTTTTACGTTTTACGTCGTAATACATTTGTCATGGTGCCGTTTCATTCAAAATGGTCTCTTTCTCTAATCTCTTTCACTATTTCAATATCGCTGCAAGGAACAATCTTTTGATGAACTCTACCTCCCAGCCCTATCACACACACACACACACACACACACACACACACACACACACACACACACACACACACACACACACACACACGCACACACACACACAGAGTTCATTAGTATGTTTTGTACAACTGGCTTCCTCACAAACACCACTACATTTATCACTGCATTTACTGACGCATAAAATACCCACAATCATTAGCGCTTTGTGTTGCTTCACTATTACTGCACTTAGTAGTAATTAGGGGGGGGGGGGGGGGGGCGACTCATCGACGCAATAGGTGTCATAGATTACGTAAATACCTCGATTTGCTCTGCGTGTTGCAATGACAGTGTAAAGATGGCTGCGTGCGGTCAGAGCAGGTAAACAATGATGGCCATCATCATCATGAAGTGCCTTCACGACATAATTCATGCTTATAATGACATGATGTGTATAGTCTACTGTCTGTCTGTTTGTCTGTATGTTGTTGTTGTTGTTGTGTTGTCCCTGTGCACTGCACATGGTTTGTCTTATAGTCACTGTATTATGTGTCTCTCACAAGGGCGTAGCAAGACATTTTTGAGCGTCTTTGAGCACCTGGAAAAGCGCTATATAAAATAGATGTATTATTATTATTATTATTATTATTTTGGGCCTGTGTACATGATCTATCTCTGGGCCCCCCTCCCTGACTCATACACCTCCAGACAATCTAACAAATGTATTGATTTAATAATTATACAGACACAAACTTGAACTTGAAACATCCATGGTGGAAATAAGGGCAGCACTGATATTTCCACACCTTCAAACATTGCCCTATGTTTACAATCTGTCAATATTTTTTTTTATTTTACCTTTATTTAACAAGGCAAATCAATTAAGAACCATTTTTTTTTTTTTTTTTTACTTGGTTTTTTTGCGTTTATCGCTTTTTCTGGTCAAGCATGACTGACAGAAACAGGTTGAATGGGATATAGATCAGGGGAAGACACTCTGAGAAAATACGGCGAGTCCGGGAGTCGAACTTGTGTACCCCAGATCCGTGACGCGCACGGTTGCCCCCGACGCCAAAATAGCGCCGAGATACGCGGTGAGCTACTGGAGCTCCCAAGAACCAATTCTTATTTACAATGATGGCCTGGCAACAGGAAAAGGACAGTCGTCACCCCCCCCCCCCCACCTCTATGCCCCTGGTCTGTTATAAAGTCGAAGTTATTGATATTTCCCAATATCAACAATACATGTCTCAACAGGCTTCACATGCCCACAGTGGAACAACACCTCCTGACCTTAAACCTAAATGAAGATAAGGAGAAACTCCCACAAATACCTTAATAGGACAAAAAGGGAAGAAACCTCAGAATGGAAATTAGATCCCCTCAAATTAGATCCCCCAACCAGGATGGTCACTGGTCAGACATGCAGTGTTAAGGTGGGCAACTGATAATTGGTAGTGATCACTTGTGTGAATTATTGGTAAAGTAATGCATGGGAAAGTCACAATAATCATAACAGTTACCAGTGACCACCAACACAAATGTCCATGGTTCGTTCTCTGTATTTGACGAATGAGGTTTTCTGATTCTGATTATTCTTGATGCTGAGGATGCATGGTACTCGAGGTATCAGTGACTATAGCTGCGTTACTGATTAATAATACACCATTTCATTGATCACAAACCACATTAACCATCAGTAGGTCACACCCACTTAGGGGGTTCCCTTTCTGGTGGAAATACCAGCCTGTATTTTAACTCCTATTAATCTATCCAGTAGATCACTTTGCTACTTCTATCCTTTGATTCCTGGAATTGCTCCTTTTTGATACATTGACCTGGTTTTGCAATAAGCTCTCCCCTCAGAGTTGTAACCAAGAGCAGACGTGCTTAGCTTATTGTACTTGGCCAGATCGGACAGTGGCATGTAAGAATGATAACGTGGTTTGGAACCCAGCCAGGACAATTCATTTGCAAATGTCTCTGTGTGACACGCGTTCCACTCAAGAGGCAGTATTATCCTGTGGCCTGCACCCACTTCATCTAACTTAGCATCTGACGGGAGACCATCAGGTTTGAGATTTATTGGGACTACATTGTGGG
>NC_140175.1:39014315-39380118 GCF_963971535.1 Notolepis coatsorum
GAGATGTCGCACTCGTGTTTCAGATGGTCTGCCAGATCAGCCATAAAAGTCTTCAACATGGAGACTGGCTCAAGCTCAAGAACTACACTTACATCACAGGACAGGTCTGGTTTACATTTGAGTGATTGGGGGATTACAACAGGCTTTGTTAAGTGACATTGCAACTATAGGATGTCAGTAATCCCTATCTAATTGTGGTTACATTTATCCACTCATTTCTAGTTTACCAATGGTTCAGCTGTGGCTAATCAGTATAGCCCTGAATAGGATAGGAGCATCGGATCAATTGAAGAATTAGAGGAAGGCTTCAGAGAAGGTGTGTGTAGTCGGACAACCTCTGGTGATCTGAGTGATTAGTGGGAAACTTTGACTATACCTCTGCATTCTGGACATCCTGTGTAGCTCCATATCATCACTCCCACGGAAGCCTTTTGCAAATGGGTTGTTCTCAATCTTCAACTGGGTTATCTGCAAAATAATAATAATAATAATAATAATAATAATAATTTTAAAAAGGACAAAAAAGTCAAATAAAAGGAAACCTTAGCAACGTTTTATGTTGAAATAAGCACAGCCCCAGCAACAACATACAACAACAACAACAACAATAACAGAAAAAGAGAGATATTGGAAGCATTAATTCAAGAAATTAAAAAAGGGCTATGGGACTATTATATTTTGTGTGAAAACCGTGAAAAGTGTAAATTGTGGTTAATGGTCAGTCTCAAGTGAATCTGAAATAACTTTCTCCTTTGAAAAGAAATATAAAATAAGTCATTTTAATTAAAAGAAATCTATAGCCTACTACCGTTTTTTTTATAAAAAATTATATATATTTGATATATTTGTACTTTAGTCTACTCGAATAAAAAATTAAATCAAAGCTGTAGGCCTATAGTTGATGGCGAAAGTTTCGCTTCATCCGGCTTTATCTTTCAATCTAAATTCTTGAAATTGTATTAATCTAATAAAAAAGATAATGAGGTAGAAGTTTTGAAGGCCGCCTCAAAATAGTCTATAGTGGCCTAATACAACCTATTAATGAGGTTACAGAATCCAGGGATATCCCACTTGTGAGCAGTGGTTTCTGGCAGGTAATTAGTTGGCAGTTCTCGTGTGCTTCCCGCCTTCTTGTCAGGTAATTAGTTGGCACTTGTCGCGTTGTTTCCAGTCTTCTGACCATACTGGAGGTTTGTCTGCATGCTGGCTCACACTCTCACCAAACCTTGTAAAATCTCTTTTGTTGAGACATTTTCCTATAGCTTCTCGTTAACGCACAGCGAGCCTGGCATAATGTATGCATTATTTAATATCTGCAAATTTGGAATAAAAGGTGAGTAAAATAGACTTGTTGACATGTTTGCCACACCACACGCTTGCCAAAAAAGGAGACGGGCAAAAAATAGTTTGCTCTGCACCATAACAAGGTATTTTGCAAAAAATACTTTGCTTTAGTTTCTTCTCGTCTTTGGCGGGACACGGAGAAAGCAAACAATTTTTTGTAAAACACCTTATGGCGCTCTAGCTCACAGTATATGGATATTTTGCAGAATAAATGTATTGTGAGGTATTCTTTTGTACTATTTCAATAATACAGCATGTAGGCCTATGCTCAACAATTTGTTGTGTTTTAATAACATTTAGCTATTGTAAAATGAACAGAATCCAATATAAATTAGACTATTATGTCTAATGTATATGGTCACACACAGACAACAGGATTTTAGTGATTTTATCAAAAGCGCTTTACAATTTGTTCCTCACATTTTACCCATTTACTCACACATTCACACACCGACGGCGGAGGCAACCATGCAAGGTGCCAACCTGCTCATCGGGAGCAATTAGGGGTTAAATCAAGTGTCTTGCTCAAGGACACTTCGACAAGCTGCCCGGGAAGAGCGGGAATCGAACCGGGAACCTCCGGATTGCCAGACGACTGCTCTACCTCCCGAGCCACTGTCTCCCCAACGGGTGATATAGGATACGCTAAAGCAGTCATAGAGGTTGGAAATAATTATTTTAAAAT
Organism: Notolepis coatsorum; assembly: GCF_963971535.1. Lineage (NCBI taxonomy): Eukaryota > Metazoa > Chordata > Actinopteri > Aulopiformes > Paralepididae > Notolepis > Notolepis coatsorum. The sequence goes on from NC_140175.1 coordinate 39,016,345, forward strand.
GAACAAACCATTCAAACAAACGTGCAAAAGTTAGGATATCACCATCCTTTTTATTTATTATTATTTTTATTTGTATTGTATTCTTTAGGAAAACAGCCTAAAGAAAGCACGCTATTTTGAAAAAAGTAATTGTTTGAATTAGGTTATAGATTTAAAACAGAGACTCGTGTAGTTTTGTTGTTGTAAAGACAAACAGGTGAGGTGGACGCACGTCACTTTCCCTAATACACGAGGCCTATAAGCGAGTTGGCAGATGGTCGACCTGTATTAGACACTTGAGGTAAAAGCACAAGAAAATAAAAAAAGATTGCTTTTCTGGACGTCTGGCAAGACCTAATAATTAGCCCACAGTTGCGATCTCAGGTCCCAATAACCTGCTTGGAGGTAATTAATGGTTCGTTCAGAGTTTCGGTCATTTGGGCTTCCTGTTCCCAGAAACGTTGAGAGTTGGGATTGGCGGCGGAGACATTATGGGCCCTCGCCCCCTCTCCATTATTCCCTCTGCCCCACTCGAAAAACTTACTCCGACATAGTTAAACGGATGTTAAACAGACACCGTTTACAAATGATTCAAGCCCCTATAAGCGTTTTAGTAGGCTACTCAAGAATTCAAGAAAAGTTTCCCTTCTTTCTTTTCTCAGGGGTATAGCTGTGGAAATTGAGCCAAAGTTTGAAGTAAAAGGCGTATAGGCCAAGTGTATACCCCATGCAAGCATTTCCACACAAAACAACAGCTGTTGTTTACCACAAAATATATATATCAGAGAGCCCAATTTAATTATAGGCCAATCCTAATGTCCAATGTATTTTTATTTTCAAGTTGAATTGGAAATACATCTGAGGTATCGTAACAGTTGTTCAATGCAGTGTCGACCAAAAAGTTGATTTGAGCCAATATACATTTGATTGTGAATATATATTTAAATTGAAATGAAATGAAATCTGTATAGGATCACCCTATAGAAATATTTATGCGAGAATAAACCATACGCCCACACAAGGGCCTCATAAGCGCAACACGTGTTCAAGGAAACGGCCCTATAGTCAGCCAAGTAAGAGTTTTAATTGCAAACCATTATTATAATTGTATATTCCAATCTATAAAATGTGCTTGATCAAATGGGAACAGGATAACTTTTGAAATTCTACCAAAACACCAACAGTTATGCCAAGTCACAATAGTAGCCTATTGCCCAATAACCTATCAAATGGAACAACAACCCGTGCATATATTCTAATAGTTTAGATGAGAACTAAACCCGTGCATATCCTGATATATAGCCTAGATTAATAAATAGAACTAAACAAGTGCATATTCTAATAGTCTGTGAATAGATAACTAAAACCCGTGCATAATAGTCTAGAGATGAATATAACTAAATCAGTGCATAATATAATGAGATTAATATGTAGTAAAACATTGTTGAGTTGTTTGTCAAAATAAAATCGATCAAATAATGCGTTATTCGAATATAATTACATAATAATTAAAAAAATAATAATGATAGTCTAATAATCCCACGCAAAGTCTCCAAACTACTTTAGCAGGCTCAATCTCTCACTTTTTAGTGTAAATCTCTTGAGGTATTGCCTGTTCCAGTACAACTTTCACCTGTTAATGGCTGAATATGATATCAGTGATAATCCGACCTGCTCTGCTGCAGCTCGCGATGACGACTCGTGTGGCGAAAGGACGCATTGCAAACTTTTAGCTAAACCGCCTATTTATCAACTGTTGGGCTGTGGCACAATCCTGGGAAATGTGCAACATCCAATTAAACTCTAATGTTTCTATTTATTTACCTAATAGGCTATTGTTTGCTTTCGTGAAAGCTATTATGTCTATACTATACTCTTGAATGCACGGCAATAAATTAATGTATCATAAACCGACATGTCTTCGTAGTGTTATACCTGCATGGTCTCGGTCTCGGCAAAACTTTTCCAGGGACCCTGTCAAAATATCTAATTAGGGATTACACCACGCACTGGAATTAACCGCAAAGTGTTATATCATTTAACTTGTAAATAAATAATGCAGCAACATCTTCCAATGAAGCTCTTACCTTGTGGTTCTGATAAGATGTGACGGCAATGAATGCCGTCTCGGGGAAGACGTGCGTGCAGAAGGCGGTGTTTTTGGAGCCAAAGCCGTTGTTTTCATCCGCTTTCACGATGTGGATCCTGGGTTGGTATTTATGCATGGAGTTGAGGATAATCTACGGGGAGGAAAATGCACGCTATATCATTCGATTGCTAGAGTGCCCTCTCTGTCGAAACCAGAATCAGTGCTATACTTCTGACTGTACATCTCACAGCCTGCTCAATCACAGAGAGCCTAAATCTGTACCAAATCCGGATATCCTCGACCAAATTAGTTTGAAAGAAAATGTGGCAATAACTTGAATTGGGTGTATACAGAGTATCGTAAATAACACAAAATGAAGCTTCTCTCAACATTTTTCGAGTTGTTATCAGAAAAGTAAACGGACCTGACTGCCATGGACACAGTAAATAAACAAGGTAGCACAGACGCCGTGAAATATTTAATATGTTTGAAAGAAATGAATGAATGAATGAATGAATGAATGAATGAATGAATGAATGAATGAATGAGTGAATGAATGAATGAATGAATGAATGAATGAATGAATGAATGAATGAATGAATGAATGAATGATCATTACATTTATATAGCGCTTTTATAGACAATCAAAGTGCTCCAGTCCCCACAATGTATATAGTGGAGCTTCACCTGGCACCAAATGTCGGGCGGCTATTTTATAAAAGAGACAAAAATAGTACAGTAATAGGAACAATAATATAATAGTATTTATTCAATATGTTAAGGCGAAATAATACGAGTAAAGGTAGCATAGGTTAGTTTACTTCCTCTTTTGGCATGATGTTTGACAGTGGACCGCAAGTGGAACGACGTCGTCCAACTCTCCACGTAGGAGAATGCCTCAGAATTATTTTAAAGAAATCTGGGATTGGGGTTCTTCTGGGCTGTTTCCAGAACCCTTGGGATGGTTTGCAAATCCAAAAGGTATCTATATAGGCCTATACACAGGATTTTTGAATTACCCTTTAAGTCATGGGGCTCTTGGAAGCTCCCAATGAACGTGTTGCAGTCATTTCAAACATACCTTGAATCATTTAAGTCGTTTTGGGGCATTTCTCTGACTACTGCATTGCATTTTTAGGATCAGTCTTTGTGTTGCCCATATTAGAGTTAACACAGTAAGTGCTTTTTCCATAATTGCATCTGGGCATTCCTTTCTGCAAAGAAAAGTGTGCTAACTATAGCATTTAATGTAATAACATAACAGTTGACATACCACTGTTTCATTACTGTCAATCTGGGACAGATGATGTGCTGTACTGCATATAGGCACAATGCTATTGTAATGTGCTCATTATTCTCATTAGAGATTCTCCAAGGTCCCCCCCCACAGTTTGAAAAAGCCTTGATTTAAACCTTCCTTGAGGAAACAGACTATAATTATCTCTTTCTCTTTGCGCAATTTCAGCACGGATCACCGTCATAGAAACTTTTTATTGAGTTTCAAAATATAGGCTAATTAAACTATAGCCTTTGTGCCATTCAAAAAAACTAAACATAAAGACATGGCAACCTTTATGATAATTGTAATACCTCCATCGCTGATAGCATTCAGAAACTTCTGGGCCATGCCTGTTTGATCTTAATACCAAATCTATATGAAGCAACTGTACTGTAAAGGCTTACATAACCCACAAACCTGTTACCACCTGCAGGGCCAATTCAGTGATATATCAACGCAACACAACGCTGATTACATCACATGACAGTACAAGTTTGTCAGAGCAGAAGAGCGGTCGTTGGAACCCACACCCCCGCCCCTGACCTGGCTAACCTAGTCTGTGCTAAGTGATGACCAGTGGCTATAGCCTGGCGACGCTAAGACGCGGTCCACCCAGTTGAACTTGAGCCCTGGACTCCTCTCATGAGGCCCTTCCTGTCCGCAGGCCTTAAGTCTAATTGTTCTGACAGACTGGGGGAGTCATGGGCATCGACCGTGAACAATGTAATGGTTTTTAATTTCATTAAATCCACTTACATTTAGAGATAACAAAACAGGACTCCCCGTCCCCACCTCCCCCTCCCCTGCCCTCAGGCATTCCTTCTATTTCTTATCTGTGAGGTTGTTTTTGTACCTGCCTTTCACTGCACGCACGCTGTAGAGAAGAGAGAAAGGGCTGCCCTGACCTTCAGTGCCGGCCAGGGCATCTTGTAGTACTACAAAGGAATGACCCCCAAGTCCAGGGCGGCTACGTGGCGTAGTGGGCAAGGCGCTCGCCACGAATGATGGAGACGCTGGGCTTGCCTGTTCGAGCCCAGCGCTCCACATTGCTTTCAGTTTAGCTGGCCGTCCGTACTAATACACATTGGCCGTATTAGGGGGTGGGAAACTGATGGGTGGGGATCGGGCGTTGTGGACAGCGACTCCTACAGGTCGGTTGGTGCCTGCGCAGTAGAATCAGGAAGTGTCGGGGGCAGCGTGAGCCTCCCACGCGTTACTCCTCGCCACTGAGAGATCGAGCTGCGCAGGTGAAAAGATGCGACTGCTGTTACCTCAAGTACCGGAGGGGACTTGTGCTATGTATGACTTAGTCCACATTGCAGCCGGCTTGTGGGAGGCAAGAAACAGCGTTCGTGACAGGGGAGGGTTGAATTGGATGATACGAAATTGGGATGGGAGAAAATATAGAAAAATGGGAGAAGAAGTGGATAAAAAAAGGAATGACCCCCAAGTCCCAGAGCCACTGAAGCACAGAGACCATGCAGTCATCCATTATGAATTTTCAATTGAACTTGTTTTTGTTTCATCATGTAATCGTGCTTTGTATTGGGACGTGGAAGATGGGTAGTGTAGAGGTCTATGCACTCGCCTATACCACCGCAGAGACCCGGGTTCGATTCCCAGCAGTGGTACCTGTGGCTTGGTGAGACGTCCCTACGAATGCAGTTGCCAGTGTTCGGGGGTGGGAAGCCAGTGGGGTATGAGTCCTGGTCGTAACAGGTCGTTAGGGCTGGGCGATTAATCAAGTTTAATTTTCAATTATGATTTTGACTTCCCACAATCATGCATAGATTCATAGGATTTCTTGTGTTGTAAATGCAGCGCACCCTTCCTTTCACAGCGGTGTGCTCAGCTCCTCCCCCTCAAACCCAAACAGTAGTTTCAGCTCATGTTGAGAGGGAGGAGGGAGCCATGGCGCGTTTCTCCAGTTATTTTGAAACATCTTTGGTAACTTGTAAGATGACAGAAAGGCAGCCTTTGGTCGAGAAGAAAGGTAAAACAAATTCAGCCGTCGTCTTATGATGTTCTCAGTAATCCTGTTTAATAATTGTGATTTCAATATCAATCAAAATAATTGTAATTATCATTTTCGCCATAATCGAGCAGCCCTACTCGTCATTCGGGGCGCTTGTTCAGCAGGGAGGAGATCTGGGGGAGATAGCGTGAACCTCCGCATTACGCTCTCCCAGTGAAACTCCTTGCTATCACATGAAAAGAAGCAGCTGATGACAGAGGAGGCATGTGATACACCCTCCCCAGACCAACAGTAGGGCAGCGCAATGACCAGGGGGGAATTGGCATAACATCTCAATTGGGGAGATGGGAGAAATAGTTAAAACGAGAAAAATTTATTTATTTATTCATTTTAAATTTCAACAGCCTTTAAGAGCAACACTTATATGGCTTAATGGAGGCTGCAATATAGTAAATGCTTTCCAGGATTTTGGAGTGTATCAATTATGGTTAGATATGCACAGGTCTTGGAACGTGCAGGTGGAAAGAACACTTTTGCAAAATTTATAATCCAGTGTTATTTCAACTGCGAGTTGAGATTCAGAATGTTGGTACACAGATGAAACCATAATGAGGTTAGGCTGCAGGGATTATGTGATGTTGGTCTGCACATGAGACCATACGGGGATGGGCTGTAGGGATTATGTGCTGTTGGTCTGCACATGAGACCATACGAGGATGGGCTGTAGGGATTATGTGCTGTTGGTCTGCACATGAGACCATACGAGGATGGGCTGTAGGGATTATGTGCTGTTGGTCTGCACATGAGACCATAATGAGGTTAGGCTGTAGGGATTATGTGCTGTTGGTCTGCACACAAGACCATACAAGGCTGTAGGGATTATGTGCTGTTGGTCTGCACATGAGACCATAATGAGGATGGGCTGTAGGGATTACTGTATGTGATGTTGGTCTGCACATGAGACCATACGAGGATGGGCTGTATGTGCTGTTGGTCTGCACATGAGACCATACGAGGATGGGCTGTAGGGATTATGTGCTGTTGGTCTGCACATGAGACCATACGAGGATGGGCTGTAGGGATTATGTGCTGTTGGTCTGCACATGAGACCATAATGAGGTTAGGGTCTAGGGATTATGTGCTGTTGGTCTGCACATGAGAACATACAAGGCTGGGCTATAGGGCAAGAGCTCCATAGTTGTGCTGGCCTGGGAGAGACAAGATCCCCCCCATGGGGCGTGCATAACCAGAATGCCTTGCGGTCCGACAAAGACAGAGCACCGTTGGGATGCTTTTAACGCATCTATGACAGCGTACTACAGTCATAGACCCTTTTATATACATATATATGAGCTAATAACAATGAGCTACCGTGAACTAATTGTTAACTTAATGGCCCACACACATAATTTCAGGCCCACCCAAAAATTCTGAGCACAAAAATGTTTAACATTATAATGCCACAATTCAGTTCTACGTAGTCTTTTCACATGTTTTCAGCAACTATAATGTGTTTAGAAACAAATCTCTCAATTTGCTTTACCTGTAATTTAACAATCCTTGTTCTAATCCAATTGTCCAAATCTCTCACTAAAGTAGCCTACTGATTTATTTAATTGTTTAGAAATGTAAACAGCTTCAGTCAACTTGTGTGATGTCATATGGTGTTATCCCTACACCAAGAGCCTTGTCAATCAATTTGGGAATGCAAAAAAAAAGAAATGTCTTATCCCATGTTTTGAATCTCTGTGGTGGGAACTACCCTTTTGTTTACATTTGGATTCAGGAGTGAAACTTTTTTTTTTACAAGTGAACTAAATTGAACAGTGCATGAATTAAAAACTAAAAATAGGTTACATCAAGCGTTCATTAGTGGCATCCATTCTGTCTGGGGAGAGATCTCTAAGCTTGTGAACAACAGCAACAACAACAACGCCATCAATGTAAATACTATAAAACTGCTTTTACCACACAACACTGGATGGGTTTTGAAAAGGAGCTAAAAATACTTCTCGTTGCATTGGTTTTAAATGTGATATGCAGGGAGTTGCCTAGAAAATGTCTAAATGTACATTTTCATTCTGGAAGAAAAAAAACTAGCATGCGCCACAGACTGTGGGCTCTCAAAGTCCAGTATGTACGTTAGGGCTGGGAAGCGGGGGGGGGGGGTAGGGTGCTGTTAGACCACCCACCGGGGGCCCCTAGCACACGCCTCGTCTCCCCGCGGCCCAGCCGCTGCCCCGCCTGGGGTCCCCGTATCTGCGTTCCCCCGTGCCTCTGGGTGATAGTATTTAATGATAGTGAGGGATTGCTCCGGGTCTCAAGCCGCTGGCCTCTCCTTTCAAGTCTGACCACATCAGAGGGTTTCCCCGAGCCGCGGGATTAACAGGCTTTGTACACCATCATCTATTGCTCATTGCACACTGCCAGCGGAATATAAACAGTGGGATCTTCACACTCCACCCTCGCCGGCCAAAACATGTGTGGGAAGACACGAGAGACGAGTGCAGGAGCAAATTGAGAAGGGTGGGGTGGGGTGCAATAACACTGAGCAATGTTGCAAGAGTTGAGAAAGGGATCAAAGTAAAAAAAAAAGCCTGCCATTCACTATGGAAACTGAGATAAAAACAAGTAGACCTTCTTGAGATGTTTGGAACAGAGGAACAGAGGAAAATGCCAATTTGACATGGTGGCGCATGTACTATCCCCCACTACATCTGCCATACAAGTATACTGCCACTACTAAGGTTGCTTTCATATACACATAATAACACATATAGACTATACTGTATTATCAATAGATGTGGTCATGTGGTCTGTGTTGTGTGTAATATGCCACCACAGCAGAAGAGAACCAACCACATTTCAGGAACACATGTTGTCAACCTGCTCTGACATCCTCTTTGACACAGGTATACAACTCTCAAATGATTAACTCTGCAACTGGATGCGAAACACATAAGTCCTGTGGAAAATTCAGCTTGCTTTTAGCCTCTGCTCTGTCACAACCGTCCTGAGCCCATGGGAGGGAGCCAGGAGGTGAGGTCCTGCTCTCTCTGTCTGTTGAGTCTGTCTAATTATGAGGTTTCTAGAAGGAGAAAAGTCCCACTATGGTCCGTCTCCTGGCCAACCTACATCACTGTCATGTCTCAGCCCCGGGTCTGAGCGCTATAGTAATTATAAATCGTCTCGCAGTTATTTCAACCAGCTGGACCAACAAGCTGATGGAGTATTTTTCTGGCCGTCCACCAGTATTTCATTTATGAATCCCATGGTGCTGTCTCCCGGCACGAAAGAGGGCAAGCCAGGAACCACTGCAACCAATCAAAAATGCATTCTGGCCCGGAATTTACAACACCGCTCACATTCCAACTGAGCTCAAATTTCTTCCTACCAGCTGCGTTTTGGCAAGGCAACAATCACTATCAATTCTCACACACAGCCAATGCAAGAGCCATGTGACCATATAGTCGCTTGCTTGTATTTGTCTGTGTGCGTGCGTGTGTGTGTGTGTGTGTGTGCGTGTGTGTGTCCGCGTGTGTGTGTGTGTGAGTGTGTGTGTGAGTGAGTGAGTGAGTGTGTGTACACAGGTGAAAGCACACACACACACACACACACACACACACACACACACACACACACACACACACACACACACACATACAGACACACACTCACACTCACTAACACTCATTGGATTATCTCTTCATACCACTCACAAATGTAGAGAACATCAATTTATGAAAATATTAATGTGAAATGTGGGTTGGAGTTTTAAATTCCAGTTTATTTGCTAATGATGGAGCATTCGTTCTCAAGGTTGACACACACAACTACTTGCATGTAGTACACACACACACACACACACACACACACACACACACACACACACACACACACACATGTACGTACGCACACACACACACACACACACACATGCAAAAACCATATACAGCTAATTATGTTAGTAATAATATATAACAAATCATTCATTTCAATTTTATATGCAATAAGTAGTCTACTAAATGAAAGAGAAAACACAAAGCATGAAACTAGTCTACCAAATGAAAGAGAAAATACAAAGCATTAAAAACTACTAAATGAAAGAGAAAACAAAGCATGAGACTATTTTTCTCAACACATTAAACACTTCAATTGTATCCAACATTATTCAAATACATTTCTTATTAAGTCTGCATTCTTACAATCATATTTCTGGCCCTATAAATATCTATTGATATTTGATATTTGTTGATAATGTAATTGCTTAGTTGTTTTCTTGCATGACTCTATTTATAATTAGTAGAATACTGCTGCTCAGTTGTAGCCAACAAAACGTCTCATTTGGCCACAATGTCACAAACACATTCAACTTTTATGAAAACCTTCTGCCAATATGCCTTCTGATATTGAAGCCTGCACTGCAGTCTACTAAATGAAAGAGAATACACAAAGCATGAAACTATAGTCTATAATGTAAGAGAAAACACAAAGCATGAAAATATAGTCTACTAAATGTAAGGGAGAAAACACAAAGCATGAAACTATAGTCTAATGTAAGAGAAAACACAAAGCATGAAACTATCTACTAAATGTAAGAGAAAACACAAAGCATGAAACTCTAGTCTAATGAAAGAGAAAACAAAGCATGAAACTAGTCTAATGAAAGAGAAGACAAAGCATGAAACTATAGTCTAATGAAATAGAAAACAAAGCATGAAACTATAGTCTAATGAAAGAGAAAACAAAGCATGAAACTAGTCTAATGAAAGAGAAAACAAAGCATGAAACTAGTCTAATGAAAGAGAAAACATAGCATGAAACTATAGTCTAAGAGAAAACAAAGCATGAAACTCTAATGAAAGAGAAAACAAAGCATGAAACTATAGTCTAATGAAAGAGAAAACAAAGCATGAAATATAGTCTAATGAAAGAGAAAACAAAGCATGAAACTATAATCTAATGAAAGAGAAAACAAAGCATAAAACTATATCTAATGAAAGAGAAAACACAAAGCATGAAACTATAGTCTAATGAAAGAGAAAACACAAAGCATGAAACTATAGTCTAATGAAAGAGAAAACACAAAGCATGAAACTAGTCTAATGAAAGAGAAAACAAAGCATGAAACTAATGCAGTGGTTCCCAAACTGTGGTGCATGCACCCCTTGTGGTGCGCGAGCACCCTCAAGGTGGTGCGTGCACATGAAAAGGCTAATGGCAGTGCTATGGTGTTATTTTACTAATAAAACTAATATACATTATTTCAAATGGGGATTTTCACTGTGTAAATCATGAAATTCAAGAAACGTTTTAATAAAAAACGTACGTTTGAATAATAATAATAATAAACAATAATGTCTCTGGCGTGTCTGACACAGGTGTGCTTCATCTGTGCACGGAGACCGGCAACAATTTTTTCTAACGGAAACCCATTGGGGGGTGCGCAGCTAGGTCGGGAGGTGACAGGGGGTGCACGGCCAAAAAAGTTTGGGAACCGCTGGTCTAATGAAAGAGAAAACACAAAGCATGAAACTATAGTCTAATGAAAGAGAAAACACAAAGCATGAAACTATAGTCTAATGAAAGAGAAAACACAAAGCATGAAACTATAGTCTAATGAAAGAGAAAACACAAAGCATGAAACTATAGTCTAATGAAAGAGAAAACACAAAGCATGAAACTATAGTCTAATGAAAGAGAAAACACAAAGCATGAAACTATAGTCTAATGAAAGAGAAAACAAAGCATGAAACTAGTCTACTAAATTTAAGAGAAAACACAAAGCATGAAACTAGTCTAATGAAAGAGAAAACACAAAGCATGAAACTAGTGAAAGAGAAAACAAAGCATGAAACTATAGTCTAATGAAAGAGAAAACAAAGCATGAAACTATAGTCTAATGAAAGAGAAAAGACAAAGCTGCATGAAACTAGTCTAATGAAAGAGAAAACACAAAACATGAAACTATACTAAATGTAAGAGAAAACACAAAGCATGAAACTAGTTATTGAATGAAAGAGAAAACACAAAGCATGAAACTATATGAAAGAGAATGCACAAAGCATGAAACTATAAAGAGAATGCACAAAGCATGGGACTATTTTTCTCAACACTGACTGCAGAATTGAACTCATTAAACATTGCAATTGTATCAAACATTTCTTACAATCGTATCTCTGGTCCTATAAATATCTATTGGTGCTGTTTTGTACAACCATTTGTGATGACACAATTGCTTAGTTGTTTTCTTGCATGACTATAGGTCTATTTATAATTAGTATAATACTGCTGCATAGCGTCTAATAAGACATCTAATTTGGCCACAATGTCACGAGCACGTTAAACTTTTATGAAAACCTTCTGCCAGCCTTTTATGAAAACCTTCTGCCAGCATGCCCATTTGTAGAATGGAAGCACATTGATGAAGTAAGTGATGATTTGTTGTTTTGAGTAAGGCATGGATCAGAAAAGGGCAGTTTGAAATAATGACTAAAAGTCGAGAAATGGACACCATGGTCTCTCTAACTATCTGGCTCTTATTCCTCATGAACGCAGATGTTTGAGAGAATAAAACGAAAAAAAAAAAGCAATCTTGGATTTAAAGGCCTACTAATTCTGAGGAATACATACCGCCACAACGTTAAACAGGCTGAAGGCATAATGCTTTAAAACACTGTAAACCTACGTGTCCGAAAGGGTCCAGGTGGTTGTTGGTCAGTTTGAGCTTCTGGAAGGAGACGAGCTGCCTCATCCAATGCGCCCCCGTGGCGGGAGAGTCCGGGTGAACGTAGAGTCTACCGGGCATGGCGGGCTCGGCCTTCCCGGTCACAGACCTGCATCACAGCAACACAGTCACACGTAAACACCTCGAAATGCACATATTTAGCCAACTCGACCAAGTCCACTTATATGAGTTCAAGTTTTGTTTTTATTAGTTACATAGTACAACATGTACTGTATTACAGTGAAAGGGGTTATGTATGAGCCACCTGATAATGTGAAGTAAAGAAAGTAAGAATAAAGTCCAAACACTATACAAAATATACAATATACAAACTAAAGTACAACCAAGTACAAAATACAAACTTTTTCAAATGCTAAATGCTAAAATTAAGTATGGATGTGTTGCAAATATTTTAGTAATAAATAGATAAACACCTCGAAACGCACACATTTAGCCAACTCGACCAAGCCCATTATGAGCCATCTTGAGCTATAAAGGCATATGACTCGCTCGCTGCTATAGGCGAAATGTCAAAACGTAAATGAACCGTATCTCGTCAACAGGAACATGACTGTATTATTCACGGGTGTAGATATACTGGTGGACATGTTGCTGTAGAATAATCATGGTGCGTATAACTCAGGTGCGTATATTAAAACAAACGATATTCCTTGAGTGCGGTCCCTATACCCTTTGTTCTACTTGTAGAATAATCATGTCACTCATGTTCAATTGATTATGCCATCCTATTACTAAAACGCTGCACTTTACACTATATGCCGCAATGCCCAAATAATTAGAATTATTATTCGGAATAATAACATAAATTATGTATATTCCATCTGTTAGCGATGCATATAGCAGAGTTTCAGAGCGTTTAAATTAATTAGACTAGAAGATAGACAATAGGCCGAGCAATTACGCATTCGGGATTACTTATTTCGAAATAGGCAAATTGTAGGCCTACGTTTACATGCCTGGAAACTTTGTAAACTTACACTACGTTTTATGAATCACCAAATTGTAGTATACAATGTATACAATATAGTCTGATACCTTTGGGAGCTTGAATTGCTTTTGGATTATCATGGGTCACGTATACGGTCATTTGGAGCTGTGCTGTTTTCCCAAAAGTGGTTGATGATCAAGAGAGGAATTAGTTCAATATGCTTAAGGCAGGTCATTATCGTCGGTATTGGCACGTGATTATCCGCTTTAACCTTCCTTAATGTGTTAGTAAGTTGCACGCCCCTTTTCTGTTGGCGGGTCAGATTTAACCCATGTTTTAACTCAGCACAAAACACTAAAAAACAATGATTGTCATCCAATAATAACTAATTTATTATCCATACATAACCATAAAATCACTTTTTATTTTTGGTCCCAAGACTATACCGCTCGTTTTCGGTAAAAATTTATTTTTTTATTATTATTATTTTTTATAACCTTACATTATTGACCATAGTGACATCTGTGGTGTTATGGGACACAATTGACCTGTATGTTAGAAAAAAGGTAAAAAGCCTAAAACCAAAATAACAAACATACACCTCGAAGGCTGTCTTTATATCTTGGACACGTGACACTAGTGGCCCTGAGGTCATTCTTGTTGTCAGTTTGTGCTCTGCCTTGGGTTTCATAAGACCTAATGAAGACCTCCTGTTGAGCTTCTGTCTCATTCACTGACTGATGTGTGTCCTCATCGTGATCAGGATCATATACTAACATAATATCATCCCCTCCTCAATCTCGATCTCAGCTGCTCTCTCTGCAGAATGAAATTGGCGAGAACTCAAACAAGCCTAAAAAAGATAGCATATGTTGCGAGAAATCTGTGTAATGTTGTTAATCGTGCAACGCCCCCCACGCGATGATACCGTGATTATCTGCAAGAAATAAAATAGTTCCCGTGATACTAGGGAGGAGTTGTATTCTTTGTGTGCGTGGGTGTGTGTGCGTGTGTGTGCGTGTGTGTGTGTGTGTGTGTGTGTGTGTGTGTGTGTGTGTGTGTGTGTGTGTGTGTGTGTGTGTGTGTGTGTGTGTGTGTGTGTGTGTGTGTGTGTGTGTGTGTTTATGTAGTGTTCAATGTCCCTTTTAGAGTGTGTGTTCGCATTCAACTTAATTTAGTGTGTCCGAATTCTGTGAGAAATATTGAGTTTCCATATGTGTGGAGGGGGGTGCAGAGATGTAACAGTACTGTCTGTATGGCATGTATGTCATTATGTTATGATGAATTGAAAATGTAAACAAGACGAAAGTATTTCTCTGGTCTGCACTCCCTTAACAATTGTGTGTATTGAGCTGTACTGTACCCATTCTGAAATCTGTTAATACAATTTTCAATCAATCAATCAGAGGCATTGGGAGTACATGTCCATACTGCGTGTAGGAGGAGGGGGTGCAGAGGCATTGGGAGTACAAGTCCATACTGCGAGAAAATAATTGTTCCGCGGGAGGAAGGGGAGGATAGGGTGTCTAGACTCAAAGCTCAATCTTCGTTGAGTCTAATTTGATCCACAGAATTGCCCACGATTTTTTAAACGTTGAATGCTGCATCATGATACCATACGATCAACAGCCAATATTCTCTGGCCGGTTATATTTGGCCCATAACACCACAGATGCCTTTTTATTTATTTATTACTTTTTCTTTTATTATTATTATTATTATTATTATTTTATTTAAAAAAAAAATAGGAAACATTCTAATTTGAGGATATCATGAAGCTTGTTCCAATTAAGAAAGAAAAAACTAGACAGCAAAAGGGTCAAATCTGACATTGAAAGGCGCTGACCCGAACCATGCATTCTTGACCAAGGTTAGAAAGATGGACATGGCACTAAACAAACAGGCGTGTTTACGTTTAATTGATGTGAAAGAGAGCCTTGTTCCAGTGCAGTCGAGCTCTGGGCTATGCAAAAATCATCATTCATTCGCCACCAAAAAAAAACGTCAGCCCCTACAGGGAGTTTCTCCTCTCGCTGAATTAACTTTCTTGGTGTCCATTTGAAAATACGCAGTTCATAATTCTTGTGGAATTCATATGTCGACTACCGATATCCGTCTGTCAAGATAACCTATAATCAATACGGTTGCCCATCATAGTGGAACCGAGAAGGGATATATACGCCCTCAAAACAAAACACCTTATTATTGTGAAAAGCCCAGAATGTAGGAGTATATTGTTTATTCCTGTAACATACAGTTTATAAGGATATTGGCTACACGACAGTCTCAGGACTGGAGCGCTAGCATATAGTTTCACAAAGCGTATAGCCTACCATTTATTATCAGCGAATTTGTAGCGATGGTCGTCCGCAGGCACAACATCCATCAGGAGTATGTATTTAGTTTTGGGGTTCAGTCCAGTGACCTTCACTTTGAAGCTGGGAAACATTCGCCTGCAATAAAACAAAATATAAATTAGGTCTAGAATTAATCTCGGCAAACTGGAATAACAGGGAAAAAAATATCAAACGTCAATCAAACAAATGTCAGCCAAGAGTCGATAAATAGGCTAAGCTTATTTTATATGCAGGAAAAGAAAAGGCTAAATAAATCATGTGAATTGTGTAATATCGCACCCTCTTTGCAGTAGAAAATGCATGGCATTGACTTGCATATCATGGCAAAAAGTGAACTCCAAAGTATGGGGGCATATATAAGTGTTTGCATTGAAATAAATATTTTCCAGTCAAACGCTAATAAAACAACACTGTTGCAATTCGTGTGGGGTGAACAACAAACTGAAGACATGCTATTCCATTACAAAGAGGGATCACATAGTGCGGTATTTCCGAAAAGGTATAAGGTGTCACCGTGTCAATACCATTGGTATCGTGGTTTAAATTGGTTTATGTCTAATAGGCGTATCATATATTTGTATTGATAAATATATATATTTTTTTTTATCGTGGATATACCATGCTAATATATGTCCGCTCAAATAGTGAAACTAAAAAAAAACAAAAAAAAACATGACATTTCGTGTAAGGTTTGGGTCTTATTGGAGTGTGGAGTAGAGTATGAGGACATGCTGTATCATTTCAGAGATATTAACATTAACAGAGCATCCAAATAGCTGCAGTTCTCATAAATTGGGCTATGAAGACAATAGAAAAGTATCTCGCTGTCACGGGGGATAGTGGCACACAGATTGGACCTGGGCCTCTGGGCGATATGGCAATAATAGCTAAGCGAGCTGAAGCAACGGGGGACGGGGAGAGGATAGAGGGATGCTCAGTAGCGTCGCGCCAGAAACAGGAGGAAATGAATAGTAGAAGGCTTTATGCAGCTGTGATGAAACATTACGACTCTAACCTTCAGGGTAGGATATTGAGACGTGTCTGCGATGAATGATAACTAGCTCAGAGCCACAAAACAATATGACATGAGTATAGAGAGATAGAGACCAGTGGACCACCGACCAACACGCACATTCAAGTTCACATCTGACGTGCGCTATTTTGACTATTCGCCCTGAGGGGTTGCGTGGAGCTGACAAGGCCGTCGCACACGCGCAGCTCCTGAATGTCATCTCGCACGGAAAACGATTTCACGCAATAGCTTGGCTAAAACAATAACAAGCCACACACGCACACACAAACCAGGAAAATATTAAAAAAGGGAAAATTAGCTAGCTACATTTCTTACATTTTCCAGTTTCGCAGAATTTAATCGTCTTCCACATCATTGAGTTGAATCAAAATCAATATAATAAGGCCTATAGGCCGATTATAAAATTATGATTTAATACTATATACTATAGGCCCTCAGGCTATAACAGTATTGCCACTAAGATAGTTTTACACCCTATACTTTTTTTCTCGTGTTAGCCTACACTATTACACTTACAAAATGATAAAGCAATGAAGAAATTGCAAATAGCCCACACTGAAAAGCGCAAATGCGGTTATGAGTCAGGAGTCAAATAATAAATAAAAAGCTATAAGGCCTAAAAACAAAGCAAAGAAGCTAAGATAGGCTATAAAAACAACGTATAGCCTATCAACCAATATTCAGTTTCTGAACTGTGTTGATCGTGGCCAGTGGTAAAAGTAAGACAAGCGTGCATTTCTGTGTATTTTTCTTACCTTCCCGCTTTTGTAATGATCATCTCAGTCCCCACCTCGTCGAACTTCGTCCACAGTTCCCTCTCATGCAGATATACTTTTATTCCTTCCATTCCCTTAAAAATAAAACAACAAATATCATAAAGGGCTTTTCTCACCAATTAAATTCACCAAAGGAAAACAACAAACATACAGGTATTGTTGGGTGAACAACTGCATAGCGTTATTGGTCTAATTCCTATGGTAAAAAAAATCCCCAAAACACGTCACTATATATTTCCAGTTCCATGCGGTCAAATCACTATGCAAGTTGTATTAAACAAATAACTTCATTTTAGCGTTAAAATCCCAACATGCTAATTACGACAACTGTATACTTTCACGTTGGAAGTAGCCAGTAGGCTAGGGTATTTACAATATAAAGCCCATGGTTATAGGTGGTAACTTGCATAAAAAGAAAAGAAAATCCTTATAGACCTAAACCTTTTGGACATCTGCATCTGCAGTTAAAAGCTGCAATATCGTTCTGGCATGTTTCATTGTCATTAGTACACTCTACATGGCTATAAGCTAATAGGCCTATAGCCTATATATGACATATTATAAGATATTGAATTAAATGTTGTACTATACTATTTTGTATATAGGCTATCTTATACTATACGTCTTCACGCAGCAAGCATAGTTTCAAGTTTCAAGTTTCAAGTTTCTTTAATAGTTGTCATACAGAAGTACAGAATACTTTCATACAAAATGCTTCTTACTGTTACGCTCCAGAGACTGTGCTAGACAAGATAGTATCAAATAACATAGTATAGCATGTAGTTTAGAAGAAGAAAATTAGGTCACAGTGTTCGGTATAGACATATGTACAATGTACAATGTTCACATAACATACCACCAGTCATCTGCCTTGCGAGCCCCACGGCTGCGTCACCAGACTCAGTAATGTCTGACCTGAAGCTGTGAAGGTTATATACAGTATGTTGCTGCTAACCTGTTGAATATAAGTTGTCTGGGATGACGGGGACTTGCTCGAGGTTCCATTCGGTTTCTCTGCTTTACTCTCACTACTATGCGGCTCCTTTGAATCCGAGCCGCTGGGCGAATTTTGGAGGCCGAAGGTCTCCTCTTGGTCCGCCATGATATGCCAAGGGTGCCGGAGACCAAGGCCCCAACTGTCAGACCCAAACAAAGAGGCATTTCAGCTTCATGAGTGAGTAGAACTTTTCCTCGATTGATATTATATGATAACGTTTTACGCATGCATGCACGCACACACACACACACACACACACACACACACACACACACACACACACACACACACACACACAGATAAAGAGAGAGAGAGAGAGAGAGAGAGAGAGAGAGAGAGATAGAGAGAGAGAGAGAGAGAGAGAGAGAGAGAGAGAGAGAGAGAGAGAGAGAGAGAGAGAGAGAGAGAGAGAGAGAGAGAGAGAGAGAGAGAGAGAGAGAGACATATGTTGATTGGTGATTGCATCTGTTAATTTGCGTAATACTTGAACATGACTCTTCGTTATAGTCATAGGCTTTATGGAGAGAGGCATCTTACTCATATTTGCTATAATTCTAGACTTTGAGAATACTACTAAGTTCGTCTCCCACACATTAATTAATAGGCTATACTTTAATAAATAGGTGAATTGTAAAATGAAATTGCAACGAACACGCAACCACTAAATGCATAGACTTCTCAGTGAAATATATAGCTTATACTATTTTTTCACATCGTTATTTCCATGTGAATTAGAAACCATGCGACCTATTTCCATGTTATAGATATTGCCTATACCCCCGTTATATTTGGAGTTATTCTAGTTTACCCTATGTATACTTGTTGTGTTCCTAAAACAAAAGCACGATGAGACATTGGGTTGGGTGCACTATCACGACATCGAGGTTGAAACGGGTAAAGTACGACACGTTCACTTGTGTGGAAGTGGAATACGGCCATTCGCTTATATACAGGACACAAACTGGAACGAATACGGTTAACATTAACAATGAATCGGCTACAGTGACCCCCTGCCAATGGGGACAAGAAGCGGTGGGTACAGTATTATAGTATACACTTACCTTCCCAAAATATGTCACGGTCGCCGCGTCGTAATAGCGGTAGCCTACAAGAGAGAAATATTGCGTCGTCTTCAAAAACGTTGTGTCCAGTCCTATAATAAAATCAACGCATAATCCAGAGGTGTAGGTCGAAAACGCTGTCCGGTATCTCCATAGATGTGCTTTTCTTCTTCAGAGCAAATCCAGAGCTGCCGCTGCCGCCGGTAAATACAACAAGAAGAAGATACGCGAGCGAATAAATGCTGGCGATTCCCGGCAATGATCGCTATAATAACGCATGTGTTGACATTTTACAGTAGAACAGTTTGTTGGTAAAGCCTGCTAAGAGCATATAGCAGTATAGCTGGGTTCCAGAGGAGCAGGTCCGTCAACTCCTTCTTCTTCCCTCCCTCCTCTTTCTCTCTCTCTTTCTTTCTCTCTCAGCTCTCCTCCCATCCCATCACTACGCATCAGTGACCAACACAGTGCGCCGCTCCTAAGCGGAAGTCGGGAGTCTGTGACGAAGAACGTGGTTTGTGCAGCCAGTGCCTGAACGGTCTGCAATGACTCCAGATCCCCACGCCGTCCGTTTAGCTCCAGACTCTATCCTCAAGCCTTGGTAACCTATATAGCAATGTTTACTATCGGCCAGATTTGCCATGCATTGCACCATTATGTGATACTTTAGTTTGTCATCCATACTATAGGCTATCATGTAATAACTAATAGGGTAAACCGGAGTAATACGGCCCCCTTAAATTAAGAACAAAAATTCATTTAATGTCTAGAATGTCTGGAAATAAAAATCATTATTTATTGATATACATATAATTAGAATATGACTATAATAGGTACACAATATGTATATATGCTTAGGTAAACACATTTAGAGGGTAATTTAATCATAACAGACTACAACTTTGTTATTATAAAACTAAATGCATAGTAAAATGTTGTAAAGGGGCAGCTTCCCCCACTACACAGGGAAGATGCCCCCTTAGAATGTAATATATCAACAAGCTTAACAAAATAACCAACACTGTCTCATTAGCCAAATGCATCATGTAAAAAGAGTTTAGCTTCACCCAAAGCTTCGTCACTATCTTTTTAATTTTAATTTTTTACCTCAGGAAGCCAAGGAATTCAAACTATACCGATGCAGCTATATTTAATAGTGCTATATCAACATTAGCATAATACCGTTTAAACTGATATAATACATTTCTTAGTATATCTATTGTGTCATTTTGTTAGATGATTATAGTGTATTTTCTCATAAATCGAATATTAGCTATAGGCTATATCATTGATGTCCATGGGGGACTTCTTTACTTTCTTTCTCCAAAACAGGAGTCTCACAGTAACTATTAAAAAAAGCTCATATATCCTTTAAAAGAAAGGCACACATACATATTACAAAATTATGAAATGATCTCAAAACGTTATTTGGTATACCTCACTACAAAAATGAGTTGGATGATATTCAGAGATGATCAAGATCATCCAAGACATGATCTGATATTATTTGAGTATATACATTTAATTAGTTGTCTTGTCATGGGGTCAATTGCATGGTTTACCCCGGTTTACGCGAACAAATATTTCCCCAAATGATGTTAATTGGCAAGGCAAGCTATCGAGTTCAGAGCTGCAGCAAGAAAATTGATTAAAATGCATAGAAACTCCTCATAGTGCCGACGCACGTGCCTCCAAAGGCAGTGGCTTCCATGGTGACAAATATCGCCGAATGGGCCAGTTTACTCAAGAGAAGCTTTTACGCACGGGCATTTTGCCAGATATTGGGCTGTAGGTTATTACACCATTAACACACGAGCGCATAGCCTACTCTGTAAATTATAGCCATTAATTGGTTAGATTTCGTTTAAGGTAATTTGGTCAGACAAAACACTTAATTCGGATTGGCCTTATTGTTAAAACGTTGAGCATCCAACTCCAACCCCGTGCGCACTACATTAACTTCAGTTAGCCTCTGAGCTATTACGCAGGCGCTCTTGAATAGAACCACACATTTAATCCATTTCCCTGATTTAATTCACCGAGGTGTGAGCGTCGAAAAGGAATAACCGCACGTGACGCGCGGCGAATGAGACGCTCGCCCAAAAGCCACCTATCAGCGCTCGGTGTGACCCCAAAGCCTGGGTTGTGTCCGCTGAGTGGCAAAATGTCAATATTTACACCCTGCAGCAGATATCAGTGGTTCTTAGTCTGTCAATTATCACAACAGCCTGTAGCACACATACCTCTGGATGCAGGCCTGTGCCACAAAGACATGACTTGCCCTATCAACTAAACATAAACACTGTTAAGTGTCAAAACGTGTTTGAATCGCCAAGGCTGCCTATTAAAAAACAGTTACTCGCTAAATTATCCAACCGTACAACTGTATAGAGATGCTGCCTGGACCTGATTGAACAGGCTATCCGTTACAATATTCGTATTATGATAGGCTATATTATCCTGTCATAATAATACAATTATAAATGATTTGCGAAATTTGGCAATTTGAGACAGAATGGTAACCTATCACACATGCCCACGCACGCGCACGCACAGACACGCACACACACACACACACACAGACAGACGGACGGGCAGACACACACACACGCGCACGCACACACACACGCACACACACACACACACACACACACACAGACTATATTTGTGCTATAAATAGTAAATGATAACCCACTGACTCACACAAGATATAGTACGCGTTGCGATGGCTGAATGTTAATCCAACACATCTATAATGTATCCCAGCTTTTGACCGCAGGGGCTAGTTCCAACTTCAAGAATTGTTCCTAAGATATTCACTGCCACACGCAGTCTATTGGACCCCATGCGCCTTTCAGTTTGATCCGGGCAAATAAAGTATATGCCTGGGTTTTGCCCGCGAGACAAGGCCGGCATATGCCCGCCTCCGATCAAAGAAACGGCACCGTTACTCGCACGTAAAACGCTGGGCATTTAGATAAATTTAAGTGTATTTTATTTGCAAAAGGGACAGTGTATTAATCAACAATAAATGTAAATACGCCAGATTTAGCCAGAAGGCTATATTTCATCTGTATAAGTATAGGATTGCGCTACTAGTTTTAATCATGTATCTAGTCAATATGCAAAGACTATATGCCTATATACTAATAATGGATATACCCATGTCGAGGACTGTATCACAAGTTTAGGCCATATCCTATTCGTTACTAGGGCACGCATGCATGCATTATGTATAGTATTATGGGATGTAACCTATATAATTAGGGAAAGACTAATGCATTTCGAAAATACCAATAACGTCCGATTGTCCAAAAGTGGTTAGTGCACGCGTACACCATACATGTATCATATGACCCTAGATCCGTGGAACGTGACAGTATATTTGTATTGTGGGGAAATTCTTTTTGAGGTCGCATGGTTTCTAAAAATGAATGTGACGGAATCTACATGGCTCCACGCATGTCAACATTACCGACGCATTGATATTTAAACTTCAACCAAAGTGTGTAGCCTATATAAACACCATGTAAGGTGCTTGTCAGAGTGAAGTGGACAATGTTCTTTATAGGGTCGACTCGGCTATTAGAACACTTCGGAGGATATAAGGTTCACCCATTTAATTAGGTCTGTCAACTACTCTGTATTTTCCGAAAGCCAAATCTGCACGTCGGTTATGGATTGGTTATTTTCTAAATCCTCCCATATTTTACATTATGAAGACCTGCAAGCCCCGGGCCTGCAAAGTATACTGTAATATGTATTATTACTATAAGCCTACACATTCCACAGGCTGCTACAATTGATCCAGCCTATAAATATCTATAGCCTAATTATTTAGAAAGTGGTCAAAACTGCTCTGTTGAAGAGAGTGGAGATCTTTTTAAAACTCAACAGTACTCAATACTTAAACTCAATAGTTAAAATAAGGTCTGGGCCTGGAACAATCATTCGCTATATATAGGCTCTATAGCCAAAGTACAACCAAAATCTTAAAATCCATGTCAGAGTTCAAACGATTGTTTGGGATATAGATATTTTTAATCTAGGCTATTAAAAAGCACTTGTAGATCCATCAAAAAGCAGACAGGCCTACAGGACATATCCATGCATAATTCAAGTGAAGTTCATCTTCGGTATGGCTAACAGACACGTGTTCGAGATGTCAGACTTGAAACTAAATTAGTCTGACTTGTTATTGGTCTTGTTTATTTGTTTATAACCTCTAATTTAATTAAATCATACAGGCCTACTAAATCCAATACACAAGTTATCAAGACAATCGTGTTTTTGACAACTTTTCAGTTGAAAGTTTGAACTAATTTAAGAAGACCATTTTTCGATAAAAAAGGAGCCCAAACGCCAGTCAATTTCACAACTTCTCAAGTATAGGCTCCTTTTTCAGTCTTTAAACAACATGGCATATTTTCACTGAACGCACTACGAAATCAATTGGCATGTGGAGTAATCAATAATCCCGCAACATGTGCTTTCTAATAATTACACCGAGCCGAGGAACATTATAGGCGACATGCAGGAAATGCTATAGGCTCGTTTAATTGGTTACACAATTAATACGCAACTCTCACTGGTGTTACATGCCGGTCGCGGAGCGCTTGCGCAGCGTTTCCCGCCCCATTGGTGTTCATACCATGCTGCGCTTTTCTCTGCTGCGTTGGACAACATTTTCCCTCTGCATTTTCTGGATTTCGACATTTGTTGGCGTCTTTTGTTTCATCATGGGTAAGGTATAGCTAATCTACGTTACTACGTCGCAGAAGTTATTTCTTCTCAAGTCAAGTATATCAACATTATTAGTGGTGCCTAAAGCATTGGTTCTCAAACCTTTTCATGTCAAGGACCCCCAAATAGACACGTATAGTCAGGGATCTGAGAAGAATATATATAAAGACTATAATTGTTGTTAGATTTAGTCCTGCATTACATAACTGTCTATATGCCTACATAGGCAGATAATAACACAGTATAGTGGAACATATGATCCCTCTCAAGGAACCACTGGTCTAATGTGATTCTACTTCTGGGATTAACAGCATTGTAATTTCACCCAAGCATTGCCATCACTTTCATGGCTGCATCTTTAAAAATCCCCTTCCCTCAGAAATGTGTTTTTTGAATGCATGGTTAACTCATCTCGGAGGCATGACTTTGATACAGATTGTTATTTGTGCAGATCTTGTCACCAGCCCTTTTTTCCACATTCCTCCCCTGGAGACAGAGACAGAGAGAGAGAGAGAGAGAGAGAGAGAGAGAGAGAGAGAGAGGAGAGAGAGAGAGAGAGAGAGAGAGAGAGAGAGAGAGAGAGAGAGAGAGAGAGAGAGAGAGAGAGAGAGAGAGAGAGAGAGAGAGAGAGAGAGAGAGAGAGAGAGAGAGAGAGAGAGAGAGAGAGAGAGAGAGAGAGAGAGAGAGAGAGAGAGAGAGAGAGAGAGAGAGAGAGGAGGGAGGGAGGGAGGGAGGGAGAGAGAGAGAGAGAGAGAGAGATTATATGTGCTTCTCTGAAATCTGTGATGTGACCAAAAGGTCGAGCCTCTCATGATCCAATATGTGGTAACTTGACACCTTTAGCTTCAGCTACATAGAAAGCTGAGTAGTATTGACAATGTATTGAAAGAATAATTACTGCAGAATTCCTGGTAAATATCAATGGGTGCCTGTTTCCAATTTGCATATTCATAGATCCTGCATTTTCAACGAGGGCAAGACATTTCAGTATATAGTTTATTGAACAATTCAGTGGGGATTTCTATCCAATATAGAACATTCTTTAAGGGTTTAAAATACATCTGGAGGGGATTTTAAAACTAATGTTAGAGCCTAAATTGTGGTAAAAGTGTTAGACATCCGAATTAATTATACCAAACATTGTTGTGCTATATATATGTTTCATATAACATACGCATTAGCTAAGGAAGCAATACAAGCACTGCAGTGGTTTGTTTGTTTGTTAGGTATAATCCCATCTATTCTCATGACATGTCTTGCTAACTAAATGCAGTACCGCTCATTGGTCCATGGTTGTCATTTAATGATAATTACCTGCTATTTGATTAGAATAACCGTTGTTGCTACCAAGATGTCTTTGATGGAACATTATGAATAGTATAGAGGCAAACATGCACTGATAATGGTTTTATCCTCCTGGGAATTAATTTAATGTTAGCTGGCTCTAAAACATTTATTTAAAAAAAAGTTAAAGGACAGGTTAACATTTTTATCAAGACACCCATGCCCTATTTAAACATTTTCTGGCATTACTAGCCACCATTTCACCAGACACATACCACACCGTGCTGCATCCTCACCAGGTTCAAATACAATTGGCAAAGTTAAGCTTTCAAAAACCATGGTCCATATTATTTTCCAAAATGAGAAGCTCACAGTTTCTTCTGCTATTCATGTTACCCAGTTAACTCACATGCTCAACTGTCCTATGTGAAAGTCTAAATATTGGATACAATACATGTCTGAATCATTTGCTCCATTCTATTGGAACCTGGTGAGAGAATGCAGCATGCGGTATGTTTCTCAATGCTAAAACAATGGGTGAAATTATTTTGGGCTGTATCATCTAAAAACCTGTTCTTTTATTGTTATAAA
This sequence comes from Notolepis coatsorum, assembly GCF_963971535.1. Taxonomy (NCBI): domain Eukaryota; kingdom Metazoa; phylum Chordata; class Actinopteri; order Aulopiformes; family Paralepididae; genus Notolepis; species Notolepis coatsorum. The sequence goes on from NC_140175.1 coordinate 39,042,182, forward strand.
TATCCTACAAAGTTCATTTGATTTAGATTTTATTCATTTGACATTCTATATATAAAACAGGTCATGCACTGCAACAGATACATAATTGAAAAGAATAACACAATAAAGTTAAACGATAACTTATTTCCATTGTGGTCCTCTTTCCAGGAAGACAAAGATAGCAGTACTAATGTCATATATGACTGGTACCTTGTAACATCATATATGCTACTTTAAAAACAATACATCCTTATAAGGATGCATGGCAAAAAATAAATTATATATATATATATACTGTATATATATGGGTATCATTTGAAAAGTTTTGATACCAATGCCAATAATGATACCTGGGGTTTGATTAGTAAAACAATACTTTTTTCAATACCTTACTTTATGTGTGTCGCATGCGTGAGGCTTTGTAACATTTTGGATGATTATGGATTATGGATTATGGAAATAAACATTATTGGCTCACTGACACTGATGAGATTAACATAAAGTGACACAATGTCATTCAATACCAAATTTCGATACCACAGCATTTTCCGATACTCAATAGTATTGAAGCCATTCGATCGATACCATAAAAGTATCAAATTTCTATACCCAGCCATAATATATGTATTTCAATGATATGCAAGCATGCATCAACACACTTACTGTACATACATACACATAGGCTACTTATATACATACCTACATACATTCCCACCTATTACATCCATATATATATATATATATATCTATATATATACACAATTATACACATACACCCATCTTGTTTACTATCTCTCCCTCCTACAGTGAGAATTGTGAATGCAAGGAGTTGTTGCACTTTACGTCTTGTTCAAGGCTCCAGAGAAGGAGGTGGTGGTACTATGGTGCACCCCATTAACAGAGGGAGGAGGGAGCAGAGTGATTTTCGTCTCAATCGTGATCGACATCATCAGTACTTTGTAATGAGTGCAGAGCAGATGGATACCGCCCTTGCTGTGGTTGGTGCTGACCAGACGGAGCACTAACTACAGGACTGACATCGAACCCAAACAACGCCTTGTCATTGTACTCAGGTAATTTTCAGTTACACCACTGCCACCTTGGGGCAAACCACCAGCTTAGGCCAAACCATTCCCTCTGGCCATAGCACCGGAACCTCCAGGCAAACCATCACCTTGGGCCAAACCACTGCCTTTGGCTACACTCAGTGGTGCAGTGGTGGTCCCATGCGGTACCATGCCATCCCACCACTTTTCTGAGCAGAAGTACGCGCAGTTGCGCACGGATGTGCACGCTCGTGCACACAAAAATGCGCTCCACTCGACTCCTGCGCTAAGTACCCACCTGTCTTGCATAACAATAGCGCACCATATCTGTTGACATTATAATTTCTTTATATATTGAAGGCTACATCCTGCTACCTTTTTCAGCTTCTCTATTTCAAGGCAATATTTACAAAAACTAAACTAAAACTAGTAATTTCCTATACAAACATCTTTCCTACTATTTATGCATAATAGCATTCTAATCATAATGCTGGTCGGAGCTGTTCTGTGCGCACACGAGGGAACATTTATGCGCATGCGCGCGTGTGGCGTCATCCCCACCATCCCACCACTTCTGATATTACCACTGCACCCCTGGCTACACCACCGCCTCGTATACCGCCTTGGGCCAAACTACACACTACCACCATATCCAGCCAAACTACAGCCACACCAACACCATTACCTTTGGCCATATCTCCTTCGTTGACACCACTTCTCCTAGACTAGACCACTTGTAATGACTTTGTTATAGTGTTGTGATATTAGATGCTCCTAGACTAGACCACTTGTATCACTTTGTTATAGTGTTGTGATATTAGGTGTTCATAGACTATATAACTTGTATCACTTTGTTATATTATTTTTTATATTAGATGTTCCTATAGACTAGACCACTTGTATAATTTTGTTATAGTGTTTTTTATATTATATGTTCCTATAGACTAGACCACTTGTATCACTTTGTTATAGTGTTGTGATATTAGATGCTCCTAGACTATAGACCACTTGTATCACTTTGTTATAGTGTTGTTATATTAGGTGTTCCTAAACTATATCACTTTGTTATAGTCTTGTGATATTAGGTGTTCGTATAGACCACTTGTATCACTTTGTTATAGTGTTGTGATATTATATGCTCCTAGACCACTTGTATGACTTTGTTATAGTGTTGTGATATTATATGCTCCTAGACCACTTGTATGACTTTGTTAGTGTTTTGATATTAGAAGCAGGACCATTAACCTTTACAGCTGATGCCTCAAACCCACCTGGAGTTTCTCAATCGCTCTGTACAGCCTGAAAGGTCTGCCTCCAACTACCCACACCCCATAACACAAGCCCTTAGGTTTGGCTCCCCTGGCCTCACCCATGAGCTCAGCTATTCTGCTTCAGCTCCCCATACCCCACTGGTACACACAGAAACACTCCAACTGTATGACAGTTGCCTATAGGAGAACAGAGGCAAGATGATCATCAGTTACAACCATTCTGGCGGAAACAACTCCACTTCCACCACAAATTCCAGAGGAAAAGGAAGAAATGTATTATTATAACAATATATTTTCTAAATGGTTTCATTTTTGTATTATATTATTTTCATGACATGATATGACACTGTAAAACATTTACCTGACATAAAAGCCAAGTAAAAACTATAAAACATTTACCTAAAATAAAAGCCAAGTATAAACTATAAAACATTTACCTAACGTAAAAGCCAAGTATAGACTATAAAACATTTACCTAATGTAAAAGCCAAGTGTAAACTATAAAACATTTACCTAACGTAAAAGCCATGTATTAACTACAAAACATTTACCTAACATAAAAGCCAAATATTAACTATAAAACATTTACCTAATGTAAAAGCCAAGTGTAAACTATAAAACATTTACCTAACATAAAAGCCAAGTATAAACGATAAAACATTTTCCTAATGTAATAGCCAAGTATAAACTATAAAACAGAGAGAAAACCACCATAATGACATGGGGTATAAATTATTTTCAGCATATACATTGACATTCTACCATGATTAAGTAGCCCAATACATTATTAGGCCTACAGGAGGTGTGTGTGTGTGTGTGTGTGTGTGTGTGTGTGTGTGTGTGTGTGTGTGTGTGTGTGTGTGTGTGTGTGTGTGTGTGTGTGTGTGTGTGTGTGTGTGTGTGTGTGTGTGTGTGTGTGTGTGTGTGTATGTGTGTGTGTGTGTGTGAGAGAAAGAGAATACAGTATAGTGTCAAATCCTGAAGAATGTCACCTGTTTTATTTTTTTTTACAATAAAATAAAATAATGTACAAGAGAGAAAGCAAGTTATTTAAACTAGCTGTCACACAGCTGTGTGTAGACTCATCATCAGAACTTCAGACTTGTCTTGCTTGACTTTTAGCAGGGACTTGACTTGTCTTGCTTTATCCTAAACATAACTTGGGACTTGACTTGAGACTTGAAAGTTAAAGCTGCAGTAGTGAGTTTACCTGTACAGCAGAAATAGAGCAAGCGAATCAACAGATTCCTAGAGGCATCAGCAGCTTTACGCTGAAATAAAAACAAAGAAAACAATGTGCAAAACCATCTGCCAATCAGAGGCTGGATTATTATTTTTATTTTATGTTCTTAATTCAGTTTAGAGCTGCTGCTGCCTTTGGGAGTTTGTGGAAAGCCTTTGCATGCGCTTGAAAAGTGACAACTTGTTTTATTTCTGCTGGGCAGGTAAACTCCCTCTTGCAAATTTTTCCAAAGTTGCCTACTGCAGCTTTAAGACTTTATTTTACGCAATCAGTTTGCACAATCACATTCAGTCTTGTACTTGTCTGTTGTGATTTTGATATGCTATTTATATGATGTATGGGATGTATTCATTCACACTTGTTTAATTCTTAGGCTATATAATTCTATAAAAAATATTGTGAGTTTATTAAAGTTGAAAAAAAGCAAATTAAGTCATCAGCACTCGCAAATAAGTCTGTAATATGTTTTATGACGCACAGCAGCAGGAACAACGGACGCGTTTCAGCCCTGGGTTTTCCTCTGCGTTCCTAAGACATTTATGGGTGTGACCCCTATTAAACAGCAGCCAGGAACCTGCCGGTGATTAACAACCAGCTGATACTAATCATCAAAACAACATAATCAAAAACTGATTATTAATAATAAGAAAATAGTAGTAAGAAAATGTAAGTAATTTTTTTTAAAATTATAAATAAATAAATAAATATATATATACAACAAATTATTCTATCACTTATTATGCGAATATGGGAGGGTTAAAAAACTCACAGCCAACAATGGGGTCACTAGACAGAATATGCCAATGTTTTCTGACAACACTTTTAAGCGGTGAAAAGGTAGTAGTCAAGACAACATACTGTTGTTAACACATTCAGCGCCAGACCTGAGATATCCCGGGTTAACTCGCCAGTTGGGCGCAAGACCCAAGATTTCTCTGGTTTTGGTCGTTATATATTTTTTTTCGATATTTCCATTCATTACAGGCACACGGACATCAGGGTTAACATGGGGAATCATCCTGAGAATGCCAAAGTGGCAGTATCGAGCACCCTTTGAAACATTATATCTTGGCCTGTGCGTTGATCAAAAGTCTCCGGTCGGACTTTTCTTTGTCGGGCAAGTGGAGCAGTTGTCCCGATCGGATTGAGAAGCGTGAAATGCTCCCGATGCATGATGTGTGACGGATTATGTTGGCAACACGATCGACACCAATACTGGGACTCGCGATCAGATAATTGGAATATCCTTTTTGGGGTACATCCTAGTGAAGGTAAGGGCTATATGATATCAATCCTGCTGTGATCCGACCATGACTTCACCTCGATCACAACATATGTGTGTAACGTTACTCCACAACTAATGCCGTTGGTGACGATCGAAGCATCAAAAAACGATATAATACAGATAATATAGATTTGATTTCGAAATTGTAGCGTGTACAGGCGAAAAACGGTAATGTTTTTAGTGAAATGCACGTATTGCTGCATAGCGTAGTTTTCTGAGATTAGACAGGATTACTCTAAAACTATACTCATATTCACCACAGTATAAAACGGGAATGTATGGATGAAATTATTTTTTCTTTAACACATATTGAACAATAGATAGTCGATGTCAAATGGGCCATAGTATTGTATCCATAGCTATAATATAGAATATAGTTATAGCCCTGCAAACACAGCCACATATTCCTATCTCTTAGAGCTTGGCGTGGTAAGTACAAACGATGCTCAACTGCGTTGCGTCCATTGAGTTAAAGTGAGTAACCAGGAACCACGTGGAGCTGTAGCATCTGCGATCAATACAATGTCTCCAGGGACAAGACTTCGTCTCTCCTTACTCCACCTCTGCCGCTCCTGTAGCAAAGTATTCTCTCAGCCAGCATTTTCAAAAAAGGTCTGAGATGTATTGGACTTATCTCCATCTCCTTTTGAGGTAGAGGTCGGACTTCTCAAACAATCCAGGTGGTAAGATTGGCACTCTTTTCATTGGGAGAATGTGATTGGGAGTGAGAGCTTCCAGATCGTTGGGATCTCCAGACAACTTTGTTATAGGGCGGTCATTAAGAATGGCTTCGACTTCACACAGCACCGTATGAAATCCTTCGTCATTCAAGGTTTGCTGGTGTAGAACTGATGTTAGTATTCGTCAAATCATCCGTATGATGCGCTCCCATGCACCTCCATGATGAGAGGCTGTTGTTGGGTTGAAGCTCCACTGAATTCCTTCCTCCAGAAAAACTGATTGTATTTTGCTGTGGTTTAAAGCAGCAAGAGCTTCCCTCAACTCTCTTTTAGCACCAACAAAATTGGTTCCATTGTCCGATCTTAAATGAGAGACAAACAACAAACAAACCTGCGTAGAGCATTTATACAGGAGTCTGTATCCAATGAATAAGCGACTTCCAAATGGACTGCTCTACATGCCATACAGGTGAAAATGACTCCATATCGCTTTTCAAAGGAACGTCCCCTCTTGATCTCAATCGGGCCAAAATAATCAACTCCAACGTTGGTAAATGGAGGAAGATCAGCAACGATTCGCTCTAGAGGCAAGTCTGACATCTTCTGCTCACCCAACTTCCCTCTATGGCGTCTGCAGAAGACACAGTCAGACAGTATCTTTCTTGTTGCTGCATTGGCACTAGTGATCCAGTATTTTCTGCACAATCTCGAAAGAACATGGTTTCTCCCACCATGACCCATCTGTTCGTGGATGTGCTTTAGTATGAGAGTGGATACATGGTCTTTCGAGAGGACAACAGGATGTTTAGATTCCTCAGACATTGCTGCCCTACTCAACCTCCCTCCAACTCTAAGCAAGCCATCCTCCAGAATGGGGTCCAGGACTGTCTTTCTTTACTTCACCCTTTCCAGATGTCAACACAGCAAGTTCCTCAGGGAACCTTTGCTGTTGAGTGAAGCGAATGATGGCAGATTCAGCTGTAGAAAGATCATCTGGTGTTATGTTCTGGTTTCCCAATGCAGCTCTACTTTTTTGCATTTCCTGTTCCACTTTGTCTGCATCTTCATGACTCAGTTGGTTTCTTTTATGACTCATCTCCAATAGAGTCTTTCGTAGTTTCAGGATCCAAGCAACTGACCTCTTCAACCTTTTCCAGTCAGAAAAATAGGTGATCAGTTGGTGTGTGGCACTTGGTGCATCCACAATTACTGCATTGATGGTGAGCTCCTTTTTGACCTCAGAGTCATCAGCAGCAATGTTGTACTCCAAGATACTATCTGGCCACTCTTCCTCTGGTTTCCAAAGAAACTCAGGGCCTTCAATCCACCTTCTGTTGGTCAGCAAATCATCCACTTTAACTCCCCTTGAAGCTTTGTCAGCAGGGTTCTGAGTGGTATGAATGTACCTCCACTGCGTGACATCAGATGTTCTTCGGATGGCAGAAATCCTGTTTGCCACAAAGGTGTGAAATCTTCATTTCTGATGTATTTTAAAACTGAAATGCTGTCAGTCCAGAAACAAGATTTCTCCAGGCAAAGCTGAATTTCTGCTCTGAGCATGGTGTCCACACGAACAGCAAGAACAGCTGCAGTGAGTTCCAAGTGTGGAATGGTGACTTGCTTTAGTGGGCAAACTCTGGCTTTACCTATATTAGTTTATCTGCGGCTGGTGTGAGCTGGGTAGTGTAGTTTTATGAAATTTAGACGTCCATCGAAAGCCGCGGGTCTCCTCTTTCTTAGGACTACAACGATATCATGGCGGCTTCCTGTCCTGCAATGCGTGGAGATTTTTATAAGCTCACATTTCGCTAATAACACTTAAAATCATTGATAAACAAACGTATATAGTGCTGAAAATATACACTTTGGCTGCTGTTTTTATAGGCTTTACTCTTTGCTATATTTGAAAAAGAAACACAACATCACTTAATACATACTGTATTGATCTATTTGTGACGTGAAATAAATCTCGGCCCGGTAACGGGCTGATCAGGGTTCAAGTTCAAGTTTCTTTATTTGTCATACAAAAATACAGAATACTTTTATATAAAATGCTTCTTTTTGTTTTGCTCCAGAGATTGTGCTAGATAAAAATAGATAAGTATAAAATAAGTATAATAAGTATAAAATAAGGTGGCTAAGTGGTGCAGTGGGCAAGGCGCTCGCCACTAACGCAGGAGATGCTGGGTTCGATCCCAGCTCTCGGCGTTGCTTCGGCTTGGCTGGTCGTTCATACTAATACAATTGGCAGTATTAGGGGGTGGGAAAGCCGGTGGGTGGGGATCGGAAATTGTGGACAGCGACTCCTACAGGTCGGTTGGTGCGCCTGTACAGCAGAATCAGGAAGTATTGGGGGCAGTGTGAGCCTCCCACGCGTTACTCCTCGCCACTGAGAAATGGCGCTGTGCAGGGGAAAAAATGCGACGGCTGCCTCCTCGTGTACCGGAGGGGACACGTGATGCAAGGCTTCGTCCACATTGCAGCCGACCAGTGGGAGGCATGGTCTAACAACGTTCGAGACAGGGGAGGGTAGAATTGGATAATACGAAATTGGGATGGGAGAAAAATAGAACATGGGGAGAAAAAGTAGATAAAAAAAAAGAAAAACGTATAAAATAGAAGTCAAGTACGTAGACAAAAGTGTTCAATATACATATATACAATATACAATGCAGAGTAGAAGTAACTGAGTTACAATACAATATACAGTACAATGCAGAAATGGGATGAGGTACAATTTAGGTACAGTAAGGTGTAATGAGGTATGAGTTGTAGTGCAAATTCTTTACCAATAAATATAAAGTGTGTTAAGTGTCTAAAGTGGGTAAAGTGGGTGCTGCAGTGAGTTGTTTGTTTAAAGTGAGTGTGTGCGTGTGGATGTGTGTGCTGTGAGTGTATTTGATAGTTTGTTACATAGTGTTATTGTCATTTAGCATCCTGATGGCCTGGGGATAGAAGGCGGTTAAATGTGATTCTGGGACTCCGGAAAGCAGATTACTAGATTGTTAGTGGGGCAAGCATTATCTGTAGTGCTCCAATTTTTTATTTGGATACATCATTACAGTTTGAACTTTTAATATTTCACCATGCAGGTTTGAATGGAAGTTTGATTGAAAAGTGACAGCCCTAGGCACCAGTCAGTGGGAGATGCAGGAGCCACACAATTCCTCTCTCTCTCTTTCGCTCTCTCTCAGAGCAAACAAACCTACAATATTTAACAAATGCAGAGACCATTTATTACCATTGATTATAATTACCGGTCACAAAAAGTCACAAACACAATTGGAGGATGGGAGAAAAGGTAAAAAACACAAAATAAAAAAAGATTAAATAATAATAATCTGGTTGGAGTCTTATTTTGCCAAATAGTGAACATTGGAAAGACTTTTCTTACAAAATGTTGTTGTAACTAAGAGATTCACAGAAAAAAATTATCTTTTTTGTGCATAGACTTTTATCAACTTCTAATACGAGTTTCATGCATAGAACTAGGTTTCACGTGAGCATTTCCTGGTTGATAAGATAATGGCCTAATAACCAATAGCGAACATTAAATACACTCAAGGATCAGATGGCCCACCTATTGCGTGATTCCATTCTCAAGTTACAAGACGAAACATCCGGTGAGTGTCATTTGACAAGCCGTTCGGACGAGTGACCACGTCCAGTTGTGAGCGGTCCTGAACTGACGTCAGCTCTGAAGGCGATCCCAGACAAGTGCTGACAGTGGGGGAAGGTGACACAAGAAGACGAAGAAGTCCATTGTTTTGACTATAGCATCGAAATGAATGGCAGTGGATGGCCATTTTTATTTTTTCTCCCCATTTTTCTATTTTTCTCCCATCCCCACTTCGTATTATCCAATTCTACCCTCACCTGTCTCGAACGTTGTTTAGACCATGCCTCCCACTGGTCGGCTGCAATGTGGACCAAGCCTTGCATCACGTGTGCCCTCCGGTACACGAGGAGGCAGCTGTCGCATCTTTTCACCTGTACAGCGCGATCTCTCAGCGGCGAGGAGTAACGTGTGGGAGGCTCACGCTGCCCCCGTTGCTTCCTGATTCTGCTGTACAGGCGCACCAACCGACCTGTAGGAGTCGCTGTCCACAACGTCCGATCCCCACCCACCGGCTTTCCCACCCCCTAATACTGCCAATTGTATTAGTATGAACGACCAGCCAAGCTGGAAGCAACGCAGAGAGCTGGGCTCGAACCCAGCATCTCCTGCGTTAGTGGCGAGCGCCTTGCCCACTGCGCCACTTAGCCGCCCTAGTGGATGGCCATTTTGGATAATCATGCCGAATGTTTACTGGTGCACACATTACAAAAACCTTTGTGAAACATTCATTTTCAGTGGGATTTCTATAAACTTTGGACCTGTACTACATAAGACTTCAGGCTATAGGGAGCTCCAGTAGCTCACCGCGTACCTCGAGCGCTATTTCGGCGCCGGGGACAACCGTGCTCGTCACGGATCTGGGGTTTAGCGAGTTCGAATCCCGGACTGCAGCCGTGCCTTTCCCAGAGTGTCTTCCCCCCATCTGTACCCCATTCAGCCTGTTTCTGTCGGTCATCCTTGACCAGAGTAAATGCGATAAACGCAAAAAAGAGCCAGCGGAATGGCCAAAAGTTTAAAAAAAAAAGACTTCAGGCTATGGAACCATTATGTTTTCCAGCTCCTACCTCTCAGCTGGTACTTAAAAACAGGCATCATTAGCACTCAAAGTGATTTATCTTTATTGTTTAAGAAACGTCAGAATGTTACCTTTCAAAAAGAGACCAGACTCATGCATGTGCTATACGTATAAAGAATAATAAATAGCAGATTACTTTGGGTGTGCAATCGTCAAAAGAAAAAATAAATCTAGCCCCATTTTTGCCCGATCCTTAAGAGGTTAACCTGCAAACATCAGACTATTCTGAGAACTGCTGCAGACACACGGATATACGGACAGATACACACACTGGAACGATTACATGATTTCCTCCAAGCTTCCACCTGGTGGAGATGATAACACTACATTTTCCCAATAGGGCCAATAGACTATAGAAGGTATTTTAAACAGCTATAGAACAGTGAGCAGTTCAGCATAAGTCTCTTGAAATGGCAAGTTAGTTAGTCAAGTCAATTAAAGACTAAGCCCTTACTTTTGGGTCACACATAACTGGTTTATTAAAGCCCCCATTTGAAGTAGGCTATTAAACCAATAAGCATTGAAGGAATGTTTAAAAATGATAACCTTTCAGGGCGGCTGGGTGGCGCAGCGGGCAAGGCGCTCGCCACTAACGCAGGAGATACTGGTATCGAGCCCAGCTCTCGGCGTTGCTTCCGGCTTGGCCGGCCTTCATACTAACACAATTGGCAGTGTTAGAGGGTGGGAAAGCCGGTGGGTGGGTCCTGGTCGTTGTAAACAGCGACTCCTACAGTTCGGTCGGGGCGCCTGCTCAGCGAGGAAAGAATCTAAGGGAGGTAGTGTGATCCTTCCACACGTTACACTCTTTCAGTGAGAGTCCGCGCTGCCAGGTGAAAAGAAGCGGTTGATTGGCTACACATGTGTCGGAGGAAGCATGTGAGCCTCCACTCTCCCAGACCGACTGTAGGGGGTAGGTGCGCAGCGACCAGGAAGGGGATTGGGAATTGGTATAACGACTAACATTGGGATGGGAGAAAAACTGAGGAAAAACGAGGGGGGGAAAGATACAAATATATATAAATAAAAAATTATAACATTTCTCCTTTAAAATATTAGTTATATCTACATTGTGAGAGTCTAATAACAATGGTTATGAAAATCAGATGTTTGTTCCAAGCATGCTGATCTAAGAGAACACGGACTATAGGCCTAGTGTGTGAGAAATGGCCTATGCTAAGTGATTGAAACACCTTTGAAATACAGATTTAGTATGACATAACGTGAGTTTTCTATTTAATGGTTAAGATTTGCTTGTACTGTGTGTGACTGGATGAAAACAAATATATTTGTCCAAAAGTCTAAACAAGCTATATATTTTTTTAAATGTTCCATAATAGGCTCCTTCCTATCTTCCTTCTCATCACATGCACTTTCACCATGGACTAATAAGATTAGTGGCCTTTATCGATTATGTGGCAGGCAATAGATAGTATTTGAGCTACATTTTGTGAGTGTCATTGATTGGTGGATGCATTAAGTTCAGCCATATGTAATACTATGTGCTCAGAGGTGCTAAGGGGATATTTCTGGGATTAGCATGTAAATATGGCTCTAATGCAGACTAACAACATCCTTCTCTGGTGGATTGTTTTGCATAGAGTTTAAAGAAACGACAACATAATGTATTAGTGTGATGCTATGAGTGCCTTACTGACTTACGGACCCTAACCATTCAGCATCTGCAACACAAAGGTCTAAAGATCTACGTATATGGCTATAAATGTTGACAATACAATAACATTGGTATTTACTCAGAAATAAAAAATCAATGTGAAATACCTCAAAAGCAGTGCATCAATGATTCACAGAAATCAGAGAGAAGACGAAGAAGAAGAGATGTCGGACCACCACCGCCCTCGCCTGGGACTGTAAATCTGCATTATAAGGAATTCAAATCAAGCAGAGTTTGCCTAGCTGTTCATCAGTGCTCACCATGTTAATACTCTCTCCCGAAAAATTATTACACTGCCAACATCCCCAGTGCAGCATGGTACAGTCCCAACTCTCCTCCCTAAGAACTACAAGTCCCACCCAGGCGTGCATGAGGTGCCGAAATCCTCAAATCATGCTAGGTTGAGGCATCTACTTCCTCCAGCGGGAAAAGGTACGTGGAATGTCTAGACAGCGTGAATGTCACAAGAGGGGGGGGGGGGGGGGGGGGGGGGGTACACATTACCCACCGGAAAAAATGGAGGCCTCACCTACAACTTAATTCGAGTGGATTTGCAATAGGACCGTTTGCGTGGCAAGAACACTGAGGGATAAAATGGACTCAATATATTCATTCCAATGTCACTTTCAGTGAGTCAAAACAATCTTAGAAATTAGGCTTTAATAGGAATCTGATGCTGGAATAAATTGCATGGACATGTTCACGCACACACACACACACGCACACGCACACGCACACACACACACACACACACACACACACACACACACACACACACACACAGTAGCACATCCATAGCTCCATAGCTTCCTGGTGGCGCAGTACTATTTGAGTGTGTGGTCTGACGTTGCCGCTGTGTGCAGCGCCCAGGGGCTGATGGATCGCCTGGGAAGCGTCTGGAATCTGGCCGGAATTCCACAGACAGGCAGGTGAACGGGCCGGTGTGGCTAACCACTGGTCCACGGGGGCTCCCGCCGAAGGGGGGGGGGGGGGGTACTGGGGGCAGGACGAGGCCCACGAAGACCAGCTGTGGTGCGGCTTGCGGCTGGAAACCCATCCACGGTTTGGCAACACACAGGCGCTTTAGACCAGAAGAAGAACGAGGGAGAAAGAAAAAACAAAAGCTGCTGAGGTTGCAGTTTTTGGGAGCTCAAGCTCTGCCATGCGGTCCCGTGCAGCGATGGCGGCCACTGATAGGAAACGTGAGAGGAAGACTCACACCCGTCACCCGGGGGCCCAGTCCATGAGCTCATCCTCTCATGTGTTCTAATACAAGAGGATGTGCCAAGATACTATTCCCACTGCTTACAAAAGAAGTCAGCTGGCCAATAGAGAATTAATTGGTATGAGACAATCACAGAGGGGGGATTTTATGACCGAATTCCAAAACATAAACAATGGAACATTATGACTCACGCTTGTGTGGATAATGTTTTCCACGTTTGGTAGGGTTCACGAATACACGGCCCTCACTTGTTTATATATTCGGCGAGGCATTCCAGTGTGGAATCAGGAGATACACATGCATTGATAGTTGATATCAGAGGCTGAAAGATAGGCTCCAGGCTGCATATTTAAAGACCTAATCTGTAATCCAAATAAATATACAAAAGGGTGAAGACGTTACAGAAAACTAAAGGCATGGGACCGATACATTTTTGTTCATGTTTAAAAAAGCTGAATGGAAGATCTCTTACTGGGACTGACCAGTATTTGACAGCTATACATCAAATAGAGTTTGTGTGTGTGTTTACATTCATATTGTTTATAAAAATGTATCCTTCACTGATTTTGAGCTACGAAGGGATGAGATAGAAGAGTATTTTCCAGTCTGATCTCGCTCTTCAACAATTTGCACACTGACATAACCACTGAATCACAGTGTGACTTTATGCACTCTAAAGGTAAATAAGAGTAGCCCCACCACCGAACACAAAGTGATTGTGTATTATGCTGTATGTAACAGCTAAACACAAGTTCTATATGACTTGTGAGACCATAATAGATTTATTTACATTTGTAATGTTTGTAAATATTATTATTATTATTAATATATTTTAAATCCTGGTGATTTGTGAAAGTTACAAAAAGCCCACTTCTCTCCCATGTACAAATCAAACTCATCTACAATCTCGCTGTGTACGTAAATACATCTTAAATTCACATCAATTCTGGATTGGGGGCTTTGATGACCCTGTAATATAGGCTACCCTGTAAAAGCCTTCTAATATCACGCCTCCACAAGGGCAGGTTAGCTCCTCTCACGCAGAGTGACTAGAAAGTGATGTGATGTGTCCTGATTGATGCCTCATTTGTCTCCGAGCCTCGTTGCCCTCCTCCCTGATTAGATGTTTTACCCCCGCCCTTCTCTCGCTGTTCCTCCAGCCCCTCTATAGGAAGAGTGTGTATGTGTGGTGTGGGGTGCTACATGCTCTCTCCTGGTGCAGAGTGTGTGTGTTTGTATGTGTGGGGTGCTACATGCTCTCTCCTGGGTGCAGAGTGTGTGTTTGTTTGTATGTGTGGGGTGCTACATGCTCTCTCCTGGTGCAGAGTGTGTGTGTTTGTATGTGTGGGGGTGCTACATGCTCTCTCCTGGTGCAGAGTGTGTGTTTGTATGTGTGGGGGTGCTACATGCTCTCTCCTGGTGCAGAGTGTGTGTGTTTGTATGTGTGGGGTGCTACATGCTCTCTCCTGGTGCAGTGTGTGTGTTTGTATGTGTGGGGTGCTACATGCTCTCTCCTGGTGCAGAGTGTGTGTTTGTATGTGTGGGGTGCTACACTGCTACATGCTCTCTCCTGGTGCAGAGTGTGTGTGTTTGTATGTGTGGGGGTGCTACATGCTCTCTCCTGGTGCAGAGTGTGTGTGTTTGTATGTGTGGGGTGCTACATGCTCTCTCCTGGTGCAGTGTGTGTGTTTGTATGTGTGGGGTGCTACATGCTCTCTCCATGGTGCAGTGTGTGTGTTTGTATGTGTGGGGTGCTACATGCTCTCTCCTGGTGCAGAGTGTGTGTTTGTATGTGTGGGGTGCTACATGCTCTCTCCTGGGTGCAGAGTGTGTGTTTGTATGTGTGGGGTGCTACATGCTCTCTCCTGGTGCAGAGTGTGTGTTTGTATGTGTGGGGTGCTACATGCTCTCTCCTGGTGCAGAGTGGGTGTTTGTATGTGTGGGGTGCTACATGCTCTCTCCATGGTGCAGAGTGTGTGTTTGTATGTGTGGGGTGCTACATGCTCTCTCCTGGGTGCAGAGTGTGTGTTTGTATGTGTGGGGTGCTACATGCTCTCTCCTGGTGCAGAGTGTGTGTTTGTATGTGTGGGGTGCTACATGCTCTCTCCTGGGTGCAGAGTGGGTGTTTGTGTGTGTGGGGTGCTACATGCTCTCTCCTGGTGCAGAGTGTGTGTTTGTATGTGTGGGGTGCTACATGCTCTCTCCTGGGTGCAGAGTGTGTGTTTGTATGTGTGGGGTGCTACATGCTCTCTCCTGGTGCAGAGTGTGTGTTTGTATGTGTGGGGTGCTACATGCTCTCTCCTGGTGCAGAGTGTGTGTGTGTTTGTATGTGTGGGGTGCTACATGCTCTCTCCTGGGTGCAGAGTGGGTGTTTGTGTGTGTGGGGTGCTACATGCTCTCTCCTGGTGCAGAGTGGGTGTTTGTATGTGTGGGGTGCTGCTACATGCTCTCTCCTGGTGCAGAGTGGGTGCCCCCCCTCCATGGCCACACATGGACCTGTGGCCTGCCTTCATCCTTAGACCCCCCCTTCCATCCTCGTCCCCTGAGTTTACCCTTGTTCCACTAAAGACGGCAATGATAAGGTATCGAGGACGGCATGGCAACGCAGGGGCTTGGAGGCAGAGTGCGAGTGTGTGTACGTTCTCACACAAACACACACGTGCACACACACACGCACAGAGGCCTACTTCCACAGCTTGAACGGGGGCTGTGGGCTCAGGGGTGGTGGTGGTTGTGGGTGGGGTGGTGGGCTAGGAGCTGACACGTTTCTGCTAACAATCACATCACACACAGAGACCCACATTCCGACTTCCTGATCCCTCTCCTTGCCCCCCCACCCTGCCTCTCCGTTCCCCTCTGTCCTACCGCCAGTCCTCCTCCTCCCCCCGGAGGCCCTCGGTGGAACTGTGCCACTGCGGGACAGGGCTGGTGGTCAGGAGTCCTGTGCAAAGTAGGCTACATTATACAGAGTCATAGAGAATGATGCCCGAGTGGAGGCGGTATCAAGGTTTAGCAAGGGAATTGCATATCACAGTTGTGGGTGACAAAAAATTATGTGATTGTTGAATATTTCTTTCTCTTAATATTTTCCTTATTTTTAATTGCTGTTTTTTAGGTACATTTAAATATATACATTAATACAATCATCTATTACATTCTGACATAATAAGCTGTCAGTAGGCTACAGTGGGTGAAGCATAATGTCTTGTACTCTGCTGCCCTCTATTGGACTTTGGCGTGTACTTCACTTGAGGAGAAAAGGCTTCAGTCACTGAGAGTCGACTTCATCTCCACTGCTGGCGGCCGTTTCTCACTGTTAAGAAACGTGACTCCTAAAAAAGAACTAATCACCATAGTATTTCAACTTCCACTTCACAAAATGTCACAGACAGATGAAAACATTGATAAATACTATTACCTGAATGTGGATTTGCAATTACTTCTTCGATTAACTGTTGTCATGGTAATAATAACTAATGAAGATCTGAATAAACAATCAACAATTGCGCATAGCAGCTTGAGTCTCGAGTCACGTACCTGCTTTACAGAAGGAGCCATCAGCAGCGGCGTTCATTTATACCTGTGGGCAAGTTATACAACACCTAGAAAATAACATGTCCATTACACCTTCACACTGGAGAGCATTCACACATAGCTCCCAGAGAGGTGGTGCTTAGACAATACACACTCATAAGTACATATTAGACACCGACGTATATACATACGCATGCGCACGCACACACATACGTAAAGAATTAGGCTTGGGAGTCTCACGGTGTGGTCTGCACTAACCTGCCTTCTCAGATCCTGGAGGTCTGGGGGCCGTCAGCTCTCACTTCAGTGAGGTGTGTAAAATTCGACCTTTGACATGTTCAAAAGCACAAATAATAATGATTCCCCCGCAAGATGAAATCCTAAAATCACTCATTTTCACTATAGTTCCGGCCCACACCGATGACAACAACAGAGTTAGTTCATATGGTTTAGTGTGGATAAAGAACGTGCCAGGATCGTTGGTGTGGATGCACTCTCAGGGGTCACAAGGTCAACTTCCGACTCGCCTCAGAGCGCCCTGCGGTTATGGAGGAAGAAGAAGAAGAAGAAGAAGAAGAAGAAGAAGAAGAAGAAGAAGAAGAAGAAGAAGAAGAAGAAGAAGAAGAAGAAGAAGAAGAAGAAGAAGAAGAAGAGGAGCGAAGCACAACACAACGCCAGTTCAGTCTGTGCCTCCGTCTTGTCCGAGTGACCAGCCCGTATGACGGGTGGTATGGAGACGGGCACTACGAGCCACATGGCCACTCGGTGTCTTCAAGACGGAGATCAGACGACCACTACTGTACAGTTCATGCTCTCACTCCCACAAAATTCCATTTGAGCTTCTCTGATTGGTTAAGAAGAGGGAGCCTCCGCAGTTAGAGTGGAATATCTTTGCACTGCGGCTACACTGGTCAATGAAACCCACTCACGGTAGACTGTGAGTCAGTGTGTCCACGTTAAAGGGGTAGTTCTGAATTTTAGAACTCTAACCCTATTCGCTACTTACCAGTGATGATGTTGATCACTAGAGTCCTTTCTCAGCACAGTCCATGCTGTTCCTCATACTGGCTCCAGTTAGTTCAACAAGACAACTGAAATCTACTTGTGCACAACAAGTAGATTTCAGTTGTTCTCAGTCCCCATTGACTGAGGAACAGCATGGATTGTGCTGTAAAGGACTGATAAACATCATCATATAGGAAATAGATTAAAAATAGACGAGAACAAAACCTTTAAGATATGTTTTGGAGCAGGGGCGGCTAGGTGGCGCAGTGGGCAAGGCGCTCGCCACCAACGCAGGAGATGCTGGGTTAGAGCCCAGCTCTCTGCGTTGCTACCAGCTTGGCTGGTCGTTCCTACTAATACACATTGGCCGTATTAGGGGGTGGGAAGCTGGTGGGTGGGGATCGGACGTTGTGGACAGCGACTCCTACAGGTCGGTTGGTGTGCCTGCGCAGTAGAATCAGGAAGCGACGAGGGCGGCGTGTCCCTCCCACGACGCAGACCCTCGCCGCTGAGAGATCGCGCTGTGCAGGTGAAAAGATGCGACGCCTGCCTCCTCGAGTACTAGAAATCACCAAAACTATACACGTATTCAAAACGGTATAAAACGGAAATGTACAGATGAAAAAACAATCCGTTTCGTACATGTTGACTGCAAGCAACGCATTGATAAGCGACGTGTGTATTAGACCCATAGCCATAATTTAAGATATATCTTAAGCACTCGCAAATATCCCCGTCCTCCCATTGATTAAAGCGGTGGCCATCTAGGCCCAATTTCCCGGAAGGGGCGTGGCGCTCAATGTGTTAATAAAACCTGTCTGATGCACAACAGATCGCTGACGCTGTCGCGTCCTTGACGAAGACGGGTAGGAGCACTTGGATTGGTCCCCGGGCGCGGTACCTCGCCGACCCCCTGTCTGCTCTCGGCTGCCCTTGGGGAGAAGGACGACGGGATGGGTTAAGCGCAGAGCTCAATCGCATCGGCAACCCTGAGAAAAAGACAATACATGTGTGTGTATTCCTGTGTGTGTGTGCCGCCCATTGCATGTCCCATGTCGTTGCATGCCGAATAAAGACGTCTCTAAAGAGGTCCTGCATTATTATTATTAAGCAGTGGACGTGGTTTCCAATCTCTATCTTGCATTTAAGACACTGGAGATGGTTGTGGACTACAGAAATACCCCAGCCCCACTCACCCCCATCACACTGTGTGACTCCCCAGTGGAAACTGTGGAGTCCTTCCACTTCCTGAGAACTATAATCTCCCATGACCTCATCAAAAAGGATGTTCTTCCTGTGGCAGCTGAAGAAATTCAACCTGCCAAAGATGATGATGGTGCACTACACAGCCATCATCGAGTCCACCCTCACCTCCTCCATCACAGTGTGGTACACTGCAGCCACTGCCATTCACTCTGCTGAGAAGGTGATGGGCTGCAATCTGCCATCTCTTCAGGACCTGTACGCCTCCAGGACCCTGAAGCGTGCAGGTAAGATTGTGGCCGACCCCTACCACCCCGGTCACAATTTGTTTCAGACACTCCCCTCTGGCAGGAGGCTTCGCTCCATCAGGGCCAAAACCTCACACCACAAGAACAGTTTCTACCCCTCTGCAGTGAGCCTGATCAACAAGGCTCGGGACCCATACTGATACCCCCCACTGTGTTACATTAACACACCCTTACTGGACTATATATTTGTATATACAATCAAAACTCTTCATACTCGCTCATACTTCACTCACATGATTTTTGCACATTACTGCTCAATTGCACAGCCCTGGTAAATATTCCATCCCACTGGATTGTTGTTTTTATTCTAATTAGTGCATATACCTGATCACATCATGCACAATTGTACAGCCCTGGCCTATTTTATAATTATATTCTATTGTGCTTCTATTTTAATTTAGTTTATATTCCATTGTATCTTATTATACCTTCTATTTTCTTCTTTCTGATTAAACCAAGGTCCTGACTGAATTCGGTCGTTAAAGAACCCAGGGCTTCTATTGCAAAAAGTAGGGGGTTCCCTGACATTCCTGGTAACATTTCCAATCAGGTCTCTGACATCAAGGCCACTTAATAATCCTTTCCCCTTAATTGGCTTATATCAATCCCTGTCTCCTGAGCCTTTCAGCCATTGTGTAGTGTGATGTGTGCCTGGTGCCAGCCTTTGAATCTGTGTAGTCCAAGGTTGGGTGCTAGACAGTAGTGGTGAAAGAGGCAGTTTCCCCATACATTGAAAATCACTTTGAGTGTCTAGAAAAGCTCTATATAAATGCAATTATCATTCATTCATTGAAATACATTGACTGTACACAACACATATATAGTTATTTGTTCTTTTAATTACAATTGTTACAAAGGCGAATAGGCTTTCACAGTGACTTCTGCAGGGTCCATACACTGTTAGCAGTAGCTTTCATTTGAAAATGATAATCCATTCATGGACACCTTTAGTGACTTTAGCTTTTATTGACACTCTCTCCACCATCAATAATTACTACAAGCCAAGCAGCAAGGCCAACAGTAGAAGACTATCCTGGACAGCTCCTTGGTGTGAATATGTAACTGTATGTGTGTATAGTAATGTGTTGCTGAAAAATAACACATATAGCCTGCAAACCTTCCCTAGATAAATAAAAAGACAACTTTAAAAAATGCATGCTATACTAAAGAAATGTATGCCTCTTTTCCTATTTGCTTGAAATGGCAATCATAATTCCTGTTTTCCAAATATTACCCATTCCAACCAAAATCTTCAGTTTGGGCCACTATTAAAGAATAATTATAGTTATATTTTAAGAGGTTTGAGATGCCTGAGCTTTCCGGGCAATTCAATCTGTCAGGGCAACTGCGCAACTGTCAGAAACCATCCATTACAACCCTGTATGTCCTTTGTGGCACTAGAATGCTCACTGTAGTGAGACGTGTCTGAAAATACATTTAATTAAAAAATGCTGAGACTAAACCTCATTGGTCATTGATATGCTGAAAATAAAATAAACTGTATGTCTGTATGGTTGATCCTGTTTCTCTAAAGATGCATTCATACAGACAAATAGAACAATGCCATACGATGGACGTACCGCTGGCCGGAATTCCTTTTATCAGGAAGTACCACACCCTGAAGAATTGTTCAGATAACCCATTTATTAAACACACAGCAAGAACATGGTTTGAGATTCAGACACATCTTGGTAGCTTTATTGCATTTCACAGGAAGACTCCCTTCCACAACAATCCAGCTTTGCCAGAATCACTTAGAGATGGCATCACCAAGAAGTGGTACACTCAGGGAATTAAAACTTTTGGGGACCTATTTGATAATAACATACTTATGTCCTTTGAACAGTTACGTGCCGCCTTCCACCTTCCAACTACTAATTTCTTTAAATACCTACAGGTCAGACACTTCATAGGTACAGGTCAGGGAGGAAACTCCACTCTTCCAAAACCCCTCCTCATAGATGATATTCTAAAAGGAGTTATTCACACTAGAGGCATCCTATCATTAACATATGATAGAATCCTGACCAGTACAGAAATTATACCCCTAAATGCCAAGAACAAATGGGAGCGGGACCTGGACTGTACCTTTGATGAAGATGAATGGGAATCACTATGTGAGTCTGCACTATCTTTTTCATATAACACTCGACATAAACTTATGCAATTTAACATTCTCCATAGAACCTATTTTACGCCGGAAAGACTTCACAGGATGAATGAGGCTATCTCTGACCTTTGCCCTAGGTGCTCAACGGAAACAGGTAGCCTGCTCCACATGTTCTGGGAATGTAACAAACTGAGACCTTACTGGGGCTCAATTTGGGAGACTCTCGAAGAGGTCACAGGCCTTGAGATCCCATGTACACCTAAATTAGCATTATTAGGAGACATGTCTGACATTTCTCCAGATAAGAGAGGCAAGGTGCGGATCATTAAATTGGCCATGATTGCAGGGAACAAGTGTATTGCCATGCTGTGGAAAAGTGCTGAATCCCCCCCCATGTCTATGTGGCTTAGTGAAATCTCTTCGTACATGGCATCAGAGAAAATAATGTTCAATCTTAAGAAAAAACCACGTCTCTTTGATAAATGCTGGGCTGGGTTTAGGCAATACTTAGAACAGATTACATAGTAGGTTGATGATATAGGCTATTATTGAAGCTCCCTTTTGTCTTTCTGAAGGGTATATATTGCAATGAATGATACTGTAAATGTTATTAGTTGCTCTTTGAAGAGAAAAGATGTAATGGTAGACATTTAGGCACGGTGGTGTAGTGGTTAACACTGTCGCCTCACAGCAAGAAGGTCCAGGGTTCGAATCCCGCTTGGGGACCAGGTTTCCATGATGCCAGTTACCCAGGTGGGGTATCTCCCAGGCCTTTCTGTGTGGAGTTTGCATGTTCTCCCCGTGCTCGCAAGGGTTTCCCCCCCGATAAGATAAACCCAATGGAAAAACATGCACAACAACAAGATCGCTAACGCTGTGGCGTCCTTGACGAAGACGGACAGGAGCACTTGGATTGGTCCCCTGGCGCGGCTCACGTGGCGCCTGTCTGCTCCCGGCTGCCCTTGGGGGGGAAGGACGACGGGATGGGTTAATCGCAGATACGCATTGTATGCATGGTTCGCATGTGTGCCAAATGGTGACCTCGGAGCAGGTCCTAAATTATTATTATTATTATTATTTGTTTGGTGTAGAAGTATGGGCACCTGTTAGACGGGTGTAACTGGGTTTACAAAACTCTCAAAATGTGTAAAAAAAAAGAAAAAACTGAATTTGTCGAGGTCCTAGTCTGGGGGGAGGGAGGGGGGGTCTGGCCGATTTTATTTATTTTTTTATTATATTTTTTTCAGGGGGGGGGGGGGGTTAATATGCATCTATTTTTCTGTAACTCGGGGAGGGGGGGGGGCAGTTGGTAGCATTTCCTTTTGTATGGTTGTTGAACTGATGCTGTTAAACTGAAAAAAAAAAGAAAATACCTATAAACATATTGTTTAAAAAAAAGAATGAAAAGGGAACAAGGGAACTATAAAATAAATTGAAATGTAAATAAACAAGGTAAAGATAGAATTGACCGTTGAACCCATGTCACCCCCTCTCTTTTATTTTTGTTTTCTTTTTTAGTGACGCACGATATATTGGCCGCTGACATAATATCGGCCGATATGGCCGTTTTTTTTACACATCGGTATAGGCCCGATATCAAGATAGGGCCGATATGGGCCGATATAATTTTTTCTTTTTTTTTTTTATTAAAATTTAATATTATTTTTTCTTTTTACATGTTTTGGCCTTAAATTGTTTCAAAATATCAGTAATTTCTGAAAATAAGTTACAAAAGTAAAAAAAAAGTATGCGTTTTGGAAAGTAGCTCTTTGTTTGATTATCATAAAAAAGTGTTTTCTGTGCAGAGATGTCGACATCGGTGGATGTCGGTGCCGGCCAGAACAGCAATATTAATGTCGGTTATCGGTATCGGCCACCATTTTCACATCGGTGCATCACTATTCTTTTTGATGTTATAATTTTTTCTTTATTGTTTCTGTCTGTTTAATTGTATTGTCTGAGATGTTTGTAAATCAAAAATGCAAATAAAAATGTAAGTTAAAAAAAAAAAGATGCATTCATATTAGGCAATGTCAATTAATTATAAAAGAAAACATTCTCAATAGCTACATTTCTTTTTTTTATCCACTTTTTCTCCCATTTTCTATTTTTCTCCCATCCCAATTTCGTATATCCAATTCTCCCCTCCCCTGTCTCGAACGTTGTTAGACTACGCCTCCCACTGGTCGGCTGCAATGTGGACCAAGCCTTGCATCACGTGTCCCCTCCGGTACACGAGGAGGCAGCTGTCGCATCTTTTCACCTGAACAGCGCGATATCTCAGTGGCGAGGAGTAACGCGTGGGAGGCTCACGCTGCCCCCGATACTTCCTGATTCTGCTGTACAGGCGCACCAACCGACCTGTAGGAGTCGCTGTCCACAACGTCCAATCCCCACCCACCGGCTTTCCCACCCTCTAACACTGCCCAATTGTGTTAGTAAAACGGCCGGCCAGGCCGGTAGCAACGCCGAGAGCTGGGCTCGATACCAGCATATCCTGTGTTAGTGGCGAGCGCCTTGCCCACTGCGCCACTCAGCCGCTCTCAATAGCTACATTTCTATATACCACCACTACTTCTGCATTCAAGTACACTGTTCAGTTGTTTCAAGTCAAGGACATTTTACCATAACTAGTGCAGTGAGCTTTTTGTTTCACTAACCAAAATACTACCGTATCCAGTGGATAAAGAAAAATATACATACATTTTTTATTGCAAGTTATATCTCATTAGGATCCACAGGATGTTTTTTTTTATTGCATCATATTTAGAAAACATTTCATGTAAATCTGAAATATATAGCAGTAATGGGCTAGCAGTATCTGAATCTGATGAAAAAAGGCATGATATGTGTTAATAATAAATATGAATAACTATCTATATAGTA
Organism: Notolepis coatsorum; assembly: GCF_963971535.1. Classification (NCBI taxonomy): domain Eukaryota; kingdom Metazoa; phylum Chordata; class Actinopteri; order Aulopiformes; family Paralepididae; genus Notolepis; species Notolepis coatsorum. The sequence goes on from NC_140175.1 coordinate 39,066,323, forward strand.
CTTTTTTTCACACATGGACCGCAGTCCAGAGTGCCCCACAGCAATTAGTATAAAATGAACATAGGCATAAAATCAGCACACAATTGACAGAATAAAAAACAATGCATGAATTGCAGACATAAGAATAGGTATAAAAGACAATAAAAGTAGTGCAATGTAAAAAAAGAATCCACTTTTTATGATGTTCTCTCTCTCTTACATAGTACTGTATATTTGTATGTCTCTAAATGTTATGATGAAACAAGCCAAAAGTATTTTTCTAGTCTTCATCCTCTTAGCAGTTTTTGTATTGAGCTGTACTGTATTGTACCCATTCTGCAATCTGTTAATAACGTTTTCAATCAATCATAGTCATATAAGATGTTTTGCTGTGGAGGTCGGTAGCATATGCCAAAGAGAATGGCCTTGGTTTTGGGGATACTAATATCAACCCATCACATTTCAGCCATGATATTATCTAGATAAGATCTAATAGAAAAGGTCTGTTTGGTTGTTCCAGACACTGAGGTGCTGTTTGCTGGCATGACATCCACCAACTTACTGAACAGCCTAGATCTCGGCGTCAAGATCCACTGCTTGCTGGTGAGCCTCTAATCTCCCTGACATTAGCACCACTCATCTGGTCGACCTGGGCCCAGCGATACCTGGGAAATACCGGTACTTGTATGAGAATGTCGGCACCAACTTACCAGGGGATGAGCGTATAGAGCTGCCACCAATCAAGGCTCGACCCTCGAACCCCGCCCCCCCCCAAAGGTGCCACCGCCTCCACCCTTACCACTGATGGCCAAGTCCTGGAGCTGCCCATCTACCCGACTGTCTCAGCACCAACTCTGTCACTATGTACCCAGGCACCCTGGTCAGTGAGAGGGGTCCTCTGTGTAACCTTGCCTGATGAGCAGGATGACGGGGAGCCTGATCACGATGCCTGTGACCGATGGATAGGAAAGCTCGCATGTGAAGGGGGCTGAGGCTCCCTCTCCCCACTAGCTGAAGACGAGGCCTCGACAATGTTCTGTAAACCGACACCAGTGTAACTCGGCTAACTCTTCCACTTCCAGAAAGTGTCCATCCTCTGCGGCAGCTCTTCAGCCACCAAGAAGATCAGTGTTCACTCTTAGCTGTCTACTCTTTTGTTGTGTCTTATACATGGGACATCATATTGCCTACAATTTATATCTTATTACACATTAGGTACAACACACAAGCTGAAGCAACAAAATAATTGTTCCATTGATTTTCTTCTTGTTTTAACTCACTTTGCACTCATAACAGAGTGCACACAGTAAAATGACCCATGTGAAAGTAAAGCAAATATAATTTATTTAATTAATTACCAATGCAAGTTTTCTTCAATCCTCAATCCTTTTCTTGTGTCCTCACAGTTCCATATTGTAGGAGGAACAAGTCACTGATTCATGTTTACAAATCACATTAGAAAGGCACAATAATAAAATAGCCTAAACTATTTTATATTATACAAGGTATCAAAATAAATCTCCATATGAATATAAAAAAACATAAAGAGTCTAGAATACAACCATATCAAGATGGCGTACTACAGCCATATGGTAATCTGGTAATCGGAAGGTTTACCAGGCTCTCCGTGGCTCCTCAGTATGGGGAAACAGTGGCTCAGGAGGTCGAGCGGTTGTCTGGTAAGGTTCCCAGTTTGATTCCAGCTCCACCCGGCAGCATGTCTAAGTGAGACACTCAACCCCAACTGTTCCTGATGAGCAGGTTGGCACCTTGCATGGTTGCCTATGTGGGAATGTGTGAGTGAATGGGTGAATGTGAGGCATAAGTTGTAAAAGTGCTTTGGATAAAAGTGCTATATAAATACTATATATGTGCACCAAAACACATAGTATTAGGAGGCATAGTGAATTATATTATAAGGAGGAAAAACCATCTCTTGTTCTGACTGGGTCCCTAAAGGGGAGACCATTAACATTCAACAATGCGCTTTTTCTGACTGAATCAACACCATTGTACTCGTTCTTTAACAAATTATTTTCGAACCGAAAATCGTAATGCTTGTCATTTATGAGTTCCAGCAAACATACATTTTTGTGTTCCCTGGTAAAAATGGAAATATGAGACGGTGGAAGAAGCATGAAGTAGTCAGGGAGTATAGGAAGAATGACCCAGGAATCTGGTAGTGATTGAGGAAAGGGGGGATGGGGTTGAGAGGGCAAAGTTGTTGTCACGCCACACACGCTCCACTATACTCCATTCCACAACACATGGTAAATGTATGGTATGTGCATGTGTGTGTCTGTCAAGGTTTCTAGAATTTCAATTGGCCGGCAAATCTAAATCTTGATTTTATTTTTACTGTGGTGAGTGAATATGCATTAGTGTGTGGCAGCTGTGGCTTACTGAATGCGTAGTAGTCTACTGTCCTGTCCTGCGACGAGAGAGGGCGGGCACATCACCTTCACAAGTTCAACAAGAATCACAAAGCCCTATGTTGGCTACAGTGTGCCAATGGGGAAACATCCCTTTATACGAAATTCCCCCACTGCTAACGTTAATGCTAACGTTATGCAAATGACATGTCGTCAGCTTGTGACTGCAACTTGTTCCTGTTTGCGGACGACTCAGCCCTGCTGGTCTCTGACAAGAACAAGTTACAGGTTGAAAAAGCCCTCAGCTCGGAACTAGGCAAAATCTGCATATGGCTCGCCGACAACAAACTATCATTACACATGGGCAAAACAGAGTCCATTCTCTTCGGTTCAAATAACAAACTCAGCAAGACTGACGACTTCTCGGTTACAGTGGGTGACAATATTGTCACAAGGAAAGATGAAATTACCTACCTGGGTTCCATCCTAGAGGCTAATCTTTCCTGTGACAAAATGGCATCCAATGTAATAAAAAAAGTCAACCAACGAACGCGATTCTTGTACCGGATCTCCTCTCTGGTAAACAAGAATACCCTGAAGACTCTAGCAGGAGCACTCATTCAAGGGTACTACGACTATGCTTGCACCTCATGGTACCAAAGCACCTCAAAGGCACTAAAAAACAAATTACAAACATCTCAAAACAAGCTAGTCAGACTACTACTTGACCTGACTCCTAGAACCCACCTCACCCCTGCCCACTTTGACAACCTAGGATGGCTTAGAGTAGACGACAGAGTACAGCAACTTGCAATGGGCCTGGTCTACAAGATACACTACGCGACCAAGGTACCCATGTACATGTCAAAATACTTCCCAAAGGTCAGTGAATACCACGATCACAACACCAGAGGGAGCTCCACAAATCATGTAAAACCCAGATTCGGCTCAAACAAGGGACTAAACACGTTTCGCAATTATGCCACATCAATGTGGAACGCCCTGCCTAAAGCTGTAAAGGAATGTGAATCACTACCCACCTTCAAAAACACTCTCAAAAAACACCTACGTGAGACTGCAATTCGAAACTGGCCCCTACAAATGTCCTAACCTAGTTGTACAGTAAATGACCAAGTAAGGCTTTGTCAACATTCCAATGTACAGTGTAAAATGTGTGTGTGTCCCCTACCCAACCCCCCCCCCCCCCCCCCCCCACCTCCAATGTACAGCCCTCACCCAACCCACCCAACCCCACCCCACCAACCTCCTCCAATGTACAGTTTCTACGCCAAATGTATATACACTCCTTTTCTGGACACTTTTGTATCACAAACAGTACTGTATTTGCAAATCTGATATGTCATAAATGTATAGATGTAGCAGTACTGTCTATCTGTATGTCATGTATGTCATATATGTTATGATGAATTGAAAATGGGGGACCCTGGTGGAAACAAGACGAAAGTCTTTCTCTGGTCTGCATCCCCTTAACAATTGTATGTATTGAGATGTACTGTACTGTACCCATTCTGCAATCTGTTAATAAACTTTTCAATCAATCAATCAATCAATGAAGAGAAACTTACAGAAAACGTCGAGGCAGTACAAGAAAATAAAAAAGGAAAACAAAGCGATCTTTCAGCGAAGCAACAAGTATGAAGTACACAGGACGAGCTACGTATAGGTAACATAATGTTGCATCAAAGAGAAGCAGGCTATTCTCTGTCCTTGCTCCACAATGGTGGAACGAACTTCCCACCCGTCAGGACAGCGAAACCTCCCCAATTTTCCACTGTTGACTAAAACACACTTCTTCAATCAATATCTGAAATGAAGAGGGAAAATCTTTTTATAAAAAAAAAAGAATACTAACCTTCCCACCGTCTTTTACTAGCAAGCACTCTGCTACTTAGGAATCGACCTTGCCTATATTACTACTAGGGGTGGAACGGTACGCATTCGAACCGTGTACCGAACAATACACACATGCCCCGAACCGTGGAGGTCGTACCGAACGGTACACATTCGGGGCATGTGTGTATTGTTCGGTTATATAACGTTACGTTAGCTACGAGCTAACTAACTTTAGCCGCAAGCTAACTAATGATAGCCGCAAGCTAACCGTGGAAACGCTCACAGAGAAGTGACTCCACGACACCAGTTCGATTAGTGGGGAAGGGGGGTATATTGACGAGTTAATACTTTGACAAATGTTGCCTATATTTTTCAGTCAGTTCGGTCTTTGTGTGCCAAACATTATTAAAGGTAAACTTTTTTTTTTACCAAATAAATGAGAAGCATGTTTAAATCTTGCTGTACCAAAATCTCTCCTAGCTCTAACCGTCACTGTCAAAATAATGTGCCTGATGTCTTTCAGTTTTTGCATGACTACGTCCTTGAGAATAACTAAAAAGTTGGAATATTTTTAGGCTATATATTTTATGTTGATGTATGGTATTTTTGGAGTGTTAAATAAAAATATATTTTTTTTCAAAACAATGTATACCGAACCAAAAACCTAAAACCGTGATACGAACCGAACCGTTGATTTTGTGAACCGTTCCACCCCTAATTACTATGCACTCAAGACTGAGTGTGACACTGTTTGACAAACAATGTTACTTACCCTCAGCTGCCAAAGTTGTACCCTTCCTGCTGACTTGTTGTACAGAACTTGTAAGTCGCTTTGGATAAAAACATCAGCTAAATTACTGTAACTGCTAACTGAAAATGTTAGCAATATTACTGTTAAATGGTAAATGGCTGCATTCATGCTTTACAATTTATTCCTCACATTTGACCCATTCACTCACACATTCACACACCGACGGCAGAGGCAACCATGCAAGGTGCCAACCTGCACATTGGGAGCAATTAGGGGTTAAGTGTCTTGCTCAAGGACACTTCAACACACTGCCCGGGAGGAGCAGGAATCGAACCGGGAACCTCAGGATAACCAGACGACTGCTCTACCTACCGAGCCACTGTTGCCCCATGCCATTGTCAGAGAACGAATATATTCACAAAATGGATCACCATTCAATGTTATTGATGACTCCTTTTATTTATTTTTTTTACCTACTTTTTCTCCTCCTTTTTTTCTGTGATTTTCCTCCCATCCCAATTTCCTCTCGTGCCAATTCTCCCTCCCCTGTCCTGATCGTTGCTCGCATGTGCCCCCCACTGGCCGGTCGTAGGGAGGGTAGAAGCCCATCACATGTCCCCTCCGATACATGTGGAGGCAGCCAGCCACTTCTTTTTCACCTGCCAGCGCGGACTCTCATTGGCGAGGTGTAACGTGTGGGAGGCTCACACTGCCCCCGCCATCTCCTGTCTTTGCTGTGCAGGCGCCATGACCGACCTGTAGGAGTCGCTGTTTACAATGACCAGATTACCACCCATCGACTTCCCTCCCGCTGACTCTGCCAATTGAGTCAGTATGACGGCCGGCCCAAGCCGGAGGCAACACTGACAGCCGGATTCGAGACCGGTGTCTCTTGCGTTGGTGATGAGCGCAATGTCCGCTGAGCCACCCAGCCGCTCCCTATTTTTAATTTTTTTAAACTTAATTTTTTATTTTCATTTTTTCAACAACATAGACAATACAGTTCAACATACAAAATTATAAAGACATAGTATCAAAAAGAACAAATAGACAAAAATAAGAAAAGAAAAGAGGGTGACATACATGGGTCCTTCGGTTCTATATTTACATTGTTTATTTACATTTACATTTGTTTTCTTGTTTCCTTTTCACTCTTCTGTGATGTCGTTCTTTTCCGCCCCCTATTATTGATGACTCCTGTGGCTGTGACCAACAAGGACTTATGATTTACTTCCCCTAACCAGGTTTTCATGCATTTCTTTATGACCGCATGTGTATTACATGATGTGGCCATAAAATGTTACATTTAGAATCAATTAAGAATCTTATCAACCACGTTGGCCAGCCAAAATAATTGCTAGCGGAAACCCTGGTGTGTGTGTATATATATATATATATATATATATACACACAATGTGTTTCTGCATACATTTGTGTATTTCTATGTGGACACATTGTGTATCATGTGTCATGCATGCGTCTATGTTTGCATTTGATCATGTAATTTATCCTGTGTGTGTGTGTCTCTTTCTGTCCACAGCAAACAAATCTAGCCAACTACAAGGCCGAAGTGGATGAAAGGTTGCACACAGACCGACAGCAGGCCAGGGAAATATCAAGTGCTTGTTAGCAATTTGCATATTCATAGGTCTGTGACTTATCAATGAGGGTAAATGCATTTTCAGTAGTTTATTGAACAATTCTGCATATTTATATTTACACATGTATTCAATATAGAACACTCAAAGGTTTCAAATACATCTGGAGGGGATCTTTAAATATTGTAAGCACATTTGTTTGCTCTGTGAGAGAGAAAGAGAAGAAATGTGTGGCTGCTACCTGATGGCTCCTTTCTAGTTAGTTTATTATTTTATAACTGTCTCTACAGGCGCATGCGTACTAGCCTGCAAGCTACCGGTATGTGTGTGTGTGTGTGTGTGTGTGTGTGTGTGTGGCGAGTCTCATCTCTAATCTGCCAGCCAGCGGTTGTGTATGAAGTGTCCTTGACGGTGGAGACAATTAGAGCTGCCGTCTCCCGTCCCCCACAGTTCATCTGATGGTGGAGCTTAGACCGTCTCTCTTCCAGGGAGGGATTTTGTGGTCAGGCTGAAGCTCTTTAAGAAACAAGGCTGACTGAGAAGCATGTAAAGAGACCTTTTAGCACAGGAGAACAAAGTAACAGTGGATTTGCATGTGCGTGCAATGTATTCTTCAACACACCACACACTATACAGATGGCCGGGACATACAACAGCTGCCCAGTTTCCCTGCATCGGTGGAGCCTGGTGTTACTGCTTTGTGGATTTGGGCACAATAATAAATTGAACCCTAACTAACCTTACTGTCATGCACTTGTCCTAATATACTAACCTACACTGTAGCACTCAACATTTTTATGAACATTGTTACTCAGCTGAAATAATAATAATAATAATAATAATAATAATAATAATAATAATAATAATAATAATAATAATAATAATAATAATAATAATAGGGCGGGCTGCCTCTCAGTGGATTGGCTGCATAAGAGGCCAGTTTGCACCGTCTTAGTTGACCAATACTTTGTTGGTTAATTTGCATGTTTCTTTCCCTATGTTGAATGAGTTATTTCCTGGGAAAATTACGAGTACATATCTGGTAAGCACTAGATTTAAAAGAGTTCTTATGTATTCTAAATATTTGTGCTAATAACACCTGGACAAAGGTGAGACAATATTGTGTAGCACAAAGGGTTAGACAGTATTCAACACGATTTGATTCATAGTGTATAACAAAATGAATACAAACACAGTTACCAAGTTAAACAGACAAAAACTGAGGTTGAAGTGTAGGTGGAAGACTATATTCAGAATGACATGAATCAGATACAAAATGTTCAAGGACTATAACCAGTTACATTGTGGGTCATATATTGTCTGTCATAGTTTAAACACACTTGTAGACATACACATGTTGGTATGGGAACTTTTTGGTTGGCTTTGCAAAACTCAATATTGCCCTTTGTCGCCATCCAGTGGCTTTATAGTTTTAAGAGTTTTATTTGTACCAACTGTTGGTGCATTAAATGTGTATGACCATCAGTCACTCATTGACATTGGATTAAGGAAAACTTACCAACTGGATTGCTCTCTGAATCGGCTCGCTGAAGAACAACAATGGCCAGCTGAGATCCTTTGTTGCGGCCCACGCAAGGAAGGGGGGAGACGGCGAGGAAGGAGAGCCGGCGTCCAGAACAGACTGAGATCCAGGCGTCACAGAACGACATTGCCCAGCATATTGTTGGCCAATGTGCAATCAATAGGAAACAAACTGGACGACATCAGAGCACGGATTCAATTCCAGAGGGACATTCGGGACTGCAACGTCTTTTGTTTCACCGAGACTTGGTTGACTCCGGATGTCCCAAACCACGCAATAGAACCGGCAGATAACTTCTTCGTCGACCGAACGGCAGAAGAATCACTAAAGACGAGAGGAGGCGGCGTAGCTTTCATGGTAAACAAGGAGTGGTGCGATCCATGCAACGCAAAGGAATTGTCTAACCACTGCTCCCCAGACCTGGAGTTTATCACCATCAAATTCCGACCCTTCTTTCTTCCGAGGGAGTTAACGTCCATCATCCTGATCGGAGCGTATATTCCACCACATGCAAACACTGGGGTCGCACTCTCGAAGCTACACAACGAGGTAAACAAACTACAAACAGCTAATGTTGATGCTGCTATTTTGGTTTTGGGCGATTTCAACAGCGCAGGTCCTAAATTATTATAATTATTATAACATATTAGACCATGTATACTCGCAATTTAAGAATGGGTACAAGTCACAGGCTCTTAGTCCATTCGGCAAGTCGGACCACGCCACCATCTTTCTTTTGCCAAAGTATAAACAAAGTCTCAAGCGCGAGCCGGTAGTATCGCAAGAGGTTAAGCGTTGGTCTGTGGAGTCAGAGGAGACACTCCAGGCTGCACTTGAATGCACAGACTGGAGTTGGTTCCGTGATAACACAGCCAATATTAACGACTACACTGAAACAGTGTTTGACTTTGTCTGTACTCTGGTAGAAGAAACAATCCCTTCTACCACAATTAGAGTTTACCCAAATCAAAAGCCCTGGGTAAATAAATCCGTCCGTGAGGCTCTGAAAGTGCGCACCTCAGCCTATAACGCCGGGCTTGTGACAGGCAACATGAATGACCACAAGGCGGTAAGATACAACGTAAGGAGGACAGTAATAGAGGCAAAACGGCGGTACAGGGATAAAGTTGAACTTCAGTTTGAACAGGCTGACTCTAGAGGTATGTGGCAGGTCCTCAGAACGATGACAGATTACAAAGGCACCTCCGTCAAGCTGAACAGTGACATCTCCTTAGCAAATGATCTCAATACCTTCTATGCGATGTTTGAGGCTGTGAATAACAACACCAGCCTACAAACCACTGCAATAGAGGGGGGGGGGGCACTGCTGATGGAGACTCAGTGTTCAGGATAACAGAACATGAGGTGAGGAGGACCTTTAAGAAAGTGAATATCAGGAAGGCAGCAGGACCGGACGGCATCCCCGGCCGCGTCCTAAAAGTCTGTGCCGACCAACTGGCCCCGGTATTACTGACATATTTAACCTGTCCTTAGAACAGGCTGTCATCCCCACCTGTCTGAAGAAGTCCACCATTATCCCTGTACCCAAAAAATCTACGCCCGCTTGCCTCAACGACTACCGCCCTGTAGCTCTCACCTCCATAGCCATGAAGTGCTTTGAGAAGCTAGTGAAGGGCTACATCTGTTCCTCCCTCCCCATCAACCTGGACCCCCTGCAATTTGCATATCGCCCCAACAGGTCCACGGAGGACGCCATAGCCCATGTGCTGCACACAGCAGCATCACACCTGGACAAGAGGCATCATCGACTACAGCTCAGCATTCAATACCATAGTCCCCTCCAAACTCATAGCCAAGCTCAGGGACCTGGGCTTGAACTATGACCTCTGCCAGTGGGTCTTGGACTTCCTGACGGGTAGACCCCAGGTGGTGAGAGCAGGCAACTGCACCTCCTCATCCATCACACTCAACATAGGGGACCCCAGGGCTGTGTTCTGAGTCCCCTCCTCTACTCCCTGTACACACATGACTGTGTGGCACAGCGGAACAACATCACAATCATCAAATTTGCTGATGACACAGTAGTGGTAGGCCTGATCTCTGCCAACGACGAGAGGGCCTACCTGGAAGAGGTAGAGAGTCGCAGTGGTGTCAGGAGAACTGCCTCTCCCTGAACATCAGCAAAACAAAAGAGATGATTGTGGACTTCAGGAGGTCGGGGGTCAGCGACTACAGCCCCCTCAGCATCGACGGGGCACCGGTTGAGAGAGTGAACAGTTTCAAGTACCTCGGAGTCCACATATCCGAGGACTTGACATGGACCACACACATTGACAGTGTTGTGAAGAAGGCACGGCAACGCCTCTACTTCCTCAGGCGCCTAAGGAAGTTCCAAGTCAGTCAGAAGATCCTCAAGAACTTCTACTCATGCACAATAGAGAGCATCCTGACTGGCAATATCACCTCCTGGTTTGGGAATAGCACCGCACAAGACCGTAGCAGACTACAGAGAGTCCCGTTCAGCCGAACACACAATTGGAGGGGGGCTTCCCACTCTCCAGGACATTTACAACAAGCGGTGCATGGGTAAGGCTAAGAGAATCATCAAAGACTCCAGCCACCCAAACAACTGCCTCTTTGAACTGCTGCGGTCAGGCAAGCGATACCGGAGTCTCATGGCAAGCACAGAGAGACTCAGAAGAAGCTTCTATCCTCAGGCCATCAGAATGCTAAATGACAATAACACTATGTAACAACCATCAAATGCACGCACAACACACACATCCACACGCACACACTCACTTTAAATAAACAACTCACTGCAGCACCCACTTTACCCACTTTAGAACACCTAAACACACTTTATATTTATTGGTAAAGAATTTGCACTACAACCCATACCTCATTACACCTTACTGTAAACTGTACCTAAATTGTACCTCATCCAATTTCTGCTTTTCACTGTATAGTATATTGTATTGTAACTCAGTTACTTCTACTCTGCATTGTACATTGTATATATGTATATACTGAACACTTTTGTCCACGTACTTGACTTCTATTTTATACTTGCTATACTTATTTTATACTTATCTATTTTTGTCTAGCAGTCTCTGGAGCGTAACAGAAGGAAGCATTTTGTATAAAAGTATTCTGTACGTCTGTATGACAACTAATAAAGAAACTTGAACTTGAAACTTATCAGCAACAAGTATGACGTCACAGGTTGAGCTACACTATGCTTGCTAATGATACTAGATAGCAGGGTTGTTAACAGAGATTGTGCAAAGGAGCCAATATACATTGTTACATCAGAGTAGGGGTAGGCGGTAGGTCTAAAATGTATATCACACAATATATTTCAAAATTTGGACGTAATGGTATATATCACAGTATATATATATTTTTTTTTCTTTTTTTTTTCACTTTTTCTCCTTATTTTATTCTATTTTTCTCCCATCCCAATTTCGCCTCGCCAATTCTCCCTTCAATTCTCCCCTCCCCTGTCTCGAACGTTGCTAGACTATGCCTCCCACTGGTCGGCTGGAGTGAGGACCAAGCCTTGCATCACGTGTCCCCTCCGGTACACGAGGAGGCAGCTGTCGCATCTTTTCACCTGAACAGCGCGATCTCTCAGTGGCGAGGAGTAACGCGTGGGAGGCTCACGCTGCCCCCAATACTTCCTGATTCTGCTGTACAGGCGCACCAACAGACCTGTAGGAGTCGCTGTCCACAACGTCCAATCCCCACCCACCGGCTTTCCCACCCCCAACACTGCCAAGGGGTTAGTATGAACGACCGGCCAAGCCGGTAGCAACGCAGAGAGCTGGGCTCGATACCAGCATCTCCTGCGTTAGTGGCGAGCGCCTTGCCCACTGCGCCACTCAGCTGCCCTATATTTGTTTTTTAATTGTTATGGTTTGTATGCGACCCCAATAGCACGACACAGACAGGTAATTCAGAGTTAGCCAAAAACAAAGGGCGTATTTATTTTGAACAACAGAAATGTGCGACACTGTCCCTTTAACACTTTCAGTGCCCACCACGTGATAAGACGTTTTATCAGCCCAATGCCTGAATGCCCACCACAACAATTAGCGTTTACATTTTTTATTAGCGATCTGAATTCATATTTCATCAACCGAGTCTCCCATTGGTATGCAGCCCCTGTAGGAGCTCAGATGTGAAAAAAAACGCCCCCTATCGTCACCCAGATGGTAATGCACCCTTTTGGAATGGACTCAATGGAAATGGATGAGAAAAGAAAAATCCGGAATCTACATTTTACTTCTCAGGCATGTAACCCGAGCCGATCAGATTCATTGTGGAGCCTCAGAACAGCGTGGAATATGTGTTTACAGTATGTAGCGTTGGATCAATAAAAGCAATACATTTTTGGAATGGCGATCAGGAATTGGAATGATCTTTTTGGAGAACATCTGATCTGAGGTAAGGAATCTATTTTACAAGTCTTGGGATAATCAGAGTTGTATTCGCTGAGATCTCAGCGTTCGCCCTATGTGTGTGTGTGTGTGTGGGCGATCGCTTTGAGGAAATCAGAGAATCGATTTTTCAGATCGCCTATATAGCGTGCATACGTACACATATACTATCGATAATCTAGCGTTTATTTGAAAACGATTCATAAATAGGCCAAAAAATTACAACGTTCTAGAACATTCCAGTAAAGGGCGATCATCATGGAATATTTATATTTTCCTTGAAAACGAGGGCTTTTCAAAATGCTATAAAACGAAAATGAACAGATAAAAAAACAATCCGCTTCGACAATGTTGACTGGAAAACGAGTCATTGATAAACGACGGGCAGATTAGACACATAGCCATAATTTAAAACATAGATTAGGCGTTATTAACGCTAACATTGAAGTGGATGGTGGGCATTCAAGCGGTAAATCAAGATTAAGCTTGGGCTCTGAAAGTGTTAAGGAACAAATAGATGTGAGGAAAAAAACAGCGTCAGTAACTTGGGGGGGGGGAATAGGAACGTCCCCTTTAACACATCCACCGCCGGAAACGGCTTACAACGTGTTTCAAGGTCATGCGAATTCCGCCATTCCACGGCGTACGACGTTATTGAGATCATATTTCATTTTTTCGCCATGGTATTCATAATTCCCTCACCGAGCCTAGTCTGATACAGTGGGAGCCTGCACAACAGTGCAACGCTTCAATACCGCCGCCTGGTGGATGATCGGGCGAGTTACCAAACCGGAAATGGATCGAGTCGATCTCCGTGCATCCGGAAATGCGTCCGGCAGTCACATATTGTTGCGGGACTCTAGACACACATCTGTGTATATGGATCGCTGCCATAACTCAATAATCGATATGATTTGGGCGTTTATTTCACCATACAAACCGGAAATGGATCTAGTCGATCCACGTCAAATAAGTGGGATCTTTTTCCTCCAGTCTCATCGGCGAACGGTAAGAGGACAGTAACGTTACTTTCAGCGCGATTGTTTATTATTATTAATGCAAACTGCTCTGATCAATATATCACCCATACTACATAAAGCATTTACTGACGATCACGGAATTATAAACGACCCCCCCCCCCCCGTTCATCCGTGCATGATGAGTCATAACGTTTAGGATCGTATTCAGTTGGATTTTTTAATATAGCGCGTATCACGAATAAACTGCAATCGATAATCTATATTATGCGTTTAGGCCTATAACTAGCGTTCTAGGAATTACTGCAGAAAATGATAAAAATATATTTATATTCTAGACGGTATTTTCGTATGAATCTATGAATGAAAAAGTATAACGTTCCTACATCCTGAACGATAGATAATCGATGTTGAATGGGCCATAGTAATGTCAATTTAGCAATACAATTTAAAAAGTTATAGCCCTGCAAAGAAGGTGAACATCTCCATATGTTTAGAGTGGTGGCAGAGAGTGGTATGAGAGGGGCACAATGCCCGGCGGTCAATGTGTTAAGGGAAAATGTCAATAGCCCAACGGAAAAACATGAGGCAGAGTCCAGTAACATAAAATTCAACAAGTCTTCAATGTTTAGGGAAACACCCGAAGGCGGACGAAAGCAATGAGTCCAGGACAAACGAGGATATAGGTTGAGAGGAAATAGTCTTATATAAGACTCACCAGAAGCAAAGTCGAAGGGCAATTCAAGGCACGGGTCCAAGGGGGAGAAGAGTGAGTACACAGCAAAAAACTCCAAGGAACGGCTGGGAAGCGAAGACGTCTCGCACTGGAAACCACGGGAGTAAACAGCAGTAGAGTGGTGGTGACTAAACGACCCGAGAACGAATGCTCTGCAGACAGCGTATAAGAGTCCTTCCAACGAGCTGATTGGAATTCATCTCAGGTGTGTGATGTTAATTGACGCTGAGAAGCGTGCAGTGCTGGGCCAGCCCTCACAGTACCCCCCCCCCTCTGGCGACCTGCCCGGCCTCGGCTTGTCCGGATGGGAACGATGGAAGTCGGTGACCAGGGCGGGGTCCATGATGAGCTGGCGGGAGACCAAGCTCCGTTCCTCGGGACCGTATCCCTCCCAGTCCACCAGATACTGGAACCCCCGTCCTCGGCGTCGGATGTCCATGAGCCGGCAAACCCTCCACTGTGGGTGTCCATCCACCATCTCGGGAGGAGGCGGATCTGGGGCAGGAGGCATCAGGGGACTGAGAGAGACAGGTTTTATACGGGACACATGAAACACAGGATGGATCTGCATGAAGGCTGGAAGCCTTAGACTCACCGCCGTGGGGCTGAGCACCTTCCGGATCTCAAAAGGACAGACGAACCGGGGATTCAGCTTCTTGGCGGTGGATTGAAGTGGGAGATCCTTGGAGGATAGCCACACCCTCTGCCCTGTTTGGTATGCCGGCGCTGGGGTCCGGCGTCGGTTAGCTCCCCGACTGGTGCGCTCCGATGCCCGGAGCAGAGCAGTCCTGGTGATCTCCCAGACGTGACGACACCGGTCGAGATGAATATGCACGGAGGGAATTGCCACTTCCGACTCCTGTGCTGTGAAGAGAGGGGGTTGGTAGCCCAGAGATACCTCGAACGGCGAGAGGCCGGTGGCGGAGCTGACCAGGGAGTTGATGGCGTACTCGACCCAGGGGAGGAACCGGCTCCAGGATGCAGGCTTCTTGGCGGCAACACACCAGAGAGCAGACTCCACGCTCTGGTTCATTCTCTCCGTCTGCCCGTTAGTCTGTGGGTGATAACCAAAGGAAAGGCTAACAGTGGCCCCCAATCCCTTACAAAAAGCCCGCCATACCTGGGAGGTGAACTGGGGCCCCCGGTCTGAGACGACGTCCTGGGGAAACCCATGGAGGCGGAACACGTGGCTCGTCAGGAGGTCCGCAGTCTCGGGAGCAGATGGAAGCTTGGGAAGGGCCACGAGATGGACCCCCTTGCTGAAACTATCCACCACTGTTAGAATGGCCGTGTTTCCCTGGGAGGGAGGAAGGCCAGAGACGAAGTGCAACGCCACATGGGACCAAGGGCGGTTCGGAATGGGAAGTGGCTGCAGCAGGCCGGCAGGTGCTTGGTGAGAGGCCTTGCTGCGGGCGCAGACCGTGCAGGCCAACACGAACTCTCTGACGTCGTTCCTCATGGTGAACTACCAGAACCGATGAGCCAGGAAGGAGAAGGTGCGGTGGACGCCGGGGTGGCCCCATTGGAGAACCCGGGACCAGACAGAGTCGGGATGAAGAGGCGACGAAAAGGTACGTTGCTCGGAGCAGGATGGAAACGTAAGGCACGCTTGACCACGGTCTCGATGCCCCAGGTAACCACTCCCACCACCCTGGCCTCAGGGAGAATGGGAGTCGGATCCTCCTTGGTGTGTAGCCGGGACAGAGAGTCGGCCTTCGTGTTGCGGGACCCAGGGCGAAAGGTCAGCAAGAAGTCGAACCGACTGAGGAAGCTGGCCCACCTTGCCTGCCGGCCGTTGAGGCGCTTGGATGCGTGGATGTACGTTAAGTTCTTATGATCAGTCTAAATAGTTCCTCTGCCCCCTCCAGCCAATGACGCCATTCCTCCAAGGCAGCTACCACTGCCAACTATGTCGTAGTTCCTCTCAGCAGGAAGGAAACAGCGAGAGTAGAAGGCGCATGGATGGACCTTCTTGTCCGTCGCTGACCGCTGAGACAGGATAGCCCCTAGTCCAGTATCCGAGGCGACCACCTCCACAATGAACTGCCTCTTGGGGTCTGGGTGGAGTAAGACCGGGCGGTGGTGAATCTGTTCTTGAGGGAACGGAACGCAGAGCAGGCTGCTGGAGACCAGTCGAAAGGCAGGGAGGGAGAGGTCAGCTTGGTAAGTGGCTCTGCCACTTGGCTGTAGTTCCAGATGAACCTCCGGTAAAAGTTCGCAAAACCGAGGAAGCTCTGTAGCTCCTTCCGAGAAGAGGGCTCCGGCCACTCTACCACGGCCTGGATCTTGCGGGGGTCGGCTCGGGTCTGGCCGCTCTCCACGATGAAGCCAAGGTAATCAACGGAATTACAGTGGAAACGGCACTTCTCCGCCTTAACGAAGAGCCGGTTGCGGAGAAGGCGCTCAAGTACTCGGCGGACATGATGGACATGCTCCTCGAGAGTCTTGGGAGAAGATGAGAATGTCATCGATAGATAGGTAGACCACCACAAACTCATCGAGCATGTCCCGAAGGACGTCGTTCATGAGCGCCTGGAATACCGCCGGGGCGTTGGTGAGGCCGAACGGCATTACCAGGTACTCGTAATGACCCCTGGGAGTCTTGAAGGCGGTCTTCCACTCGTCGCCCTCTCGGATCCGGACCAGATGGTAAGCACTCCGGAGATCCAGTTTAGTGAAGACTAGGGATGCCCCGATCACGTTTTTTGCCACCGATACCGATCACCGATCGTCGTGAGCCATATCGGCCGATACCGATCCGATACCGATTGTTTTTGATTAAAAAGAAATTAAAAATTATTTTATATAATTTTTTTTTTTTTTTTTTTTTATAAAATATATATATTATATAATTAGACTTGTACTTGTATTATCTGCGAGACATCGCCACCACGCAACAAGTCAAAATGCTCACTATCTGCAAACAGCTCCACTGTCTGTGTGTACTCTAGTAGCCCAGCTCCAAAAAGGATTCTCCGGCGCTGCAGCGGGACCCCATTGGTAACGTTAAGTGCTTTGGTCATTTCACATTCAGCAAGCCCTCAGCTCGAATACGCATTAAATCAATGTTATAAGACATTGATATCAAGAGCTATCTGTAGCTACTGCTAGCCGGCTAGATGACGTTAAGACAGAACTTTAGTTCAATGGGACATTTCGTTTTGAACAGTAAACGAACGTCAGCTAACGCAAGCTAACTGAGGTATGAACATGAACTACTAGACTTTCTGGATCATTTGTTGATATCAGGAGCTATCGGTAGCTAGCCGGCTAAATACCGTTAGACAATGCCTACTAAACGTGAATAGTTGACTGGGTAATTTTGTTTAAACAGTAACGATAGCTAGGTAGCTAACGTTAGCGCAGGTCGAATGCAGTGCACTACAGACTCGAGCAGAGGAGCCGCACCTCTTTGTTTACAAACTCTACACGGGGCGGGCGGGGCTAGGGAGGAGGAGCAGCGGCAGTTTGCAGGTCGTGTGTGTCTGAGACAGACAGCGAGTGAGAGCTTCGCTTGATCGGTTTCCGCTATCGGCGAATATGACTAATTATCGGAATTCACAGATTGCATATTTATACTGAGTATCGGCCGATAACGATCGGTGGCCGATCGATCGGGGCATCCCTAGTGAAGACAGTAGCCTGGGTGAGGGGCTCAAAGGTAGAGTTCATGAGAGGAAGAGGATACTTGTTCTTGATGGTGATATCGTTAAGTTCCGTCCTTCTTCTTAACAAAAAATAATCCAGCCGCCACCGGGGAGGACGAGGGCCGAATGAGGCCTGCTGTCAAGGACTCGGAGATGTACTCCTCCATCGCTGCCTTCTCGGGGATGGTCAGACTATAAAGGCGGGTGCCGGGAAGGGAAGCCCCAGAGCGGAGGTCGATTGGAGGTCGTAAGGCCGATGAGGAGGAAGGGCCTGAGCCCGGGACTTGCTGAAAACCTCGCAGAGAACATGGTACTCAGGAGGGATAGTTGTAACGGCCAAAATGGACTTAATGTGCAATGGATTTATGTGACCAGGGGGTGGCGCTTCTTTTATATAAGCGTCAGGTACACCTGTAGGAGGAGGAGTTTTGACCGGGAAAAGGCAATGGTTTTTGACCGCACGTACGACGCAGGTCTCAGGTCGAAATGTTTGTATCCAATTAGGTATCATATTCATTATCATTTAATCAGTTTAAGGAACAAAAAACAAGGATATTCTGTTTGCACGGTGAAGCAAATAAATATCATTTTCCAAGAAAGCTGCCTGCATTGTGTCATTGGGACAAGGACTGTTTGGTATGAGACCAGGAATATAACGGCGCGTCAGCCAGTCTAACTGGGGATCAAGATTTCTCAGTAGCTCCGTATAAGACGGGAGCTCCTTTAATAATAGTAGAAAGGTCTGGAAGCGAGACACTAGGGGAACTCCGGGACGAAGGGCTGGGCGCAGCCTGAAGACACTGGGCATGACAGGAGGGGCTCCACCCCATGATGGTGCCGGAGGACCAGGCGATGTGGGGCTCATGCTGCGCAAGCCAGGGACGACCCAGAACTACTGGGACTGAAGAGGACTTGGTAATAAAGAACTGGAGTCTCTCAACATGATTACCAGCAATGGTGAGGAGGACAGGACAGGTGCGTTGAGTGATGTTGGCCAGGCGGCGCTCGTCCAGCGTGAAGACCTCCAAAGGCTTCTCAAGGTTCTCAAGCGGAATGTTAGCCTGGGTGGCAAACTCAAAATCCAGGAAGCTCTCATCACCTCCCGAGTCAACGAGTGCACCCACTGTGACCCTCTGGTCCGCCCAGGCCAGGGTAACGCTCGTCAGATGGTTCGGTGGTGCAGGGGTGTGGGAACAGGAAAAACGGCTCACTAGGATCTCCCGGGGTCCCAGCAAGCCTAGTCTTTTGGCCGGGCAGGACAAATGTCCCTTAAGGCTGCAGTTGAGGCAAAGGCCGGACCTGAATCGGGCCTCCCGTTCGGCCGGACTAAGGTGTGTGCTTCCCAGCTGCATGGGTTCCTCCCTGGTCACAGGCTGGGAGGTGAAGTACGTACCAGTCACGGGGGCAGCAGAACGAGCAGCAGTCCAGTCACGAGGGCGGGAGAACTGGGGGACGGTTGGGGGTCCCAGTCGGGCTCGCGCCTTCTCTCCCGGAGGCGTCCGTCGATGCGGATGGCAAGGCTAATTAGCGCCTTGAGCAAATCGGGCTCCTCCCGGGTGGCGAGCTGGTCCCTCACAGCCTCGTTGAGACCCCTCAGGAAAGTGAGGCGAAGCGCCTGGTCGTTCCAACCACTCTCGGTCTGAACTCCAGCGCGTAGTCGGTGACACTGCCCTGCTGGAAGGTGTCCAACCGAGCTCCAGGGTCCTGGCCACAAGCTGGATGGTAGAATACCCTTCGGAGCTCCGCCACGAAAGGCAGCTGAGTAGGAAAAACAGAAATTAGCCCTCATGGACCAGGAAGCAGTGACCCACTGAGCTGCTCGGCCTGTGAGCAGGTTAATCATGTAAGCCACCTGGGCAGCCTCCGTCGTGAATCTGCGTTTGTATGCGACCCCAATAGCACGACACAGACAGGTAATTCAGGGCGTATTTATTTTGAACAGAAATGTGCGACACTGTCCCTTTAAGGAACAAATAGATGTGAGGAAAAAAACAGCGTCAGTAACTTGGGGGGGGGGGGGGGGAATAGGAACGTCCCCTTTAACACAATGGGGACGAACAACGTATATATCCGCGTTTCGATTCCACCCGTTGTGGACAGAAGCACGGATAAATCCGTGGCAAGTTGTTATTGCTTTTATTCCATTTTAATAACCTATTCAAGGTCGCCGAGCGGCACTGCAGATATACCCTACTCTTTGAATTCGAGAAGGTGCAATACCGGCCAGATCCTCTTAGGGGCGCTATCGCGATAATGCAGTGTTCTCTGTGGCCGAACGGTGGACTTTTTTACTTTCAATGGAGTTTTATGTTAGCTCGATTCTGGATCTGCAGCCTGTAGCTTGGATTATGTTTTGCATCGCAGATTTCACCATGCAATAAGGGGATTTATCATCAGCCAATGGACATATCGATCTACCAGATGGCGATCGATAACAGGGAAATGCTCGGGGGGATCCCACCGGACCACGGTAAGATCTTTTTCACGTAAAGTACATCCCGATCGGGCCTTGTTTTGATAGCCATCCAGGCGTTCGGCCTATGAGGCTAATGAGGCTAACGCGGTTATTGGTAATCAATAATCAGAAACGACGTCCCCCGACCCCCCCCCCCCTTTCATGCATACATGCGTGAGGATCGTGCCGATCATATCCAGTTTGAGTTTTAACTGGAGCGTATCTATAACCGAAATGCCATTGGATTTAACGTTATTAGCTATTAGCCCATTATCTCGGCTTCCAGGAAATATACTAGACCAAATCCGGTATAATGCTTATATTCACGGCGCTATAAAATGAGAACGTATTGATGGAAAAAAAAAGTCTTGTCATTTTGAAGGGACGGTTTATGGTCTCAATTCACAATGAGAATGGACAGATAGCAATACTATAAAGTATAGATTTAGCTCTACAAACAGCCCCACGTCTGTTTACATATCCCGGTCCCCTTGAGATTAATTAGACTCATCCCAGTGGCCGCGAAAATGTTAAAGGGGAACTCCAACATTTTGGGAAATTAGCTTATTTAACATCTTCCCTGGAGTTAGACAAGAAGATACATACCTTTTTTGTCTCTGTGCGTGCATTTAGCTTTGGGAACAGACGCTCCGTTAGCATAGCTTAGCTTCATCACTGGAAGTGAGGCAGATCCGGAGCCTTACAGTGCCTTACAGTGTATAGTTTGATTGATTGATTGAAAAGTTTATTAACAGATTGCAGAATACACTGCAAATACAACTCCAAAACGTTCATGTAAACATGTTGTGACCTGTGTATTCACCACGTGATAAAAAATAATTGAATTAGACAATTTTACGTTTTATAAGCAAATATACTCTAATTTTTTTTTTGACCAACCACTACTCTATGAGCGCAGCCAGTGATTTCAACGTGACGCTGTGTGTGTTTACATTCTCATTCATTCAAAAGATCCAAACCGATTGAAGTTTATGGATACCATGACTTGAAATCCTCTTACCTTGACGATTAAAAGCCTCCCCAATTTAGAAAACAGTAATCCAATGGCTGGTATTGTTATATACCGGACGCTCTGAGCTAACCGGAGCTAACACAGACCAGGATCGCAAAGCATATAATGACTTCCTTTCTGGGGTTGTCAAAATAAAAGTGCAACGTTTATAGCAGCGGAAAAACGTTTATTTTGTACATTATCTAACGTTAACACGAACCTAAACTAACGTTACAACTAACCTAAAGTTAGTTTAGGTTTGTGTTAACGTTAGATAATGTACAAAATAAACGTTTTCCGCTGCTATAAACGTCGCACTTTTATTTTGACAACCCCAGAAAGGAAGTCATTATATATGCTTTGCGATCCTGGTCTGTGTTAGCTCCGGTTAGCTCAGAGCGTCCGGTATATAACAATACCAGCCATTGCATTACTGTTTTCTAAATTGGGGAGGCTTTTAATCATCAAGGTAAGAGGATTTCAAGTCATGGTATCCATAAACTTCAATCGGTTTGGATCTTTTGAATGAATGAGAATGTAAACACACACGCCGTCACGTTGAAATCACTGGCTGCGCTCATAGAGTAGTGGTTGGTCAAAAAAATAGTTCCGAGTATATTTGCTTATAAAACGTAATTGTCTAATTCAATTATTTTTTATTTCTCCACGTGGTGAATACACAGGTCACAACATGTTTACATGAACGTTTTGGAGTTGTATTTGGAGTGTATTCTGCAATCTGTTAATAAACTTTTCAATCAATCAATCAAACTATACACTGTAAGGCACTGTAAGGCTCCGGATCTGCCTCACTTCCAGTGATGAAGCTAAGCTATGCTAACGGAGCGTCTGTTCCCAAAGCTAAATGCACGCACAGAGACAAAAAAGGTATGTATCTTCTTGTCGAACTCCAGGGAAGATGTTAAATAAGCTAATTTCCCAAAATGTTGGAGTTCCCCTTTAAGGGAAAATGTCAATAGCCCAACGGAAAAACACGAGGCAGAGTCCAGTAACATAAAATTCAACAAGTCTTCACAGGGTATCTGCAGGTTTAGCCCAGTCAGATTTAAGGCTTTTTAAGACTTTTTAATGCCACTCAGAATTAAATTTAATACCAATTTCACGATAACAAAATGGCAAAAATCATGGGTACTCTCAGTACACTCATTCAAGGGTACTACGACTATGCCTGGCTACACCTCATGGTACCAAAGCACCTCAAAGGTACTAAAAACAAGATTACAAACATCACAAAACAAACTGGTCAGACTACTGCTTAACCTCACTCCTAAAACCCACTTTACCCCTGCCCACATTCAAAACCGCTCTTTAAGAGCACCTACGGGAGGCTGCAATTCGAAACTGGCCACCGTAAATGTCCAACCCCCCCCCCCCCCCCCAATGTACAGTCTCATCCCCATCATATATATATAATATTTTCTGTTAGGATCTCTGGGTAACAGTACTGTATATTATTTGCATATCGTATATGTCACAAATGTAACAGTACTACAGTATATACCTGTATGTCATGCATGTCCCTATGCCATAAATGTCATGATGTCATGTATGTTTTTACTGTATTTATTTCTGTATATTTTATTTCATTTTTATTCTATTTTACTCTACTCTTATCCCAGGCAACTTGATTGATTTGTGTTATTATTCTAATTAGTGACCTGTCCTGTCTAAATGTTTAAATGTTGAGCGATTTGCAGTGTCAAATTTCCCACGGGATAATAAAAGTATTTCTATTCTATCTATTCTATGTTGTGTATGTTTTTGATTGATTGAAAACTTTATTAACAGATTGCAGAATGGGTACAATACAGTACAGCTCAATACACACAATTGTTAAGGGGATGCAGACCAGAGAAAGACTTTCGTCTTGTTTACATCAGGGTCCCCCATTTTCAATTCATCAGGAATGTCTATATGAATTGAAAATGGGGGACCCTGATGTAAACAAGACAAACGTCTTTCTCTGGTCTGCATCCCCTTATTATTGTGTGTATGTACTGTATTGTACACATTCTGCAATCTGTTAAATAAAGTTTTCATTCATCCAGTTGTTTTGTTTTTGTGGTTTGGTTGAATGAATACTTTATTTAACAGATTTCAGAATGGGTACAATACAGTACAGCTCAATACACACAATAATAAGGGGATGCAGACCAGAGAAAGACTTTCGTCTTGTTTACATCAGGGTCCCCCATTTTCAATTCATCATAACATTTATGACATACACATATACAGTACGTTACTGCGTTCCAACCTACAACTGCTCCACACCAGTTCCACGCCAGTCTCCGTAAATGTTCCGTTATAAAAATAAAATACCATTTCAATACACAACAAGTTTTCGTGTTTTGAAATACATGAAAGGAAATTAGCTAACGTTGATTCGCCTAACGTTAAGGCTTTGCTACATGCTGCGTATTTCAAAACACTGCGGTGAAAACAGAGTCCGGTAAACACAAGTTTGTAATTCCAATAGTGTATTCTGCCTGTTACTTGACTATTTCGATTATTGAAGTGGTATTTTTAAAACTAACATTTACGGAGACCGGTGTGGAGCACTTGTAGTGTCGAGCCAGGCTGAGACACGTTAATAATATGATCCATTAGCTCACCTTGCATGTGGCTCGAAAGTGCACTCTCCCCCATCGTAAAAATCTTCAAGTCCTTTCTGCATATTTTGCAGACGGCTACTCGAGGATGTTCTCCTCTTTTCAACCATGACTTATATTTGATATTTTCGAGCCAGAGCTCATTAAAACGGCAGCCTCCCGGCATTTTGACCACACACACGCGCGCTGTTCTCAGATAGCACAGCTAAAAACACTACGGGTAGAGCCGAGCCACATTTCATTTTGCGTGAAAGGCGATTTCAAAATAGGCTCAATCGAATCGCTCCGACTTATTTTATTTCTTTGTCTAAACAAACCAAACTATTCAGTCAGATAGCGATTTATTATTAAATCTATGTCTTTGTCTATGGCATTTTTAAGACCTCTGAAAATGGATTTAAGACATTTTAAGACAAACTAAGGCCTTAATTATTGATAAACAAATTTAAGACTTTTTAAGACTTTTTAAGGATCCGCGGACACCCTGCTTCAATGTTTAGGGAAACACCCGAAGGCGGACGAAAGCAATGAGTTCAGGACAAATGAGGATATATGTTGAGAGGAAATAGTCTTATATAAGACTCACCAGGAGAAAAGTCGAAGGGCAATTCAAGGCACGGGTCCAAGGGGGAGAAGAGTGAGTACACAGCAAAAAACTCCAAGGAACGGCTGGGAAGCGAAGACGTCTCGCACTGGAGACCACGGGAGTAAACAGCAGTAGAGTGGTGGTGACAAAACGACCCGACAACGAATGCTCTGCAGACAGCGTATAAGAGTCCTTCCGACGAGCTGATTGGAATTCATCTCAGGTGCGTGATGTTAATTGACGCTGAGAAGCGCACAGTGCTGGGCCAGCCCTCACAATAATAATAATAAAAAATGCTTTAGGAGCAGACTCTGGGACGGTAACAATTTATTCCACACACACACAAGAGAAGGAGAATGGCTTATTGCAGACTATTGATTACTACTGATTTTAGAATGTTTCAGCAGAAGTGAAATATTTATTATCATCAACTATTAGGGGTGTAATGGTACATAAAAACCATGGTTCAGTACAATTTAGGTACAGTGGGGGAAGGTTTGCAGAACGTGGCTTTCAATGTTACACTCAGGGGTGATGTAGTGTGCAGTTACTGTTAACCCTGTTAAGCCAAGGACGACTTAACACGTCATTCTCCGCCATGCTTAATCTGCCAATGACGTCGTACAGCGTCTTTGAGATCAATATTTCAAAAATCTGTCATGGCAATCATATTTCACCCACGGAGACTTGAGATCTCCTGTAGATCTCCTCTCAACTCTCCAACAGTTCAAGACAGCCATCTGGTGGCCGATCGGCGAATCGCCAAAACCGGAAGTGACGCGCCGGAAGTGGTGCTCGCCCATATTTCGTCCGGGCACTCGCTATCGTTAGCGGGACTCCATCTTGATACACTGGACATCGATCGGTTGCAAATAACTCGATAAACAACATGATTTGGACGCATATAGTATTATACAACCTGGAAATGGATAGCATATCAACATCCCATAATAGCGATATTTCTGCTCCACGCTGATCACCCAACGGTCAGAGGAGGCCGCGGTGAGTTTCAGCGTGTTTGATTATTATTAACCGTATAATCTGCTTTGATATATATATCGCCCATACTACATGAATCATTTAACGTCGGCCACGGACTTATAACCCCCCCCCCCCCCCCCCCCCCTCCGGTCACCAGCAGATGATGAGGCATGACGTGTAGGACCTTGTACAATTGACATTTTTAATCTGACGTCAATCGGTATCAAACTAAATTTGATGATCTAATATATGTATTTGTGGCTATAACTCACGTTCTATGGAATGTTGCAGAAAACAATAAAAACATATTTATACTTTAGACCATATTTTAGTATGAATGTGTGAATGAAAAAGTAGGACGTTGCTACATCCTAAACGATAGATACTTGATGTTGAATGGGCCATAGTAATGTCAATTTAGCAATACAATTTAAAAAGTTATAGCCCTGCAAAGAAGGGGAACATCTCCAGACAAATAGAGCTGGCAGAGGACGGTATAAAATCAGAATAATCCCTGGCAGATAAAGGGTTAAGTAGGGCTGTCAACGAATATTCAATATTAGAATTATATATATAGGAAGTAATATAATTCGAATATATATTAGAAAAAACATACATTTGATTGTGAAAATGTATATTAGATTGTAAATAATCTAAGACCTCTGGACTTGAACTATGCTGCACTGTTTCAATGTCCCCTACCACTGCACTTTTTACAGTCTTATTGTTGTCTCACTGTTCTATCCTGTCTTGCACTTTACTTATAATTATTTATTATTTATTTACTGTTGTATTGTTCTTAACACTTTCAGTGCCACGAGGTGGCACCAGAGTTAGCACTTGAAAGCCACCATCCACTTTAATGTTAGCGTTAATATCGCCTAATCTATGTTTTAAATTATGGCTATGTGTCTAATCTGCCCGTCGCTTATCAAAGAATCCTTTTACAGTCAGTGCTGTCAAGGCAGATTGGTTTTTTATCGCTTCATTTCCGTTTGAGAGCATTTTGAAAAGCACCCGTTTTGAGGTAAAAAACAGTCCATTCTGGGCCATTCTATGATAATCGTCTTTTACTGGAATATTCCAGAACGTTGATATTTGTCGGCCTATTTATGAATCGTTTTCAAATAAACGCTAGATGATCAATATTATACGTACACGCACGCCCATTCGAGCCGCGCACGGATAATCGCCGTGTTCATTTCCTCTTGGATTTTTACAGTGAAACCGATAGAGGACATTTCACAAAACAGCTTATATCTTCATCCAAATGAGTCTGATTATCCTAACACTGATAACATAGATTCCTTACCTGACATCAGATGGTATCCAACTGGTATATTCCAATTCCTGATCACCATTCGAAAAAATCGATAAGTGTATAGATCCAACGTGATACAGTAGAAAGCATGATTCCGCGGGGCTCAGAGGCTCCAGAATGAACTCTGATAACCCCGGCTGCATCAGTGGACTGTAAAATGTGGAGTACAGGATTTTTTTCCCCATCCATTTTCATTGAGTCCATTCCAAAATCCCTTATGTCATCTGGGAGACGATAGGGGGCGCTTTTTTCCACATCTGATCGCCGGCGGCACTCGGGTAGACTAGGGTAGGCTTGCGTGATGCAATATTATTTCAGATCGCTAAAAAAATAAAAATCCGAGAAATCTCGTGAGTGGCTTTCAACAAGATATTAATAATTCAGAGAAAACTCGTGAGTGGCATAGAAAGTGTTAATTGTGAAACGCATGCACTGTAATCGTCAAATCACGTTCCATTTGTACTGCAATATGGTGAATAAAGTAATCTGAATCTAAAAAAAAAAAAAAAAAAAAAAGCCCCTGGATGTCTTACTCTCAACTTCTCGCATGGGCCTGAATGCGCTGCAGTAGTAACAACAACAACAACAACCGCATGGCGTGACGGCAGTGTTCAGAACCCAAATCGGTCGCAAATTGGAAATACTCCTGATTTTTCAGCTCATGCAACCTCAAGACAAAGTTGTATGCAAGCTATGTAAACTACAGCTGGCCTACCTTTTTTTGATGCTAACGCTATTTTGGGAGTTCTAGCGTCAAGAATGTAAGTAGCTACTACTAATTTCTCTCCACGGGCGAGAGACGTCGAGAGAGGAATGCACAGGGATGGAGCTTGTTGTCGGCAGTTGACCATTGGAACATGACTGATCCCACACCTGTGTCCGAGGCGTCAACCTCCACGACAAACTGCATATCGGGGTCAGGCTGGATCAGGACCGGTGCGGAGGTGAGGTGGCATTTGAGATCCCAAAAAGCAGAATCAGCTTCAGAAGACCATCGGAAGACGGAGGCAATGGAGGTGAGAGCACAGAGAGGGCCGGCGATGCGGCTATAGTTGCGGATGAACCTCTGATAGAAATGTGCAAACCGCAAGAAGTGCTGTAACTGCTTCAAGGTAGAGGGTAGAGGCCACTGGGTGACAGCTGTGACCTTGGCGGGGTCCATCTGCGCAGGTCCAATTTAGGAAAAATTGTGGCTCCATGAAGAGGCCCAAAAGCAGAGCTGATGAGAGGCAACATATACTTGTTCTTGATGGTAATGGTGTTAAGTCCACAGTAGTCGATACAGGGTCTCAAGGTCCCATCCTTCTTCCCCACAAAGAAGAAGCCGGCCCCCACAGGAGACGAAGCAGGGCGGATCAGCTCAGCAACTAGGGACTCTTGGATATATTTCTCCATAGCTTCACGCTCAGGACGGGAAACGTTGTACAGCCGACTGCTAGGAAGAGGAGCACCAGGCAGGAGATCGATGGCACAATCATAGGGGGGTGATGAGGAGGCAAAGACATGGCACGTTGCTTGCTAAAAACCGCAGCAAGGTCATGATAGAACTCGGGGACAGACGACAGATCGGAGGCTTCAGGTAGAGGACAAGGCACATCCGAAGCAGGGGGTAGAGCTGAGGACAAGCAGTTGGAATGGCAGTGACTGCTCCAGAACATTAACTTGCTTGAAATCCAATCGAATTGGGGATTGTGTCTCCTACAGTAAGCCAGGGGTAGCCGAGCACTAATGGAGTGAGAGGACAAGATATAACAAAAAAAACTCATCTCCTCCCGATGATTTCCAGACAGCAACAGGGTCAAGAGCACCGTCTTGAACTCAATCTGGGCTAATGGCATGTCATTGAGTGCCTTAGCCTCTAGGGGTGAATTGAGGGATTCCATCTCTACTCCAAATGTCTTGGCCACATTAAATTCAATAAAACTCTTGTCAGCCCGAAGTCAATTAACACTTTAACCGCCGAAAACGCCGGAACTCGTCATTCCTAGCCATGCTCATTCTGCCGAAGATGCCGTAACTCGTCTTTGATGTCAATATTTAAAAAATCTGTCATCGAAATCATATTTCCTTTCCGGAGCCCTGAGACACACTGCTGATCTCCTCTCAACTCTCTAGCGGTTCAAGAGCGCCATCTGGTGGCCGATCGGCAGATCGCTAACCGGATATTAACCTTTGAACCGGTAGTGCTCATCCATATGTGGTCCGGCCACTCACTATCGTTAGAGAGACTCCGTCTTGATACAGTGAACATCGATCGGTGCAAATAACTCGAAAAAACAACATGATTTGGACGTATATACTATTATACAACCTGGAAATGGATCGGGCATTTCTACATCCCATAATAGAAAAAATTCTGTTCCACGCTCATCTGCCAGCGGCGCGAGGAAGCCACGGTAAGATTCAGCGTTATATTCTAACTAGTGCTGTCAAACGATTAAAATATTTAACTCGATTAATCGCATGATTGTCCATAGTTAACTCGCGATTAATCGCAAATGAATCGCATTTTTTTTTTTTACCTAAAAACATCTTTTTCAAGTTCCAAGTTTTAATACTCTTATCAACATGCGAGTCAACAAATGCTTGCTTTGTGCAGCCATTTAACACAAAAGGATGACCCTCATGCATTGCAAATTTGCATCAAATTCAAAACAGAGTGATGCACAAAATAACTTAAAAGAAAATAATAATTTAAAACAATGAATAAAGTGTGCATGAAATAATAGGGGAAAGAAAACGTTAGGAACTTGTTACATTCACACACACAAGGGCTGATTAATCACACACCCCCCTCTCTCCCTCACACACACACTCTCCCAGGTCTTTTTCTCTTTTGCCCCTTCCTCATCTCTCTCACCCCCCTCTCTCTCTATATCACACACACACACACACTTCAGAAACAAACATAGTATCAATGAGAGCATCAATAATACACCTGAGTGAAGTCTAGTAATTTTTTTTTTTTTGTTAATCTTGAGTTAAAAAAATTAGTGGCATTAATAGAATCGGGAGTTAACGCGATATTAACGCGATATATTTGACAGCCTTAATTCTAACGTGTTCTTTACTAACTGCTCTGATGAACATATGACCCACTCTGGATGAATCATCTAACGCTGCCCACGGAATTATAAACGATCCCCCGCCCATCCGGTCATCATCAGATGATACGTAGAAACTTCTAGAAGCACGTCCATTTGACATTTTTTATCTCGCACAGATTCCTACCAAACTGTATTTGATCATCAATATAATGCATTTAGGGCTATAAATCACGTTCTGAAGAAAGCTGCAGAAAACGATAAAAACATACTTATACTTTAGACCATATTTTAGTATGAATATGAACAACAACAACCGCATGGCGTGACGGCAGTGTTCAGAACCCAAATCGGTCGCAAATTGGAAATACTCCTGATTTTTCAGCTCATGCAACCTCAAGACAAAGTTGTATGCAAGCTATGTAAACTACAGCTGGCCTACCTTTTTTTGATGCTAACGCTATTTTGGGAGTTCTAGCGTCAAGAATGTAAGTAGCTACTACTAATTTCTCTCCACGGGCGAGAGACGTCGAGAGAGGAATGCACAGGGATGGAGCTTGTTGTCGGCAGTTGACCATTGGAACATGACTGATCCCACACCTGTGTCCGAGGCGTCAACCTCCACGACAAACTGCATATCGGGGTCAGGCTGGATCAGGACCGGTGCGGAGGTGAGGTGGCATTTGAGATCCCAAAAAGCAGAATCAGCTTCAGAAGACCATCGGAAGACGGAGGCAATGGAGGTGAGAGCACAGAGAGGGCCGGCGATGCGGCTATAGTTGCGGATGAACCTCTGATAGAAATGTGCAAACCGCAAGAAGTGCTGTAACTGCTTCAAGGTAGAGGGTAGAGGCCACTGGGTGACAGCTGTGACCTTGGCGGGGTCCATCTGCGCAGGTCCAATTTAGGAAAAATTGTGGCTCCATGAAGAGGCCCAAAAGCAGAGCTGATGAGAGGCAACATATACTTGTTCTTGATGGTAATGGTGTTAAGTCCACAGTAGTCGATACAGGGTCTCAAGGTCCCATCCTTCTTCCCCACAAAGAAGAAGCCGGCCCCCACAGGAGACGAAGCAGGGCGGATCAGCTCAGCAACTAGGGACTCTTGGATATATTTCTCCATAGCTTCACGCTCAGGACGGGAAACGTTGTACAGCCGACTGCTAGGAAGAGGAGCACCAGGCAGGAGATCGATGGCACAATCATAGGGGGGTGATGAGGAGGCAAAGACATGGCACGTTGCTTGCTAAAAACCGCAGCAAGGTCATGATAGAACTCGGGGACAGACGACAGATCGGAGGCTTCAGGTAGAGGACAAGGCACATCCGAAGCAGGGGGTAGAGCTGAGGACAAGCAGTTGGAATGGCAGTGACTGCTCCAGAACATTAACTTGCTTGAAATCCAATCGAATTGGGGATTGTGTCTCCTACAGTAAGCCAGGGGTAGCCGAGCACTAATGGAGTGAGAGGACAAGATATAACAAAAAAAACTCATCTCCTCCCGATGATTTCCAGACAGCAACAGGGTCAAGAGCACCGTCTTGAACTCAATCTGGGCTAATGGCATGTCATTGAGTGCCTTAGCCTCTAGGGGTGAATTGAGGGATTCCATCTCTACTCCAAATGTCTTGGCCACATTAAATTCAATAAAACTCTTGTCAGCCCGAAGTCAATTAACACTTTAACCGCCGAAAACGCCGGAACTCGTCATTCCTAGCCATGCTCATTCTGCCGAAGATGCCGTAACTCGTCTTTGATGTCAATATTTAAAAAATCTGTCATCGAAATCATATTTCCTTTCCGGAGCCCTGAGACACACTGCTGATCTCCTCTCAACTCTCTAGCGGTTCAAGAGCGCCATCTGGTGGCCGATCGGCAGATCGCTAACCGGATATTAACCTTTGAACCGGTAGTGCTCATCCATATGTGGTCCGGCCACTCACTATCGTTAGAGAGACTCCGTCTTGATACAGTGAACATCGATCGGTGCAAATAACTCGAAAAAACAACATGATTTGGACGTATATACTATTATACAACCTGGAAATGGATCGGGCATTTCTACATCCCATAATAGAAAAAATTCTGTTCCACGCTCATCTGCCAGCGGCGCGAGGAAGCCACGGTAAGATTCAGCGTTATATTCTAACTAGTGCTGTCAAACGATTAAAATATTTAACTCGATTAATCGCATGATTGTCCATAGTTAACTCGCGATTAATCGCAAATGAATCGCATTTTTTTTTTTACCTAAAAACATCTTTTTCAAGTTCCAAGTTTTAATACTCTTATCAACATGCGAGTCAACAAATGCTTGCTTTGTGCAGCCATTTAACACAAAAGGATGACCCTCATGCATTGCAAATTTGCATCAAATTCAAAACAGAGTGATGCACAAAATAACTTAAAAGAAAATAATAATTTAAAACAATGAATAAAGTGTGCATGAAATAATAGGGGAAAGAAAACGTTAGGAACTTGTTACATTCACACACACAAGGGCTGATTAATCACACACCCCCCTCTCTCCCTCACACACACACTCTCCCAGGTCTTTTTCTCTTTTGCCCCTTCATCTCTCTCACCCCCCTCTCTCTCTATATCACACACACACACACACTTCAGAAACAAACATAGTATCAATGAGAGCATCAATAATACACCTGAGTGAAGTCTAGTAATTTTTTTTTTTTGTTAATCTTGAGTTAAAAAAATTAGTGGCATTAATAGAATCGGGAGTTAACGCGATATTAACGCGATATATTTGACAGCCTTAATTCTAACGTGTTCTTTACTAACTGCTCTGATGAACATATGACCCACTCTGGATGAATCATCTAACGCTGCCCACGGAATTATAAACGATCCCCCGCCCATCCGGTCATCATCAGATGATACGTAGAAACTTCTAGAAGCACGTCCATTTGACATTTTTTATCTCGCACAGATTCCTACCAAACTGTATTTGATCATCAATATAATGCATTTAGGGCTATAAATCACGTTCTGAAGAAAGCTGCAGAAAACGATAAAAACATACTTATACTTTAGACCATATTTTAGTATGAATATGAACAACAACAACCGCATGGCGTGACGGCAGTGTTCAGAACCCAAATCGGTCGCAAATTGGAAATACTCCTGATTTTTCAGCTCATGCAACCTCAAGACAAAGTTGTATGCAAGCTATGTAAACTACAGCTGGCCTACCTTTTTTTGATGCTAACGCTATTTTGGGAGTTCTAGCGTCAAGAATGTAAGTAGCTACTACTAATTTCTCTCCACGGGCGAGAGACGTCGAGAGAGGAATGCACAGGGATGGAGCTTGTTGTCGGCAGTTGACCATTGGAACATGACTGATCCCACACCTGTGTCCGAGGCGTCAACCTCCACGACAAACTGCATATCGGGGTCAGGCTGGATCAGGACCGGTGCGGAGGTGAGGTGGCATTTGAGATCCCAAAAAGCAGAATCAGCTTCAGAAGACCATCGGAAGACGGAGGCAATGGAGGTGAGAGCACAGAGAGGGCCGGCGATGCGGCTATAGTTGCGGATGAACCTCTGATAGAAATGTGCAAACCGCAAGAAGTGCTGTAACTGCTTCAAGGTAGAGGGTAGAGGCCACTGGGTGACAGCTGTGACCTTGGCGGGGTCCATCTGCGCAGGTCCAATTTAGGAAAAATTGTGGCTCCATGAAGAGGCCCAAAAGCAGAGCTGATGAGAGGCAACATATACTTGTTCTTGATGGTAATGGTGTTAAGTCCACAGTAGTCGATACAGGGTCTCAAGGTCCCATCCTTCTTCCCCACAAAGAAGAAGCCGGCCCCCACAGGAGACGAAGCAGGGCGGATCAGCTCAGCAACTAGGGACTCTTGGATATATTTCTCCATAGCTTCACGCTCAGGACGGGAAACGTTGTACAGCCGACTGCTAGGAAGAGGAGCACCAGGCAGGAGATCGATGGCACAATCATAGGGGGGTGATGAGGAGGCAAAGACATGGCACGTTGCTTGCTAAAAACCGCAGCAAGGTCATGATAGAACTCGGGGACAGACGACAGATCGGAGGCTTCAGGTAGAGGACAAGGCACATCCGAAGCAGGGGGTAGAGCTGAGGACAAGCAGTTGGAATGGCAGTGACTGCTCCAGAACATTAACTTGCTTGAAATCCAATCGAATTGGGGATTGTGTCTCCTACAGTAAGCCAGGGGTAGCCGAGCACTAATGGAGTGAGAGGACAAGATATAACAAAAAAAACTCATCTCCTCCCGATGATTTCCAGACAGCAACAGGGTCAAGAGCACCGTCTTGAACTCAATCTGGGCTAATGGCATGTCATTGAGTGCCTTAGCCTCTAGGGGTGAATTGAGGGATTCCATCTCTACTCCAAATGTCTTGGCCACATTAAATTCAATAAAACTCTTGTCAGCCCGAAGTCAATTAACACTTTAACCGCCGAAAACGCCGGAACTCGTCATTCCTAGCCATGCTCATTCTGCCGAAGATGCCGTAACTCGTCTTTGATGTCAATATTTAAAAAATCTGTCATCGAAATCATATTTCCTTTCCGGAGCCCTGAGACACACTGCTGATCTCCTCTCAACTCTCTAGCGGTTCAAGAGCGCCATCTGGTGGCCGATCGGCAGATCGCTAACCGGATATTAACCTTTGAACCGGTAGTGCTCATCCATATGTGGTCCGGCCACTCACTATCGTTAGAGAGACTCCGTCTTGATACAGTGAACATCGATCGGTGCAAATAACTCGAAAAAACAACATGATTTGGACGTATATACTATTATACAACCTGGAAATGGATCGGGCATTTCTACATCCCATAATAGAAAAAATTCTGTTCCACGCTCATCTGCCAGCGGCGCGAGGAAGCCACGGTAAGATTCAGCGTTATATTCTAACTAGTGCTGTCAAACGATTAAAATATTTAACTCGATTAATCGCATGATTGTCCATAGTTAACTCGCGATTAATCGCAAATGAATCGCATTTTTTTTTTTTTTACCTAAAAACATCTTTTTCAAGTTCCAAGTTTTAATACTCTTATCAACATGCGAGTCAACAAATGCTTGCTTTGTGCAGCCATTTAACACAAAAGGATGACCCTCATGCATTGCAAATTTGCATCAAATTCAAAACAGAGTGATGCACAAAATAACTTAAAAGAAAATAATAATTTAAAACAATGAATAAAGTGTGCATGAAATAATAGGGGAAAGAAAACGTTAGGAACTTGTTACATTCACACACACAAGGGCTGATTAATCACACACCCCCCTCTCTCCCTCACACACACACTCTCCCAGGTCTTTTTCTCTTTTGCCCCTTCCTCATCTCTCTCACCCCCCTCTCTCTCTATATCACACACACACACACACTTCAGAAACAAACATAGTATCAATGAGAGCATCAATAATACACCTGAGTGAAGTCTAGTAATTTTTTTTTTTTTTGTTAATCTTGAGTTAAAAAAATTAGTGGCATTAATAGAATCGGGAGTTAACGCGATATTAACGCGATATATTTGACAGCCTTAATTCTAACGTGTTCTTTACTAACTGCTCTGATGAACATATGACCCACTCTGGATGAATCATCTAACGCTGCCCACGGAATTATAAACGATCCCCCGCCCATCCGGTCATCATCAGATGATACGTAGAAACTTCTAGAAGCACGTCCATTTGACATTTTTTATCTCGCACAGATTCCTACCAAACTGTATTTGATCATCAATATAATGCATTTAGGGCTATAAATCACGTTCTGAAGAAAGCTGCAGAAAACGATAAAAACATACTTATACTTTAGACCATATTTTAGTATGAATATGTGAATGAAAAAGTTTAACGTTGCTACACCCTGAACAATACATATAGGACATTGAATGGGCCATAATAATGGCAATTTAGCAATAGAATTTAAAAAGTTATAGCCCTGCAAAGAAGGGGAACTTCTCCATGTCAAATAGGGCTGGCGAGGGATGGTAAATTATGAATTTAACCCTGGCGATTAAAGTGTTAATAATAATAATAATAATTCATTTATTTTGTATAGGGCTTTTCAAAGACCCAAAGTCGCTGACAATAGGCAAAAAATAAACAAAGTAAATAAAGAAACAGAGAACCACAGGACAATAAGAATACAAAGGAACATAAAACCACAAGTAACGGATAACAAATACGGGAGTGAGTAGGGGAGACAGTCGGGAGGAGAGTAAGGGAAAACCAAGGGGGGTGGGGGGGGGCAGGAGAGGAGAGAACGTGGGGCAGGGGGAAATGGTGGCGAGTTGGAGGAGGGCGGTTATGGGTAAGGAAGGTTGAATGCTTGGGAGAACAGGTAGGTTTTGAGTCTGGATTTGAAGGTGGAGAGTGAGGGAGAGTCTCTGATGGTCTGAGGGAGGGAGTTCCAGAGTCGGGGTGCAGCTCGTGAGAATGCCCGGTCACCAAAACGTTTGAGTTTGGATGATGGGACAGTGAGGGAAAGAGTGGAAGAGAACCGGAGGGAACGGGTGGGGCGGTAGGGGAGAAGGAGGTCAGTCAGGTAGGGGGGGGGGGGGGGGGGGGGCAGGCTATGGAGGGCTTTGATGGTGAGGAGTAGTGTTTTGAAGTTAATGCGTTCCTTGATCGGGAGCCAGTGGAGGGAGTGGAGGACAGGAGTGATGTGTTTGCGGGACCGCAGAAGAGTGTGATTCTGCCACAAGATGGCAGCATTGAGCTGCTCCCTGGGCTCTCACACACCTGACTCCGTGCCTGTAATCAGAAAGAGAGAGAGTAGACAGGCAGGAATAGGGCAAGTCATATTTTGGGAAGTTCAGCATGTCGTTTGGTACACAGCACGTACTGAACCGAAAGTCCCGTACCGTCATTGGGGATTGCCGATACTAAAGACATCTGTGGAATTAAAAAATTATAATAAATACAACAATATTTGTATAATTAACTATTAAGTTTTGCATTTATAGTCCTGACTCGATGATGCATCGTGAGCATTACACACACAAACTAAATAAATAAGAACTAAACCGATCACAGCGGATATATAGCTACTGTATAGTGGAATATACTGTATTAACACTTTCCGTGCCGGCCGTGCCAGTCCTATATACCCCGTTGAGTGCCACCGCTCTATTCAATGACAGAGCGCTCACATTTGTGAACGGCAACGCATAAACTATATCTTAAATTATGGCTAAATTATGTGTCTAATACGACCGTCGCTTATCAATGACTTGTAGATCGATGACTTGTAGATCGATAAACTATAGATTATCGATAGTATATGTGTACTTATGCACGCTATAAAAGCGGGCTGAAAAATCGATTATCTTATTTCCTGATCAGCTACACACACTCACAGCTACACACACACATATGGGACACGTTGATATATAGGTGAAAACAGCTCTGATTATCCCAATACTGGTAAAATAGATTCCTTACCTCAGATCAGATGTTCTCCAAAAAGATTATTCCAATTCCTGATCGCCATTCCAAATATCGATCGCGTTTATTGATCCAACGCTGGGTGGTCGAAAGACATATTCCACGCTGTTCTGATGGTGGGCGATGACTGGGATCGTCTCCGGTTACTTGCCTGACAAGTAAAATGTGGATTCCGTACTCTTTTCTCCCCATGCGTTTCATTCAGTGCAATCCAATGGGGTGCAGTACCATCCGGAGAGACGATAGGGGGCGGTATTTACCCTGTTCGAGCTCAGACAGATCCCCACTGGTAACGTGAGGCTAGATTGATGAAACATTTATGGAAATCGATAATAAAAAAAATAACGATTAAAAACAAGATTTTTCGTCAGCTGGCACTCAACGGTTGGCATGAACTAACGACAAATCTCATCGCTGGCACTCAGTGTTAATATGCCATATACTGTCTTCTTCTCTATATTATATAATTTTTTTGATCCACTTTTTCTCCTTAATTTCTTTTTATAAATTTTTTGTCTCAATTTCGCTGTTTCCAATTCTCCCCTCCCCTGTCTTGAATGTTGCTCACATATGCTCCCCACAGGTCGGTCGTAGGGAGGATAGAAGCCTTGCATCACGTGTCCCCTCCGGTACACTATCGTCCTGTCTCTCTTCTCTCCTTCCTTTCTAAAACACTTGAACGTGCTGTATCCAACCAACTTACTGCTTATCTCTTACAGAATGACCTCCTAGACCCCAATCAGTCTGGCTTCCGGACTGGCCACTCCACAGAAACGGCCCTCATTGCGGTCACAGAGGCACTTCACTTAGCAAAAGCGAAAGGCCTCTCCTCTGTCCTGATTCTCCTAGATCTATCTG
The DNA here is from genome assembly GCF_963971535.1 of Notolepis coatsorum. NCBI lineage: Eukaryota > Metazoa > Chordata > Actinopteri > Aulopiformes > Paralepididae > Notolepis > Notolepis coatsorum. The sequence goes on from NC_140175.1 coordinate 39,104,527, forward strand.
CAGCCTTCGACACAGTCAACCATCAGATCCTCCTCGCGGCCCTCGCAGGAATGGGAGTGGCTGGATCTGCGCTGACATGACTGACATCATACCTCAACGACCGCTCCTACCAAGTGTCATGGAGAGGGACTCTATCGGCCACCCGCCCCCTCCGGACGGGTGTCCCCCAGGGCTCGGTCCTAGGACCCCTTCTCTTCTCCCTCTACACTAAATCACTGGGTAACATTATCACGTCTCATGGCTTCTCATATCATTGTTATGCCGATGATACTCAACTCTTCCTCTCCTTCCCTCCCTCAGATATCCACATCTCTGAGCGGATCTCGGCCTGTCTGTCCGACATCTCCGCCTGGATGACGAACAACCACCTCAAACTGAACCTAAGCAAAACAGAATTGCTCCACCTGCCGGCCAAATCCTCCCCCCTGACCGACCTCTCCATCACAGTCGAGAATGCAGCTGTGACCGCGTCCCCGACCGCCAAGAACCTTGGTGTTGTCCTCGACGACCAGTTGAACTTCTCTGCTCACATCGCAGCGACAACCAGAACCTGCAGATTCCTCCTGAGCAACGTCAGAAGGATACGCCCCTTTCTGACAAAAGAAGCCACCCAACTCCTCGTCCAATCAACAATCATCTCCCGCCTCGACTACTGCAACGCACTGCTAGCTGGCCTCCCGGCCACTGCCACCAAGCCTCTTCAAAACGCAGCGGCCCGCCTGATCTCAAACCTACCGAAGTCGGCCCATGTCACCCCACTTCTTAGGGACCTGCACTGGCTCCCCATTGCTGCACGTATCCGCTTCAAGGCCCTCGACCTAGCATACCGTGCGGCAAAGGGAACCGCTCCCGCCTACCTCCGGTCAATGGTCTCTAACTACACACCCTCAAGACCCCTACGCTCTGCATCTTCTGGCCGCCTCAGACCTACTCCTATCCAAGCTCCCGGAGGGTCATCAAAGAGAAGCCGCCTATTCTCAGTCCTTGCCCCACAATGGTGGAATGAACTACCCATCCCAGTTAGGACAGCCGAATCCCGTCCAATCTTTCGCAGTCGACTAAAGACTCACTTCTTCAACCATTATCTGAAATGATATATAAAAAAAAAAAAAAAAAAAAAAAAACTAACCCTGACTAACCTTACTGTCATGCACTTGTCCTAATAAACTAACCTACACTGTAACATGCAACAGTTTGATGAACATTGTTAATCAGCTGATAGAGTTGTACCCTTCTTGCTGTCTTGTCGTACAGAACTTGTAAGTCGCTTTGGATAAAAGCGTCAGCTAAATGACTAAATGTAAATGTACACGAGGAGGCAGCCTGTCACATCTTTTCACCTGCCAGCGCGGACTCTCATTGGCGAGGTGTAACGTGTGGGAGGCTCACACTACCCCTGCTACTTCCTGTCTCTGCTGTGCAGGCGTCCCCCAACCGACCTGTAGGAGTCGCTGTCCACAACGTCCAGATTACCACCCATCGACTTCCACCCGCTGACTCTGCCAATTGAGCCAGTATGACGGCCGGCCCAAGCTGACCTCTCCTCTTACCCAATCCTGACTTTAAGCCAGACCAAATTGGCGGCGGCTTCAAGACCTGGCATACGCAGGGCATAATTGATCTTGGCCACTTGTTTGATGGCCAGACCCTAATGTCCTTTCTACAGCTGCAGCAGCGATATGGTCTATTGAAAACGGAATTTTTTAAATACTTACAAATTAGGCAGTTTATCACCAAGGACACCTCACTGTTAATTAACAGTTCCACCTCGCAGGTGGAGAAAGCCCTCTCCTTGCAGATTCCTAAAAAACAAATATCTATTTTCTATAGTACTCTAAACCTTAAGGCTATGTGTCCACTCAAAGCCTTTTTTTCAAGGCGGACCGCTTTGAAAAAAGAAGAAAAAAAAGCTTCTAGCATTTTTCTGGGTCTCCCCAGAGCTTGCACCAGCCGCGGCTCCGCCCCTTCCTCGATGAGTTACATTGATGAGCGCGCTCCTTTCCAAAAAAGTTGAACGAGTTTCAACCTTATGAGCTGAGAGCGCTCCGACCAAAAACGCTGCCGTCGAGAGCTCATAAAACGCGAGGCGCGGCTCTGGGAAGAGGAGCGTGCCTGACGCTTCTCCAGCATAGAAATGAATGACAGAAAGGAGCTGACAACTCATAAAATGTCCCCTATGGACACAAGCCCTAATTCATCTTTATCTTCCCTTGTCACTAAGCAGTCCTGGGAAAAATACTTGGACATAGAGATCACAGACGAGGACTGGCAGGATGCATGGACCTACGCAAAAAAAAATCTGTTTGCAACCGCACCAAGTCTATCCAAGTTAGAATCTTACATCGCATTCATATTACCCCTGCCCTTAACACATTAACTGCCACACAGTTTGCCCCTCTCATACCACTCTCTACCACCACTCTAAGCTTATGGAGATGTTCACCTTCTTTGCAGGGCTATAACTTTTTAAATTGTATTGCTAAATTGACATTACTATGGCCCATTCAACATCGATTATCTATCGTTCAGGATGTAGGAACGTTATACTTTTTCATTCATAGATTCATACGAAAATACGTCTAGAATATAAATATGTTTTTATCGTTTTCTGCAGTAATTCCTAGAACGTGAGTTATAGGCATAAACGCATATATTTCATTTCAAACCTTTATTTATACTCGTGAAAGCACTGAGGTTTCCCTCATTTACAGTGATGACGAGTTATAGATTATCAACTGCCGCTTGTTGCCGATACACGCTATATTAACACTTTGAGCGCCACTCACGGCTAATCTCGGGTTTACGATTGTGACGTTGAAAGCCACGTCACGGATTTTCTCGATTTTTTTTTTTTTTTTTTAGCGGTCCGAAATCATATTGCATCACCCGAGCCTACCGTTGGAAATCCAGGGGCCGCCGGCGTTCAGATGTGAAAAAAGCGCCCCCTATCGTCTCCCAGATGGTAAATCACCCTTTTGGAATGGACTCAATGAAAATGGATGGGGGAAAGAAAATATTCCAGTCCACATTTTCCAGTCCACTGATGCAGCCGGAGTTACCAGAGTTCATTCTGGAGCCTCTGAGCCGCGGCGAGCATGGGTTATACTGTACACACGTTGGATCAATATACTTATCGATTTTTTCGAATGGTGATCAGGAATTGGAATATACCATTTGGATACCATCTGATGTCAGGTAAGGAATCTATGTTATCAGTGTTAGGATAATCATACTCGTTTTCACAGAGATATAAGCTTTTTTGTGATATGTGCTCTAGCTGTTTCACTGTAAAATCCATGAGGAAATGAAAGCAGCTATTATCAGCATGCGGCTCGAACGTGCGTGCGTGCACATATACTATTGATCATCTAGCGTTTATTTGAAAACGATTCATAAATAGGCCGACAAATATCAACGTTCTGGAATATTCCAGTAAAAGGCGATTATCATAGAATAGGTTGTTTTTCACCTGAAAACGGGTGCTTTTCAAAATGCTCTCAAACGGAAATGAAGCGATAAAAAACCAATCTGCCTTGACAACACTGACTGGAAAATGATTATTTGATAAGCGACGGGCAGATTAGACACAGCCATAATTTAAAACATAGATTAGGCAATATTAACGTTAACATTGACACCGATGGTGGCATTCAAGGGACTAAATGTGAATTAACCCACGGCACTCAAAGTGTTAAACATTTCAACTGTACATGATCCTAAACGTTATGACTCATCATGCACGGATGAACGGGGGGGGGGGTCATTTATAATTCTGTGATTGTCAGTAAATGCTTTATGTAGTATGGGTGATATATTGATCAGAGCAGTTTGCATTAATAATAATAAACAATCACGCTGAAAGTAACGTTACTGTCCTCTTACCGTTCGCCGATGAGACTGGAGGAAAAAGATCCCACTTATTTGACGGCGATCGACTAGATCCATTTCCGGCTTGTATGGCGAAATAAACGCCATAACTGAGTTATGGCAGCGATCCATATACACGGATGTGTGTCTAGAGTCCCGCAACAATATGTGCCTGCCGGACGCATTTCCCAGATGCACGGAGATCACCAGAGATCCATTTCCGGTTGTAACTCGCCCGATCATCCACCAGGCGGTGGTATTGAAGCGTTGCACGGTTGTGCCGAGTCCCACTGTCTCAGCCGAGGCTGGGTGAGGGAATTATGAATACCATGGCGAAAAAATTAAATATGATCTCAATAACATCGTACGCCGTGGAATGGCGGATTTCGCATGACCTTGAAACCCGTCATAAGCCGTTTTTGGCGGTGGATGTGTTAACACTTTGAGCGCCACTCACGGCTTATCTCGGGTTTACGATAGTTACGTTGAAAGCCACTCATGAGATTTCTCTGAATTTTTTATTTATTTTTTTAGCGATCTGAAATCATATTGCATCACGCGAGCCTACCCTAGCCTACCCAGGGGCCGCCGGCGATCAGATGTGAAAAAAGCGCCCCCTATCGTCTCCCAGATGGTAAATCACCCTTTTGGAATGGACTCAATGAAAATGGATGGGAAAAAATAAATATTCCAGTCCACATTTTCCAGTCCACTGATGCAGCCGGAGTTACCAGAGTTCATTCTGGATCCTCTGAGCCCCGCGGATCATGAGTTCTACTGTATACACGTTAGATCTATACACTTATCAATTTTTTCGAATGGTGATCAGGAATTGGAATATACCATTTGGATACCATCTGATGTCAGGTAAGGAATCTATGTTATCAGTGTTAGGATAATCAGACTAGTTTTCGAGGAGATATAAGCTTTTTTGTGATATGTGCTCTATCTGTTTCACTGTAAAATCCATGAGGAAATGAAAGCAGCTATTATCAGCGCGCGGCTCGAACGTGCGTGCGTGCACGTATACTATTGATCATCTAGCGTTTATTTGAAAACGATTCATAAATAGGCCGACAAATATCAACGTTCTGGAATATTCCAGTAAAAGGCGATTATCACAGAATGGGCTGTTTTTCACCTGAAAACGGGTGCTTTTCAAAATGCTCTCAAACGGAAATGAAGCGATAAAAAAACAATCTGCCTTGACAACACTGACTGGAAAATGATTCTTTGATAAGCGACGGGCAGATTGGCCATAATTTAAAACATAGATTAGGCGATATTAACGTTAACATTGGGAGTGGACCGTGGCATTCAAGGGGGTAAAAAGGAAAACACGGCGTGGCGCTCAAAGTGTTAAGAGTAAAATGGATCCCAATGCATCCCCACTCTGCTTTAAATGCAAGATAGAGATTGGAAACCACGTCCACTGCTTTTGGTCCTGTGTAAAGCTCCAGAGCTATTGGTTCGACATCGTAGAGGAACTATCTGATATATTCCAGACCCCCATCGAACTGGATCCCCTCTGCCTCTTACTAGGCCTCCCAGATATTCATATTGCCAATTTCAAACATAAGAGACTGTTCAATTTGTTGACATTTGCTGCTAGGAAAAACATTCTGTTGTTCTGGATCAAGGACGAGGGCCCATCAAAGAGGTCATGGCACAACATTATTATGGACTGTATTCCTTGTGAATACATCACGTGTATGCTGCACTCCAAGTTGGACACTTTTTATGAAATATGGGACCCATATCTATCTCATATTGGACCTGCGCTATCCACCACTGTACTCACCGGATTTCCCCATTACTCTTAGCCTCCCTAGAGATCACTAATGTCTTGTATGTAGGTGCTCTGTGTTGTTCCAGAAGGTATCATAATGTATTTAAAAGTACATGCCTATTCGCACACACATACACACACACGTGCACTCACACATAAAAAACATGCACACATAAAACACACATGCACACTGTACTAAACGCACACACATAAAACACACACAGATATAAAACACACATATACAAAACAAACGTACACACTCCACACACACTGGGTGCTATCATTGGCCAGGAGCCGACTCCCTAATCGCCACTATTGCTATATATTAGAGCTGGGCCGTTAACGGTGTTAACGTGCTGCGTTAACGCGATACTAGTATCGCGCGATAATATAATTAACGCATTAATATATATATATATTTTTTTTACCTTTATTTACCCAGGGTAGGTTCGCTGAGCACAGATGCTCTTTTTCAGGAACGCCCTGCTTCACATTCACACAGTTCCATTCACACCTGGGAGCTGCCCAGTACAACCACAGTTGACACCATTGGCCACTGAGCAACTCCACTGGAGCAGTTGATTTGCATTGGCAGGGTTTGGCCCTGTCTGGCACCAGGCATGCGTTGTTCATGGGACGGGGTTGCACTCCGTAGAGGCAATTAGGAACTGTCTGTAGTCTGCTGCTCAAGCAAGGGGACATTTATGGGCATTCGCGGGAGCGCACGTGCACGTGGCACCATTAGGTGCGTGCAATCCCAGTTGATTTCAATAACGCACCACTGTCTGGCACCCAACGGGAAAAATATTATAGGCACTATAAGTAGACACCACATAAAACAAGCTGGTCTGCCTGAGTGACTGGTGGAAGAAGGAGAAATAGAGATTGGACTGATTGAGTCAAGCCATGTCACATAGTTCAAGTTTGAAATGCTTCTTTCTGTTTTGCTCCTGAGAGTGTGCTAGATACTGTACTGGTAATATTATTTATTTGTGTTAACTTCTGAATAAAACAACTTATTAAACACAAGTACATCTTATTGAACATTATTTTGATATTTCATTACCAATTATCATAGCAAAACAGCTTTTTCAAACAGTCTGTGCAATGCATTTTGGAAACGGGAGATGGGCTCATGGTGTAATGGGCCACCTGGCCTGAGAAACATAAGGAGGAAAGAAAAAGTAAGGACTTACTTCTGGTCATTATTTGGGTAGAACACACATATTTTGAATGCCTTCGGCAGGTTTTTATTTAATTTTTTTTTAGCCATTTTAACACTTTAATCGCCGAAAACGCTGGAACTCGTCTTTCCCCGCCATGCTCATTCTGCCGAAGACGCCGTAACACGTCTTTGATATCAATATTTCAAAAATCTGTGATCTAAATCATATTTCTCCTCCGGGGACCTGAGATATACTGCTGAGCTCCACTCAACTGTCTAACGGTTCAAGAGCGCCATCTGGTGGCCGATCGGCAGATCGGCCAACAGGAAGTGACGCGCCAAACAGGAAGTGCTCATCCATATTTCGTCCGGGCACTCGCGATCGTTAGCCGGACTCCATCTCGACACACTGGATAATCAATCGCTCGCCCTAACTCAATAAACAACGTTATTTGGACGTATATAGTATTATACAACCTGGAAATGGTTAATCTAGATCAACATCCCATAATCGAAAACTGTTTACTCCAAGCTGATCGTCCAACGGCGCGAGGAAGATACGGTAAGATCCAGCGTTATTTTCCAACGTGTTCTTTACTAACTGCTCTGATGACCATATGACCCACACTAGATGAATGATATAACGTTGCCCACGGAATTATAAACGACCCCCCGCCCATCCGGTCAACATCAGATGATACGTAGTAACTTCTAGAAGTACCTCCAGTTGAAATTTTTTATCAGGCACCGATCGCTACCAAACTGTATTTGATCATCAATATAATGCATTTGGGGCTATAAATCAAGTTCTGGAGAAAGCTGCAGAAAACGATAAAAACATACTTATACTTTAGACCATATTTTAGTATGAATATGTGAATGAAAAAGTATAACGTTGCTACACCCTGAACAATAGATATAGGACATTGAATGGGCCATAATAATGTCAATTTAGCAATAGAATTTAAAAAGTTATAGCCCTGCAAAGAAGGGGAACTTCTCCATAGACAAATAGAGCTGGCTAGGGATGGTAAATTATGAATTTAACCATGGCGATCAAAGTGTTAATCTAGATTAATCTAGATAAAATCCAGGATTGCAGATAGATTAATCTAGATTAAAAAAATTAATCTATGCCCACCTCTACTATATATACATTGTATAACATATGAAGCCATCTGAGCCATGTTTTTGTTGTTTGTCCTTTGTCATGTCTGTTAACACTTTGAGCGCCACGCCATGTTTTCCTTTTTACATTTTTTACATTTTACATTTAGTCATTTAGCTGACGCTTTTATCCAAAGCGACTTACAAGTTCTGTACGACAAGCCATCAGGAAGAGCACAACTCTATCAGCTGAGTAACAATGTTCATCAAAGTGTTGAGTGCTACAGTGTAGGTTAGTTTATTAGGACAAGTGCATGACAGTATGGTTAGTTAGGGTTAGATTTTTTTTTTTTTTTTTTTAATTCGGATAATGGTTGAAGAAGTGAGTCTTTAGTCGACGGCGAAAGATTGGACGTGTTTCGGCTGTCCTAACTGGGGTGGGTAGTTCATTCCACCATTGTGGGGCAAGGACTGAGAATAGGCGACTTCTCTTTGATGACCCTCCCGGAGCTTGGATAGGAGTAGGTCTGAGGCGGCCAGAAGATGCAGAGCGTAGGGGTCTTGAGGGTGTGTAGTTAGAGACCATTGACCGGAGGTAGGCGGGAGCAGTTCCCTTTGCCGCATGGTATGCTAGGTCAAGGGCCTTGAAGCGGATTCGTGCAGCAATGGGGAGCCAGTGCAGGTCCCTAAGAAGTGGGGTGACATGGGCCGACTTCGGTAGGTTTGAGATCAGGCGGGCCGCTGCGTTCTGAATGAGTTGAAGAGGCTTAGTGGCAGTGGCCGGGAGGCCAGCGAGCAGTGCGTTGCAGTAGTCGAGGCGGGAGATGACTGTTGATTGGACGAGGAGTTGGGTGGTTTCTTTTGTCAGGAAGGGGCGTATCCTTCTGACGTTGCTCAGGAGGAATCGGCAGGTTCTGGTTGTCGCTGCGATGTGAGCAGAGAAGTTCAACTGGTCGTCGAGGACAACACCAAGGTTCTTGGCGGTCGGGGACGCGGTCACAGCTGCATTCTCGAATGTGATGGAAAGGTCGGTCAGGGGGGAGGATTTGGCCGGCAGGTGGAGCAATTCTGTTTTGCTTAGGTTCAGTTTGAGGTGGTTGGTCGTCATCCAGGCGGAGATGTCGGACAGACAGGCCGAGATCCGCTCAGAGACGTGGATATCTGAGGGAGGGAAGGAGAGGAAGAGTTGAGTATCGTCGGCATAACAGTGGTAGGAGAAGCCATGAGACGTGATAATGTTACCCAGTGATTTAGTGTAGAGGGAGAAGAGAAGGGGTCCTAAAACCGAGCCCTGGGGGACACCCGTCCGCAGGGGGCGGGTGGCCGACAGGGTCCCTCTCCATGACACTTGGTAGGAGCGGTCATTGAGGTATGATGACAACCATGTCAGCGCATAGCCAGCCACTCCCATTCCTGCGAGGGCCGCGAGGAGGATCTGGTGGTTGACTTACCCCCTTGAATGCCACGTCCACTCCCAATGTTAACGTTAATATCGCCTAATCTATGTTTTAAATTGTGTCCAATCTGCCCGTCGCTTATCAAAGAATCATTTTCCAGTCAGTGTTGTCAAGGCAGATTGGTTTTTTATCGCTTCATTTCCGTTTGAGAGCATTTTGAAAAGCACCCGTTTTCAGGTGAAAAACAACCTATTCTATGATAATCGCCTTTTACTGGAATATTCCAGAACGTTGATATTTGTCGGCCTATTTATGAATCGTTTTCAAATAAACGCTAACGGAACGTAAACCAATCCCGGTCACCCTCTTTATCTGGGAACGCCCAAACCCAACTTCGGTCACGCCCCATCTTGCGCGGCATTCTGGATCTTTCCTCACAGCCCCACCAGATTTTGACGTCGAAAGGTAGGTGATATGAAATCATACTTATTTTAGAGTATATATCAAATTTCATGAGTATTCATCTATATTTAGTCATCTAAAGACTACTAGATGTGAACGTTTGTACCACTGCAACGTTATAATTGTTCGAATGTGTTCGGGGCGACGCTGTTTCCCAAGTAAAAGTAGCATCCTCCTGTTCCTTAAACATGAACTCCCACTCGCCCCAAGATGAAGTCAGATCGTTTGTTTATGTTGCTACTAGCATATATAGCCAGTGTTTTGTCCGACGAAATGTGTTGTACATTTGTAATCTTCTTAATAAGAGATCTAAGTTTGTCTGAAGTAGGGTGACCAGGTAGTGATGAACTGAGGTTGCGCGAAAATAATCGAAGGGAGAACAATAATTGTCGCAGGGGAAATAATGAACTGGTTTTCTCTCTCTCTCTCTCTCTCTCAATCTCTGTATAAAAAAACATCTGAAGCATAGACAGACAGAGTGACAAAGTCCAGAGACAGCACAGCAGACACGGTAGGTTTGTGTGTGTGCTTGTTTGTTTCTCTACAGGTGAATGGAGGTGTGTGTGTGTGTGAGGCTGCCATGCTGAACTGGGTGAAGGTAAGGTTGTGTGTGTGTGTTTGCATGTCTGGTAATATTTCGGCATAATCATTTTGGTTTCATGCTCATTCATATTCAAGTTCATTAACAATAGGCAAGATCTTCTTGATACCTTCCATTGTTCTTCATCTTTTCATCAGAATTTCACTCATATCCAACAAACCATAGCAATAAACTAAATTCATCATTGAGGTCAACAACCTCCTTATCCATATTCAAAAAACAATTCAAATCTAATTTAATTTCATCATAAATCACTCACATACAGTAAGTTCCCTCCTAGCACTGTTTTTTTTTTAAATAATGTGCTAAATAAATCAAATAAAATAAACTCGTCAGTCGTACAATAATAATAAAGTTCATATTATTTTACTTTCTTGTTTAAAATATTTGTGTGTGTTTGCAGGGCATGCCTAATATCCGGCAAATGCGGAAGAGGGAGAGGAAGGTGCGTCTGTGGGCCCCGGAGGCCATGGACCAGGCCGTTGCAGAGGTCAGAGCAGGCAGGTGGAGTGCGAGGCGGGCAGCCACGTTCGAGGTCCCTAAGTCCAGCCTGATCCCGGACACCATTGACCGTGGGAGGGCAGCCTGCGCCAAGAGGGGGGCCATAGAAGACTACTTCAAGCTCCTCACCACCACCTTGGAGGAACATGGGCTGAGGGAGAAACCCTGTCATATTTACAACTGTGACGAGACAGGGTTTCAGATGGACTCCAACCGGAGGAAGGTCGTTGTGCCCCGTGGGACGAAGCACGCCTACAGGCAGGCCCAGGGAACCAGGGAACACATCACGGTCCTGGCCTGCCTCAAGAGTTCACCCGAAGATCTGGAAAGGTCAGGAGGAACACCACCAAGGCCCGCCTGCTCACCGCCCAGGAGATGACGGATGCCATCGATGAGACAGAGGACCGCGCCGAGGCAGGAGCTCTGGCCAGGGCAGACCGACAGCGGCAGCGGGCTGAAACATCAAGGACTCCCACAACCTCCTCCCGTACCCCGCGTGGCGGCTCTCTCCACAGCCGCAGAAGAGGAGTGTATGAATGAAAAAAATTATAAATATGTATGGTGTGCTGTAAATAGTTGATATTGTTCTAAGTTATGTTTATTATATTTTTTATATATTGTTTATAAAATGTTAAAAAGTGCTGGCTGTTGTGTTAAATTTGTCATATTTTTGTTGAAAACACATGTACTCTCAAATGTTAATGTGACAAGTGATTGTGATTAATATTTTGTTTGTTAGACAAATAAAATGGGGATGTTGTTTGCTCCTGAGATGAGATGGTAGACAAACGCTTTATACACTACCTTCCAGTTAACAGTAGATGGCAGCATTGATTTTAAAGGATGAAAACAGGTTCAAACAAAAGAACTCCATTTTCCAAGATCTTTTTTCCACAGTTCACAGGTCAGCAGGTCAGTAAAAGGTGATGAAAATGCGATCTGAACACCGGAGCGTTAAACTATGAATGCGCCCTCACGTCACCTCAGTACAGTGACCGTGAATGGCCACCTAATTATCATAATTAAAGTGCATCATTAGCATTATGTTTGTTGTCTAAAGGGAACTAAAATGGTACAATTTAAGTTTTTAAATGATATCCGCATATATAGGACAAATAAAACAGCGTTATTTTGTAAAAAAACTCCAATGAAAACGGCGCAAGGTACGTAATATTCGCTATTGTTATGCAAATGTGATAGAATCCTATAAAAAGGTGGACGCACTTGGGCACCATGACGTTAGATGATCAATAGTATACGTGCACGCACGCACGTTCGGCCGCGCGCTGATAATAGCTGCTTTCATTCCTCATGGATTTTACAGTGAAACAGCTAGAGCACATATCACAAAAAAGCTTATATCTCCTCGAAAACGAGTCTGATTATCCTAACACTGATAACATAGATTCCTTACCTGACATCAGATGGTATCCAAATGGTATATTCCAATTCCTGATCACCATTAGAAAAAAATCGATAAGTATATTGATCCAACGTGTGTACAGTATAACCCATGCTCGCCGCGGCTCAGAGGATCCAGAATGAACTCTGGTAACTCCGGCTGCATCAGTGGACTGGAAAATGTGGACTGGAATATTTTTTTTCCCCCATCCATTTTCATTGAGTCCATTCCAAAAGGGTGATTTACCATCTGGGAGACGATAGGGGGCGCTTTTTTCACATTGATCGCCGGCGGCCCCTGGATTTCCAACGGTAGGCTCGGGTGATGCAATATGATTTCAGATCGCAAAAAAAATAAAAATTATAATAATCAGAGAAAAGCCGTGACGTGGCTTTCAACGTCACTATCGTAAACCCGAGATTAGCCGTGACGTGGTGCTCAAAGTGTTAACACTTTCCCGGCCACTTGGATGCGTCTAATATCACTCTAGACGGCCAGCATTTCATAAAAGACTTGCATAGTTCGTGAGGCTGTTTGTAGAGCTAAATCTATACTTTATAGTATTGCTATCTGTCCATTCTCATTGTCAATTGAGACCATAAACCGTCCCTTCAAAATGGCTTAAAGAAAAAATAAATCAGCAATACGTTCTCATTTTATAGCGCCGTGAATATAAGCGTTATAAGGGATTTCGGCTAGGATATTTCCTGGAAGGCGAGATACAGGCCGCTAAGCTACTAACGTTATATCCAATGGCATTTCGGTTATATATACAGAAGCTAAAGCTAAAACTCAAACTGCATATGATCGGTATGATGGTCCACCACGAATGCATGAAAGGGGGGGGCGGGGGACGTCATTTATGATTATTGATTACCAATAACCGCGTTAGCCTCATTCATTGATCGAGTGGATGGCTATCAAAACAATGCCTGATCAGCGTGTAATTTACGTGAAAAAGATCTTACCGTGGGCCGGTTGGATCCCCCTGAGCATTTCCCAGTTATCGATTGCCATCTGGTAGATCGATATGTCCATTGGCTGATGATAAATTCCTTTACTGCATCGTGAAATCCGCGATCCAAAACGTATTCCGTGCAACCGATATAGGGATCGCTTCAGGTGAGTAGAAAACTACATTGGAAATCCAGAAAAAAAAGACAACTTCTGCCACAGGGAACATTATCGATACAGCGCCCCTAAGAGGATCTGGCCGGTAAGGCACTTTTTCGAATTCAAAGAGTAGGGTACATCTGCAGTGCAGCTCGGCGACCTTGAATAGGTTATTAAAATGGAATAAAAGCCAAAACAACCTTGCCACGGAGATATTTATCCGTGGTTCGTCCCCAATGTGTTAATGTACTTTTATAGTTTATATTATGTCTTTATTATGCTTATTGTCATTATTGTTGTTAGTGCTAGTGTTGTTAGTGTCTTTGTTATTAACCCATTCTCTGCCGATGATGTGTTAACACGTCATTCTCCGCCATGCGTAATCTGCCAATAACGCCGTATGGCGTCTTTGAGATCAATATTTCATATTTTCGTGATGGTATTCATATGTCACTCACGGAGTCTTGGGTGATGCTGCCTGGGCCATCACAACTCTGCAACGCTTCAATACCGCCACCTTGTGGCCGATCGACGAGTTGCCAAACCGGAAGTGGCCGGAAGTGCTTGGTCCGTCCCCTATTTTCGTCCGGCCACTCGCTTAGCGTCCCTGGGCTCAATACAGACACCGTGGATATTGATCTTTGCCATAACTCAATAATCAACATGTTTTGGACGTGTATTAGTAATATACAAACCGGAAATGGATCGCATCGATCAACATCCCTTAATAGCGATCTTTTTGCTCCAGTGTGATCGCCCAACGCTACGAGGAGACTGACGTAAGTTTCAGCGTTTTTCTTTACCATTTTCGATACAAACTGCTCTGATCAATATATCACCCATACTACATGAATCATTTAACGTCGGTCATTGAATTATAAACGACCCCCCCCCCCCCCTCCGTTCACCCGCAGATGACCAGTCATGACGTTTAGGACCATGTACAGTTGAAATTTTTAATATAACGTTGATCGGTATCAAACTGCATTTGATCATCTAATATATGCATTTATGGCTATATCTCACGTTCTATGAAATACAGCAGAAAACGATAAAAACATATTTATACTCTCGGTATTTTAGTATGAATGTGTGAATGAAAAAGTAAAACGTTCCTACATCCTGAACGATAGATAATTGATGTTGAATGGGCCATAGTAATGTCAATTTAGCAATACAATTTAAAAAGTTATAGCCCTGCAAAGAAGGTGAACATCTCCATAGACAAATAGCGCTGGCAGAGAGGGTACAGCGATGGATATAAGCTCCGGCAGAGAATGGGTTAACACTTTGACGACCGTTCGGCCCCGTCTAATATGGTGCTAGAGGACCAAGGTTTGTCAACAAACCGATGTGTCTTTGTAGAGCTATATCGATACTTTATAGTATTGCTATCTGTCCATTCTCATTGTCACTTGAGTTCATAAACCGTCCCTTCAAAATGGCTTAAAGAAAAAAAAAATCCATCAATAGGTTGTCATTTTATAGCGCCGTGAATATAAGCTTTATCGCAGATTTCGTCTCATATATTTTCTGGAAAGCTACTTATAGAGCTAAAGGCTACTAACGTTATATTCAACGGCATTTCTGTTGTATATATGCTAATGAAATAACACAAACTGCTTATGATCCGGACTATCCCATAGCATCTATGGATGAAAGGGGGGCGGCGGGCAACGTCGATTAGTATTATTGATTACCAATAGAGTGTCTGTGTAAGTAGCCACATTCACTGATCGAATGCTTGCGTCTCACAACAATGTCTGATCGGGCTGTAATTTAGGTGAATAAGGTCTTACCATCAGCCCGTGGGATACCCTACAGCATTTCCCCGTTATCGATCGGCATCTGGTAGATCGATATGTCCATTGGTTGATGATAAATCCCCTTATTCCATGGTGAGATCTGCGATTCGAAACGTGATACACGGTGCATGATGTTGCTTTGGGATCAGAGTAATATGATACTCCGTTGGAGGCTAAAAAAAAATAATATTCCATTCGCCCACAATGATACTGCAGTGGAGCGATGGCGCCCCTAAGAGGATCTGGCCGGTATTGCATGTTGCCGAGGGTAGATCTGCAGAGTCGATCGGGGAGTCGATCGGGGTTATTAACCCTTTATCTGCCAGGGATTATTCTGATTTTAATCCCCTCCCTGCCACCACTGTACGTCTATGGAGATGTTCCCCTTCTTTGCAGGGCTATATATACTATGGCCCATTCAACGTCAAGTATCTATCGTTTAGGATGTAGCAACGTTCTACTTTTTCATTCACATATTCATACTAAAATACGGTCTAAAGTATAAATATGTTTTTATCGTTTTCTGCAGCATTCTGCAGAACGTGAGTTATAGCCATAAATACATATATTAGATCATAAAATGTAGTTTGATACCGATTGACGTCAGATTAAAAATTTCAATTGTACAAGGTCCTAAACGTCATGCCTCATCATCTGCTGGAGGGGGGGGTTTATAAGTCCGTGGCCGACGTTAAATCATTTATGTAGTATGGGCGATATATAGATCAGAGCAGTTTATATGGATAATAATAATCAAACACGCTGAAACTCACCGCAGCTTCCTCGTAGCGTTGGGCGATGCTACTGGA
The DNA here is from genome assembly GCF_963971535.1 of Notolepis coatsorum. Lineage (NCBI taxonomy): Eukaryota > Metazoa > Chordata > Actinopteri > Aulopiformes > Paralepididae > Notolepis > Notolepis coatsorum. The sequence goes on from NC_140175.1 coordinate 39,120,545, forward strand.
GCAAAAAGATTGTTATTATGGGATGTCGATCTAGTTGGTCCAGTTCCAGGTTGTATAATACTATATACGTCCAAATAACGTTGTTTATTGAGTTAGGGCAACCGATCGATTATCCAGTGTGTCGAGATGGAGCCCCGCTCACTTCCGGCCGCTCACTTCCGGTTTTGGCGATTCGCCGATCGGCCACCAGATGGCGGTCTTGAACCGTTGGAGAGTTGAGAGGAGATCTGCAGCACCGGTCAAGTCTCCGTGGGTGAAATATGATTGCCATGACAGATTTTTGAAATATTGATCTCAAAGACGCTGTACGACGTCATTGGCAGATTACGCATGGCGAGGAATGATGTCTTAACACGTCATTGGCGATTAAAGGGTTAATATGGAATAAAACAATAACAACTTGCCACGGCTATATACGTGCCTCTGGTCCACAACGCATGGATTCGAAACACGTGTTTATAAGTCCGTGGCCGACGTTAAATCATTTATGTAGTATGGGCGATATATAGATCAGAGCAGTTTATATGGATAATAATAATCAAACATGCTGAAACTCACCGCAGCTTCCTCGTAGCGTTGGGCGATGCTACTGGAGCAAAAAGATCGTTATTATGGGATGTCGATCTAGTTGTTCCAGTTCCAGGTTGTATAATACTATATACGTCCAAATAACGTTGTTTATTGAGTTAGGGCAACCGATCGATTATCCAGTGTGTCGAGATGGAGCCCCGGGAGCGATAGCGAGTGGCCGGACGAAATATGGGTGAGCTCGACTTCCGGCCGCTCACTTCCGGTTTTGGCGATTCGCCGATCGGCCACCAGATGGCGGTCTTGAACCGTTGGAGAGTTGAGAGGAGATCTGCAGCACCGGTCAAGTCTCCGTGGGTGAAATATGATTGCCATGACAGATTTTAGAAATATTGATCTCAAAGACGCTGTACGACGTCATTGGCAGATTACGCAAGGCGAGGAATGATGTCTTAACAAGTCATTGGCGATTAAAGGGTTAATATGGAATAAAACAATAACAACTTGCCACGGCTATATACGTGCCTCTGGTCCACAACGCATGGATTCGAAACACGTATTTATACGTGGCCGGTCCCAATAGTGTTAACACATTGGGGACGAACCACGTATTTATACGTGTTTCAAATCCATGCGTAGTGGACAGAATCACGTATAAAGCCGTGGCAAGTTGTTATTGCTTTTATTCCATTTTAATAACCTGTCGCCGAGCGGCACTGCAGATTTTCAATACTCTATGAATTCTACAATATGCAATACCGGCCAGATCCTCTTAGGGGCGCTATCGCGCTACTGCAATGTGCCCTGTGGGCGAACCGACATTGGATATAACGTTAGCAGCTATTAGCCATTTATCTAGCCTTCCAGAAAATATACTAGCCCAAATCCGCTATAAAGCTTATATTCACGGCGCTATAAAATGAGAAGACCTATTGGTAATTTTTTTTTCTTTAAGCCATTTTGAAGGGACGGTTTATGAACTCAATTGACAATGAGAATGGACAGATAGCAATACTATAAAGTATAAATTTAGCTCTACAAAAAGCCACAGGTTTGTTTACATTCCCCGGTCCTCTTGCCATTAATTAGACTCAGCCCAGTGGTCGCGAAAGTGTTAAGTCTACTGTATTGTGATGTCTTGTTCTATGTATGTTTTGAAAAAACCCCAGGGTATCTTCCTGTCCTCAATTGTCCCTGTGTGCAAAAACAAAATGTTAGTACACATAAAATATTAACCCCAGTAGGCTGGGTGACAAATGACAAAACAAATAGTGGTACAAAGGGTTAGGGTTAAACAAGAAATGTGCAATAATATGTACCACAAGAGAAATGCTTCAACAAACAATAAAGAGCGCAAAGACCCGGAGCTCTGCTACCAGCTCTCACAAAAAGCATACACTAGAGATAAGTTTCTTTAAACCAACGGCGCAACGTATAAGAGCTCACACCAGCAGCTCTACACAAAAGACACCAAAAATGCCACAGCTCTACAAAACAACATACACTAAAGATACAGCTCTACAATAAAGGCTAACACAAAATATAGGGTTCATAAAAACCCACGCGCAACGAACCAGAGCTTTGACCAGCTCTACCAAAAGATAAAGTATACTCGTTATTGCCCGACAATCGTTGTGCGCCAACAGCGAGTAAACTCGTTTTTGGGATCGATATTTCATTTTTTCGACATGGCATTCATAATTCATCCAGCCTCCCTCCGGGACGCAGCTGGACCCTGTCTGATATTGCAACGCCTCAATACCGCCCCCGGTGGATTTCGGGCGAGTTACACTCCACGCCAATCCGGAAGTGGCGCTCGGTGCATCGGGGAAAATCCTCCGCCAGAGATATATTGTAACATGGGTCTAGATACACACTCGAGTGCATTGGATTGCTTTCGAAACGCAAGAATCAATATGATTTCAGCGTTTATTGCGTTATACAAACGGAAAATGGATCTAGCAGATCAACATCGAATAATTGGAATTTTTTTCCTCCAGACTCATCGGCGAACGGTAAGAGGAATCTAATGTTATTTTCAGCTCGATTGTTTATTTATTTCACTGCAATCCATCTGATCAACATATCAACCCATACTAAAAAAAAGCCGTTACTGACAATCAAGGAATTATAAACGACCCCCCCCCCCCCTTTTCTTCACGCATGATGAAGCATAATGTATACCGATCATATACATTTGAATTTTTTAATATAGCGTGTATAGGAACAAAAACGGCAATCGATAATGTATCATATGCGTCAGGGCCTATAACTCGCGTTTTAGGAATTACTGCAGAAAACCTTAAAAACATACTTATATTCTCGACTGTATTAACACAACAATGTATGAATGAAAAAATATAACGTTCCCACATCCGGAACGATAGATACCCAATGTTGAATGGGCCATAGTAATGTCGATATAGCTATAATATTAAAAAAGTTATAGCCCTGCAAAGAAGGTAAACATCTCCATAGGGTTACAGCACTGGCAGACAGGGCATAAGAATGGGCATACTGCGTGGCAGACAATGTGTTAACACTTTAATCGCCGATGACGTGTTTAGACGTCATTCCTCGCCATGCTCATTGTGCCGAAGACGCCGTAACTCGTCTTTGATATCAATAATTCAAAAATCTGTGATCAAAATCATATTTCTCCTCCGGAGACATGAGATGTACTGGTGAGCTCCACTCAACTGTCTAACGGTTCAAGAGCGCCATCTGGTGGCCGATCGGCGCCAAACAGGAAGTGCTCATCCATAATCCGTCCGGGCACTCGCGATCGGTAGCCGGACTCCATCTGGCTAATCAATCGCTCGCCCTAACTCAATAAACAACGTTATTTGGACGTATATAGTATTATACAACCTGGAAATGGTTCATCAGGATCAACATCCCATAATCGAAAACGGTCTACTCCACGCTGATCGTTCCAACGGCGCGAGGAAGATACGGTGAGTTTCAACGTTATTTTCTAACGTATTCTATACTAACTGATCTGATGATCATATGACCCACACTAGATGAATGGTATAACGTTGCCCACAGAATTATAAACGCCCCCTCGCCCATCCGGTCAATATCAGATGATACGTAGTAACTTCTAGAAGTACCTCCAGTTGAAATTTTTCATCTGGTACCGATCGCTACCAAACTGTATTTGATCATCAATATAATGCATTTGGGGCTATAAATCAAGTTCTGAAGAAAGCTGCAGAAAACGATAAAAACATACTTATACTTTAGACCATATTTTAGTATGAATATGTGAATGAAAAAGTATATCGTTGCTACACCCTGAACAATGGATATAGGACATTGAATGGGCCATAATAATGTCAATTTAGCAATAGAATTTAAAAAGTTATAGCCCTGCAAAGAAGGGGAACTTCTCCATAGACAAATAGAGCTGGCTAGGGATGGTAAATTATGAATTTAACCATGGCGATCAAAGTGTTAATCATGCAAACAATTTGCTCCTAAATAGGGAGGTGTAGTCTGACGTCACTTTGGACCGCCCGCGAGGTCCACCCGTATAGGGATTTATCATTGGGAAAATGGATTATCGGCTATTGTAACAAATTACAATTCTACCTCATGAACATTGGAAAGCTTTCCATTTTTGCGCAAAATGAGTTCCCTTCTATCACTAACATTATTTGTTAAGCATTTTTGTTTGAAATAAAATTTGGCGTTTTAATTTTTTTTACAATTAATTGCGAATATTTTCATGTTGAGCTATAGATTGTGGATGAATACGCACAGAAAGGTACACCATGCAAATGTTGATGCTTTTTTTGTTTTAAAACGAGACGATTTAGAAATGGGCAAATGGGCAATGCGCGCCGGTCTAAACAACATTGCATGCGTGCACGAGGAAGGATAATAATTATGATCTAGCATTGATTTCAGGAAGATCCGATAATCAGGCGAAAAATTACAACGTGTTTATTGAATTACACAAAAACGTTGTTTTCGCGTCTTTTCCCTGGAATGACTCAGAAGCACCCAAACTATATTCATATTCAAAACGGTATAAAATGGAAATGTACGGATGAAAAAAGAATCTGTTTTTTGCACGTTGACCAGAAGCAAGTCACTGAGACTCGACTGCGTTATTAGACCCATAGCTATACTATTGTCATGGTTTTTGCCTTATTTCACCTTTCTGTGAGGGACAGCTGTCTATTTTTGCTTTATTTCACCTCTCTGTGAGGAATAGCTGTCAATCCCTGTTCCCTGTGGTTAATTGCCTCATGGGTCGGCAGGTGTGTGGGCTTGATTGCACCTGATGCAGTGCAGCTGTGCCTATGGCCATGTTGAGTCTATTTAAGTTTGGATCTCGCAGTGTCAACTGCTAATTCATTTCCTTGTGCTGGCTATACGTTTGGTCAGGCTCATTATATTTAAGTGTAGTGCTGCCCTATTCAGCATTTAGCCTTCTTTTGTAGCCATCTTGTTTTCGGCTACTGGCTTAGTTTACACTTTACTTTATAGAGGCTGAGTCCTTTATGGTAGTGTTTTCTTTTGTTCTTTTGGAACTGTCCGTTGCACATAAACTCCCTTGGTGGAGGTTTATTGTTTTATGTTTTCAATATAAACTCTGGTTTTAGTTGCCTTTGTGGCTTATTTATTCTTTCTACAATACCTCTTTAACACTTTGATCGCCATGGTTCAAATTCATAATTTACCATCCCTAGCCAGCTCTATTTGTCTATGGAGAAGTTCCCCTTCTTTGCAGGGCTATAACTTTTTAAATTCTATTGCTAAATTGCCATTATTATCGCCCATTCAATGTCCTATATGTATTGTTCAGGGTGTAGCAACGATATACTTTTTCATTCACATATTCATACTAAAATATGGTCTAAAGTATAAGTATGTTTTTATCGTTTTCTGCAGCTTTCTTCAGAACGTGATTTATAGCCCTAAATGCATTATATTGATGATCAAATACAGTTTGGTAGGAATCTGTGCGAGATAAAAAAATGTCAACTGGATGTACTTCTAGAAGTTACTACGTATCATCTGATGATGACCGGATGGGCGAGGGGCCGTTTATAATTCCGTGGGCAGCGTTAGATGATTCATCCAGTGTGGGTCATATGGTCATCATAGCAGTTTATATGGAACACGTTAGAATATAACGCTGCAACTCACCGTGGCTTCCTCGCGCCGCTGGCAGATGAGCGTGGAACAGAATTTTTTCTATTATGGGATGGAGAAATGCCCGATCCATTTCCAGGTTGTAGTATATACGTCCAAATCATGTTGTTTTTTCGAGTTATTTGCACCGATCGATAGCGAGTGCCCGGACGACATATGGGTGAGCACCACTTCATCCACAGATCACTTCCTGTTGGGAGATCTGCAGATCGGCCACCAGATGGCGCTCTTGAACCGTTAGAGAGTTGAGTGGAGCTCAGCAGTATATCTCAGGTCCCCGGGGGAGAAATATGATTTCGATCACAGAAAAGGAGCGATGCTACCATCATGCTACTGAGAGATGTAGTTAAGCTATGTAGCGTCGCTACTTGTAGCTAGCTACTGCCCAACACTGCCAATAACAGTAAAATAATCGCTCGATGATGCATTTCAAAACAGACTTGCATTGTGCGTGAGGCTGTTTGTAGAGCTAAATCTATACTTTATAGTATTGCTATCTGTCCATTCTCATTGTCAATTGAGACCATAAACCGTCCCTTCAAAATGGCTTAAAGAAATAATTTTTTCATCAATACGTTCTCATTTTATAGCCTCGTGAATATAAGCGTTATATGGGGTTTGGTCTAGTATATTTCCTGGAAGGCGAGATACAGGGCGCTAAGCTAATAACATTAAACCGAAGAGCGTTTCGGCACACAGAGCCCAACGTCTGGGCGGAGCTTCGTGGCGTGGACGGGCTTGAGGCGGGGCTTCGTGGCGTGGACAAGTCTTGTGGCATGGACCTGGCTTTGCACTACTGCGGATGAGGGGGGGGGGGGGGGGGCTCTCGCGCTCGCTCTCTCATTTACGACATACACAACTTTCGTCTTGTTTACATCAGGGTCCCCCATTTTCAATTCATCATAACATGACATACAGATACAGTAATGTTACATCTAGACATTTATGACATACCAGATCTACAAATATACTAGACATTTATGACATACCAGATCTACAAATATACAGCACTGTTTGTGATACAAAAATAGTAGAGTATATATAGTAATAATAGAGTATATACATTTGAGGGGGAATAAACTGTACATTGGAAGAGGTTGGGTAGGTGGGGAAAACTGTACATTGGAGGGGGTTGGGTGGGGGGGACTGTGCACATTAACCTGGCACACAACATACTTGTTCACATGTCATTTTTTCTTTCACTCTAAAGGAAATATGTCTCACATACAGTAGACCCCCCAGTACTTTGTGGAGACGAAGATGATGAGTACCAGTCTTCTCCTCAGACATATAAAATCAGTTTTTCAATACAAGTACGACTCAAGACACAGAACATTAGTATGCAAAATAAAAAATGAACACAGATTTGAGTGTGAATGAAAACTATATTTTAACATTGCAGAATGGGTACAATACAGCTCAATACACACAATTGTTAAGGGGATGCAGACCAGAGAAAGACATTTGTCTTGTTTACATCAGGGTCCCCCATTTTCAATTCATATCGACATACAGGTATTTAGTACCGATACATGTGACATATACGGTATTCAAATATACAGTACTGTTACCCATAGATCCTGACAGAGTATATACACACATATGATGGGGAGGGGACTGTACATTAGGAGGGGGTGGGTGGGAGAGAAATATACATACGGTGGTGAGGAGACTGTACATTTGGAGGGGGTGGGTGGGAGAGAAATATACATACAGTGGGGAGAGAATATATACATGCGGAGGGGGTGGGGGGTTTGGACATTTACAGTGGCCAGTTTCGAATTGCAGTAGGTGCTCTTTAAGAGCGGTTTTGAATGTGGGTAGGGATTCACATTCCTTTACAGCTTTGGGTAGGGCGTTCCACATTTTTGTGGCATAATTGCGAAACGTGTTTAGTCCCTTGAGGGCGAATAGAGTTACGAGGTTTAGACAGATGATGTTTAATGCTTTCCCATTAGGGGTGTAAAGGTACACATATCCGTACCGAACCGTTTCAGTGTGTAACGTACCGAACAAATACAACGGTATGTTAACCACTAATGATTGGGGCGGTCAGGTGGCGTAGCGGAGATTGTGCTCGTCACCAATGCAAGAGGCTGCGGTCTCGACTCCCGGAGAGTCAGCATTGCCTTGGCTCGGGCTGATCGCTATACTAACTCGTTTGGCTGAGTTAGGGGGAGGGAAGCCGTGGGTGGGTCCTGGGCATTGTGGACAGCGACCCCTACAGTTCGGTCGGGGCGCCTGCACAGCGAGGGTAGGATCTGGAGAGAGGTAGTGCGACCTTCCACACGTTACACTCTCCCAGTGAGAATCTGCGCTGCCAGGCTGGCTGCCGGCTGGCTGCACATGCGTCGGAGGAAAGCATGTGACAGTCTCCGGCCTCTCGGACCAACAGTAGGGGGGGGGCGCGCAACAACCAGGAAGCGGGTTGGGAATTGGCATAACGACTAACAGTGGGATGGGAGAAAAATCGGAAAAATGAGGGGGGAAAAGATAATAAAAGAAAAATAAAAGAAAAAAAAGAATCTAATGATTGCGAAGGAGGAGGCTCTTGTAGGGGATTCGGTAGTTGATGGGGAGCCAGTGGAGTTTTTGCAGGGTGGGGGTGATGTGCTGCCAGGGTTTGGTGTGCCTGAGGACCCTTGCAGCCGAGTTCAGCGCTGCTTCTTCCTTTCACGGTAGCTTTTCACCTGCAAATCATAGGCCGTCGTCTCAGTCCAGGGTCTAGGATCTATGCCCTGTGCAACACACCTGAGGGAGGGGGCAGAATTAATTATTCGATATCAGTATAATAACTGGACTTTGATAAGTCTTTATTCGGCAGGCAGACAGACACGCAGTTAGTTGGGTCGCTGATGCGTTTGAGTCTCTGCACTCCCTCCCCCCAAGGGCAGCCAGGAGCAGTATCTCATCGGTGAACCATCACATCTAAATGCCATATGAACACAACAAACAGTAGCTCTCATCTGTGTACCTAAAAACAGTTCTGTAGTCTTCATCGCCAAAGCCAGAGGTATGATCTATGTATTTGGAGTCCAATAATAGAATCTCCTGTATGCGTGGCTTCAAGACCTAGAATGGGTATGTAAAAATAAGCACTAGGGATCGGCCGATAATCAGTATAAATATGCGATCGGTGATCGGTGATAATGCTTTATTTTCGCCGATCGTCAAACCCGATCTCACTCGCTCGTCTCGCTGAGTTCTGTCTCAGACACCGGGAGCTGTGCGGCGTCTGCTCCTCCCTCCAGCCCCTCCCGCGCGCATGTAAACACGGGTCTAGTAGTCTAGTCTAGTGGGACGGGAGCCGGGAGGACGGCGTCTCCCTTAGCTAACGTTAGCTACCGTTACAAAATGACCCAGTCAACCATTCACTTCCAGTCAGTGGCGTTGCTCAATATGTCGGGCCCCCCCCGCAGGACGGACCATGGGGCCCCGCCCCCTCCCCTAAATCAATGATAGACATCGCGGCCACTTTTTGAATGTTTATTTTTCAGGCATCTTTTAACTTTCTGTATAAAGATACATCTGATTTAACAGTATAGGATCAGTACAGTAGGAACTGTATAATAATATAATATATATATATAATATAATATCTGATTTAAACATCATTGACAAATACAAACAAGTGCTGTGTATTTTTTGTAACATGAAGGTATATTGTAGAACACTATCACCTATCATCATTGGAGTTCACACAACGGAACAGTTCACATATAACATTCTGTATAAAAGAAAAGCCTAAAAAACAAACAAACAAAACACATCCTATATAGGCTACATATGGATGCAATCAGGAGCTGCTTTGTATAGGCCTATTATTTGATACGAGCGCGTCTCCTGGCATTCTTCTGCGCGAAGTCCTGTATAACAGTCTTTAAATCTATCCTGCACGCACGTCGGCTCTCAATACTAAGGACTGCTAACCCAGACAGTCTCTCTTGCGACATTGTGCTCCTCAAATAGGTCTTTATTAATTTAAGTTTTGAGAAAGATCTCTCAGCACTGGCAACAGTCACGGGTATAGTTAAAAATAATTTGAGTGCTGTGGCAACATCGGGGATACTTGGCAAAATTGACTGATTTTCAATGAGCAGGGTTTGTGCAAGATCTTTGATTGTTCCACGCTCAATGTTCTTTATAGTAGGCCTAAGAGCATTACGGAGGGACAGGATCTGGAACGGGAACTCGGCTGACAGGTCGTCTTTATACTGGCCTGATAAAGCACTTGCGGACTCAAATAGATCCTTGTCTGTTGCGTGCAAAAGTTCACGGAAGCAGAAAAGAAAATCGCTGTGCAACTTCGCTCATTCCAACAAATCTATTTCTGAGTTGGGCAACGACAATATCAATATTTCCGTAAAATACCGCCACTCTAAAATGCTCCCCTGGGTCTTGGAGCCGCTGATCCTCGCAAAGCTCTGAAAAGTGCCTCTTTGTGCGCAGTGGCGGCTCGTACTATCTTCTGTTGGTGGGTCGCAGACTCGCAGGGGGTTCACGTTAGGTCGAGTTGAAAATGTAACGTAACGTTAATAAATGCTCTGGAGCAATCTCTCTCTCTCGGATCAATCCAATAAAATAATTAACACATGTATATGTTGTCATTTTAAACAACTCACCATTCATTCATTATGCATCAGCAGCAGCGAAATTAATGTTATAGTTCACAACACAGCAGCGCGTTTTGAAGTGCTATTATCATCTCAGCAAGGCAGCACGTCAATACTTTCCGTAGCCGCATTTCTCGGAGACACAGGATTGTGAGAGAGAGAGATTTTTGATTTTTATAAAAAACTTATTTTTTACTAAAACTACACAAGATGCAACAAAACGTTCAAAATTAAAAATACTCTACAACTCAAAACCAAAAAACAAAACAAACAAAAACAAAAAACACAAACAAAACAAAACAAACACACAAAAACAAAACAAACAAAAAAAATCAATTAGGGACAACGATGCTGAAACTGAACCAAATTGTCACTTTGAAATTTTCCCCCATAGGGAAAAAAAAAACCTAAACGATCCAAAGTTCTGGGCGTATCAGAGAGAGAGACACCGGAGAGGTAGGGCTGGGCGATATGACGATATTATATAAATATCGGGTACAGTTCATTAACGATACACTTTTTCAACGTATCGTGGATATCGTGATGTTTTGCCCAAGAGGATTGTGTCGCGTCAATCTGTCCACACGTTACTCGTTCATATCTCAGCCCGTGCTGAGATATGCCCATTCCGCGGTCTGTTAATAAAGTTTTCAATCAGACAGATGTATGGAAAGGCTTTTATTATAACATTCTTTGTAGTAAAATCATTATGCCTCATTTAGTCATCCTGTTGAGCACTGGTCTCCTACTCGACGAGGTCCCCCATTTTCAATTCATCATATTTCATATCTAAATCATATAATATCTCATTGCTAAATATATGCAATATATAATCTAATAATCTAAATCTAATATATAATATAAAAATGCTAAATGCATGGGTATTTTATTTTGTCTTTAATGTTAGCTTGCAAAATCAAATACTGTCTTGGTAAGCCTCATAATGAATTGTTTGGGGTAAAAAAGAAAAACATCGTGATGTGTATCGTGTATCGCCGAAAGGTCAGAAAATATCGTGATATCATATTTAGGCCATATCGCCCAGCCCTACGGAGAGGCACTGTAGAAACCGTAGTCCTGAGAAGAGCGTCTCTAGCTTCACCTTTCCCCGTGTGGTACAACACATCAGGCCTTTGTGCGTGTCCGACAGACTCCAGTCAAAGCCTATCCCGTGGATAAACAGGGCCGCCCCGTCAGCTGACCATCCTCCTTCAGCCTTATCACATTTGCTCCTACCGTCCACCAGTTTTATATCACATGGCATCGATGATGTCGGTGGGCCGAAAACAGAGCAGGGGGATCGAGATGCACTCTGGACCGACATCCTCATCAGACAGTATGTTACCCTCGCCTCCCCGTCCGAGGCCGCCTTTTCCTCCCTGGTTCAGATGCCGCTCCAACATCGCCTCCCACTCCCCCGTGCGGAGACTGGCAGCCCCCAGTGACTTCCCATCGAGCAGTCTGATTCGAGAGCTCAAAACCCTGATGAAACCCATTCCGAACATCGGGTAGAAATTAACCAGCAAAGTCCGCTTTACCATCATCCTCCAAGGCTGAATCAGGAAACCGTTTATTTCGGCGTAGAACGTGATGAGCCCCACAGTCATACCTTCCAACCCTTGAACAAGGTACCGGTGCCGGTAACATAAAAAGACGACAGAGACAACATCCCCCATGACGACTCTGATGAAAGGTCTGCCGAAGGAGTAATGCGTGGCCTTCCCATCGGGCATGAAAATGATACGCTCCGCTCCTGTCTCTGAATCCTCCATAGTCCCAGTCTTTATAAAATTCCACAAATGTATAAGATTACATGAGCTGAACAAAAAAAAATTCTCAGCCTCCTTGCCCCGATAGCGGGACACCTTGAAACGTCCAGCCCTAAGTGATAACACACCAGTCCCGTCAATAAAAAAACTCTCATTTAGAAATAAAAAGGTAAAACAAACAAAAACAAATAAAAACAACAAAACTACACCGATTCCACTCCAGCCTCCACCATACTGGGGCCCCGCAGCACCTTCTGCACAATCTTTCTCATCCTGTACATATCTGTGTCAACAAAACGACCATCTCCTTTAAACCTCATATGTTCCTTTGCTGCCAAAACAAACAAATTTGTCACTCCTCTCAGGGAGGAGTGACAAAAAAATTTATGTGACAAATAAACCTCTTGAATCCTGTCATATATTCAATCAGTTTCAGTAACTACAGAACACATAATACTAGACAACTCACTTGTTGAGGTCCGGCCATCTGGACGGTCTGGGCTTCCACAGCACATTCCATGATAAAAAAAAAGTATCCATTTAGTTAGATAGATGATAGATCATCATCCAACACTGTCTACAGTATCCTATCCTGTGTTCTGATACGACCGCAGGCGCCGGCACGGTCACCGGGCGTTGTAATACTAATAATAGTCCCCACCGGAGCAGCACCAGCAGCAGGTGTAATTGTAATGGCGTCGCCTGTAGATGATCCCGCGGCCCGCCTCCTGCTGCTCTGTCAGCTTCACTGTCTTCGTGAAACCAAAATTGGTTAGGCTTACTTGTTTTCGTTTAGACATTATGCATTCCTGAGTGACCTTATTTACTGGCTGTCAAAACGATCACTGTGTCAACAAGTCACAGCCACAGGTTACAAAGTGGGTCAAGTTTGATTTGTGCAGGCTGCAGCGCCGCCGCGCTCCGAATGGTAATTGCAAGAATAGCATGCATGTTGCCATATTACGTGTGAATTAGTGCGCAAATCATTAATCATACATCCAAAATAGCATACGTTTATTATTATACACGATGATGATACAGAAAATTACAGAAAAATGAGAAATGCATGGCAAAAGTAGCATTTATTTTCAGTAATTTAGAGACCCCCCAAAAAATCACAAATCATGTATTCAGGGGAGCTGATGTCTGATCTAGGGGAGCTATAGCGGACCCAGCTCCCCCCGTGGATCGCACCCGGCTTCCATTTCCTTATCACTTCTATCTGGTACGATAACCTTCTCAGAAATCTCCCCACTACCCCTCTTCCCCCGTACCCCCCCCCTCAACCCCTCGATTCATACCCCAAGCTGCTCTTCCTTTCTTCATTGCACTCTCCCCCTCCTTTTCCCCCCTGCTCGGCCCCTCCCCAGGGCACGCTTGCCTCTGATGCCCCTCCCTTCCACACGCAAAACAGCGCATGTTTTGTGACGTCGCAAAAATAATATACTCAAACCCGTCTACTAGTACTTTAAAATTAAGATCCAACTCATCATCACGTTTGTTCATTATAATGAACGTCTGCCTTCTGTGAGAAACCACATGCTGTAGTTCAGGTGCCTTAAAACCCGAAGACATTTTCTTTAAAGGAGCTACAACTTTCCCAAACCTGGCGAGTTCCCTTAATATAAGCTCGTCGCTCACCAACGGGGGAACGTTTGACAACGTCACCTTAATGGCAGGTGTTGTGAGCGGCATCACAGACACAAACGTATCACGTATGACCAAACCGTCCGTTATCAGTTGATTAACCCTAATCAAATCATCCACAAAGAAAACAATTCCCCCGTTCATCCTTGCCGCAGACTTAACGGCCGGAGCGCCTACTATTCCCGCAACAACGAGACTGCATTCCTCCACTGAACACGGAAATGCCGGCGCGACTTTGAAACCATGTCTCCTGGTCAGCTTAGTGAAGTCCATGCCACCGCGACAGCAGACGGCTGCCTAAGCGAACACTGACAACACTACCAGCCCACCATCAACACACAACCAGCCAAATAAACCCCAGTCCAATTCACAATTTGACAAACAACATAAAGATAGGAAAAGTTTAGAAAGACTCACGCGTTCCGCAAACTCTCGGCAGCACCACACTCAACCACCCCGCTCCCACCATCCACACGCATGCGCACAGAGAGAGAGAGAGAGAGAGAGACCGAATTAACTCACTGTTTACGTGGTCGAGCAGGAGGGCTTGATAAAGTGTATAATGTCCACTGTTGTCCCCAGACTGTTGATGTATATCCAGTTATCCACTCTGTCCAGACTGCATCCAGATTAGCTTGTTAGCACAATACAACAGTACTGTGATGAATTCAATGAACGAGCTGTGTCTTTGCCCATTTCCGCGTCGAACAGCCTGCAAACTACCTGGCGTTCTATCACCATGCTCTAAGACAAACTCTAACCTTAACCAACTTTGAAAGAGTGCCTAAGCTTAAACGTCGAAAGAACTTGCCGTCACGCTCTAAGACAAACTCTAACGCTACCTCCTTAACCTACTTCGAAAGCTTAACCAGTGTAGAAACTGGCGTCTTATCGGCCAATCAGAAAGCGTCTCCGCGAAATGCGGCTACGGAAATTCTAAATGCTTGCCTAGACCGCTTCAAATCGCGCCCGGCTTCCATCATAAACAGCATATTTCAACGCACAGCGCGTTACACACTGATTGGCTGCGACGGATACAGCGATGAAACAGTGACGCGCACTCAGAGCGCGATTGCGTCTAGCCCGGGCCGAGAAATACGGCTAGGAGAAATGCGGCAGGAGAAATGCGGCAGGAGTGAGTCACTTCCTGTTCAGGAAAACGATTATTTTTTTATTTGATATATTAACGTTATATTGTGCATTGGAAACACAAACATACTTAAAATGAGTAAATATTATTCATTTTAAACATGTTTATATTATTTATAGGGCTATAAAACAAAAAAACAAAAAAAAAATGTCTTGTTCTTCTCATTTTAACCAGGGTTCACCAGGGGGGTCGGCGCCCGAGCGCCCCTAGTGGCGAGCCGCCACTGTTTGTGCGTCTTGCACGTCTGTCTTTGAAGAGACTGTGGACACCCCATGAGGATGCCAGCTCTTGCGCGCGCGCTTTTAAACCTCGGAGTTTGGCAAGTGTATCGGTTGCGTTACCAAGCATTGCTGTCGCCTGTAACAGGTCCACGTCTTTGCGCTGGAGAGCTTGGGACACAATGTTGACTGTTTCAAGGACCTTGCCCTGTATTACAGTCATTAAAACAAACTCAAAGCTCTCCATGGCCTTTTTTAATCCAGTCGCCTCGGCACGTTCCTCGCTTTTTTTTGGAGAGCAAGTCTATCTTAGTTAGCGCTTGCATAATGTCAGCATAACGGAACCGCAATGATTGGACAGCGTCTTGTCTTGATGTCCATCGTGTCGGGCATAGTCTCTTCAGTGTAGGCTGGCCAGCCTTGGGCACTGAGAGGTGTGTTTCCAAAAGCTCCCATCGTTTGATGCTTCCACTAAAGAATACATATAGCCTTTCAACAGTGTCGTAGAAGTCTTTTATCTCAGGTATATTTTGGCATGCGTCGTTGAGTACAAGGTTTAAATTGTGTGCTGCACAATGAATGTACACAGCGTTAGGCTCTTTATCCCTTATGCGTTTTTGTACACCGGAGTAGACGCCACTCAAACACGCAGCCCCGTCATATCCTTGTCCGCGGCACTTCCCAAGTGGTATCCCCTTTATCTCCATCGAGTTGAGAATTTCTCTCTCTAGACCTGCAGCAGTTTGGTCTGTGACTGCATGGAAGCCCAAAAAACGTTCATTTATTTTCACCTCTGTAGGGTTTCCATTTTCATCTTTTGCTATAGTAACATATCTGAACACTTGGCTCAGTTGGTCTACTTTTGAAATGTCCTGGGTAGTATCCATTATAATCGAATAGAATTCTGCATTCTTTATGTCTGTAATGATTGTATCCTGCACTTTTTTCGATAGTAATGAAATTATTTCGTTTTGAGTTTGAGGACTTAGGTAGTGCACCTTCTTTTTGCTTTCAATAAGCCTTTGCAGAACTGGATCATAACGCGCCATAAGTTCTATGGTAGACAAGAAATTACCATTATCGATATCACCTATTTTCTCTCTGTGACCCCGGAAAGCAGAGTTGCGAGAGGCCAGTGTTAATGTAACATCAGTTATTCTGGTTAGGACTTCTGTCCAAAACCCCACCTCTCTCTTAAACTCAGATGATATTTGTGCGTCAATGGTCAGATTATTTTTCCACGTATCATACACGACACATGCTGCCAAATGAGAGCGAGAGAATTAGTGTTCCTTAATCTTTTTAGAGAGACCCTGCCAATCATTTATTCCTATTCTCCACGCTTGGTGGCGGTGATCAGATGATCTGTCACCGAACAGCCAGCACTGCTCACAGTACACCCGGTCCATAGATGGCGAGTAACATAGCCACTTGCGCGGAATTCTACATCCAATTTTAGATGTTTTGTTATAGTACTCTTTTGAAAAGCATCTTCCCTTCCCATCCCTTTTGAATGGCCCTTCAGGGTGGCATGGCCCGTTATTCAGAATGTACCGTTTAACAGCATCGTCTTCTAAATCTACAGGGAATTTCCCCCTATCAGTAGGGTATTCAGTCACAGAGTTGTCGCTGGCCAACGTGTCCCTGGGGTGGGTGGGAGCTGCTGTCACTGTGGGGGCACGGCTCTCTGGCTGGGCAACCATGGCTATGTCTGAACTGGCCTCGGAGGGGGCACAGCTGACTTCTTGCTGACCTGCAAAAAGGGACGGATTAGATTCCAATTCCAATGTAACCAGTAGCATACATTACTGACTCGTACTGTTTATGGCGATTGGCGAATAAAACTGTCTATTATTCTAACTAGGGCTGTCAAAATTAATGCTTTAATTTTGGAGATTAATTTAAATGATCTAAAGCATTCAAATAAATTAATCTAGATTAATCTATGGAGTGAAAAATACTCCATTTTAGCGCCGCGGATATAAGAAAGAGGTCTAGCTGAGTCAATGTTGATGGTTTTGTTGAACATTTGTATTTCACAGATAAACTGTATTCAAAGAAAGCTATAGTCTTTGAATCTAAATATACTTTCTTCGTGTTAATTTTACATTAATTCCATGATTTTACTCAAGTAAATATCTGTTACAAGCTTCGGTCTTAAGTAGAAAAATGCTATTTTAAATCTAGATTAATTACAGAAAATTGTGAGATTAATTAGCAATTTTTTTGTATCTATTGACAGCACTAATTCTAAGTTTCTAACCTGTCTCGAAGTGTGAGGCACGACTAGCTGCTACGAAATTCTACTGCTCTGCTGAGAACTGCTGCCGTAGCGCGAATCGCCTATATCTTTGGACAGCTGGGTGACGTCACCCTATAGTTCACTCCGAATTCCAACAGGTGTACCGACATTTTATCATCTACAAATACATTCGGATGATATTGTTTAAGATATATCAACAAGACTCAACAAGACGTTCGTCAGCAAGGTGGCAGAATATTGTAGAGTGAACGATTGTGGGTCATGCGCATGCGTGTGCAAGCACAGGAGCGCTGGCAGCAGAATTCAGCAGAGTAGTAGAATTTAATCTAATTGTTAATACATATATATCGCTATCAAAGAATGCTCCCACTACAGAATCATTTTATATGACCTCACTACTCACTCCATGTATACTGTATGCATATGGTGAGCATATTTTTATACTCTATCATAACATTTTTATGTAAGATTTCTGGGGTAAGGTATTTCAATACACCAATATATCGCTATCAAATAAACTCAGAATTCAGGGAAAGAAACTGTTGCTTTTAACCATGGATTTATTTATATACACTCCATGTATACTGTATGCATATGTTGAACAAAAAAAACATTGAACATGTTATCTGTTATCAACATTCAAACTTATTTACAGTATTTATTTACAGTTTTGATTGTACCCCCCCCACCCACCTCCAATGTACAGCCCCCCCCCCCCCACCCAACCTCCTCCAATGTACAGTTTCTACATCAAATGTATATACTCTCTTTTCTGGACTCTTTTGGTATCACAAACAGTACTCAAATTTGAACATCTGGTATGTCATAAATGTCTAGATGTAGCAGTACTGTCTATCTGTATGTTGTGTATGTCATGTCCTGATTAATTGAAAATGGGGGACCCTGATGTAAACAAGACTAAAGTCTTTCTCTGGTCTGCATCCCCTTAACAATTGTGTGTATTGAGCCGTACTGTACTGTACCCATTCAATGCTATTGAAATGCAATGCTTCTAGGATGACTAACCTGTACATACTATATTTAATATACAAATATATATTTAACAAGCAAAACATTGAGCACATTGCAGTGCGGGTTTTCAGCTGTCCTGTATGCCCACCCATTGGAGAGGAGTGGTAGCCTACTCCTTGAAGAGTCTTCGTCCATCCTCTTTGGATTTGACTGCTCTTCTCTTTTCAAAGAAGAGCTCCTTCTGCAGTGAACAACTATAATCATTAAAGAGTTATCTTACCAAGACACTTGTTACATTTTAAATGCATTGTAGATACTCACCTTTTACTGTGAATTTGGAGGAATACCTTCTTAGGTTGAGTTTCTGAGATTTATCAAACCCGTCAGGGTATATTCCCAATGAAATAAAATGTACCACCTCGGTCCACCTATTCTCCATTGCTATACAGACCAGGGTCGGGATAAGTATTATTATTATTTTGATGCATAAAAAGTGATATTATTAACACACAAGTGATTTTTTATGCATACGCCACTGCTTCCAGTCCAATACATGATGAGGCATTGTCTAACCGAACGGTATCTAGCCGGCCAGCTACCGATAGCTCCTGACATCAACAAACGCTCCAGCAAACTCTAGTAGAGACGTGTATGATACCTCAGCTAGCTCATGTTAGCTGACGCCAGCTCACTGTTCAAAACGAAATGTCCCACTGAACTAAATAGTTCACAGAGGCGCTGTATCAACGTTATATAGCCGGCCAGCAGTAGCCACAGATAGCTCCTGATATCAATGTTTTATAACACTCATTCGATGCGTATTCGAGCTGAGGGCATGTTGTTGAATATGATCAATAGGGTCCAGCTGCACCTCCGGAGAATCCTGGCCGTAGCTGCAGGCTACTGAGTATAGGGTCTAGCTGCAGCTCCGGAGAATCCTGGCCGTAGCTGGAGGCTACTAGAGTACACACAGACAGTGGAGCTTGTTGCGTGGTGGCGATGTCTCGCAGATAATACAACACTCATTCGATGCCCCATCACCACCCTCGCCTTATCTCCCCCTCCCCCACTCAGTATTTCCGATATCCCCAGCTCCCTGATTGATTGATTGATTGAAAAGTTTATTAACAGATTGCAGAATGGGTACAGTACAGTACAGCTCAATACATACAATTGTTAAGAGGATGCAGACCTGAGAAAGACTTTCGTCTTGTTTCCATCAGGGTCCCCCATTTTCAATTCATCATATGACACACATGACATACAGATAGACAGTACTGCTACATCTATACATTTATGACATACCAGATTTTCAAATACAGTACTGTTTGTGATACTAAAAAAATCCAGAAGAAGAGTATATACATTTGACATAGAAACTGTGCATTGGGGGAGGTTGGGTAGGTGGGGTGGGGCTGTACATTGGAGGTGGGGGGGGGGGGGGGGGGGGGGGGGGGTTGGGTAGGGGGGGGGACACACACTGTACATTGGAATACTGACATACATTTGACATGGAAACTGTACATTGGAGGAGGTTGGGTAGGTGGGGTGGGGTTGGGTGGGGCTGTACATTGGAATACTGACAAAGCCATGCTTGGTCTTTATTGTACAACTGGGTTAGAATTGCAGTCTCCCGTAGGTGTTCTTTGAGAGTGTTTTTGAAGGTGGGTAGTGATTTACATTCCTTTACAGCTTTGGGTAGGGCGTTCCACATTGTTGTGGCATAATTGCGAAACGTGTTTAGTCCCTTGTTTGAGCCGAATCTGGGTTTTACATGATTTGTGGAGCTCCCTCTGGTGTTGTGATCGTGGTATTCACTGACCTTTGGGAAGTATTTTGACATGTATATGGGTACCTTGGTCGTGTAGTGTATCTTGTAGACCAGGCCCATTGCAAGTTGCTGTACTCTGTTGTCTACTCTAAGCCATCCTAGGTTGGCAAAGTGTGCAGGGGTGAGGTGGGTTCTAGGAGTCAGGTCAAGCAGTAGTCTGACTAGTTTGTTTTGAGATGTTTGTAATTTGGTTTTTAGTGCCTTTGAGGTGCTTTGGTACCATGAGGTGCAAGCATAGTCGTAGTACCCTTGAATGAGTGCTCCTGCCAGAGTCTTCAGGGTATTCTTGTTTACCAGGGAGGAGATCCGGTACAAGAATCGAGTTCGTTGATTGACTTTTTTTTATTACATTGGTATTCCATTTTGTCACAGGAAAGATTAGCCTCTAGGATGGAACCCAGGTAGGTAATTTCATCTTTCCTTGTGACAATATTGTCACCCACTGTAACTGAGAAGCCGTCTGTTTTGCTGAGTTTGTTATTTGAACCGAAGAGAATGGACTCTGTTTTGCCCATGTGTAATGATAGTTTGTTGTGGGCGAGCCATATGCAGATTTTGCCTAGTTCCGAGCTGAGGGTTTTTTCAACCTGTAACTTGTTCTTGTCAGAGACCAGCAGGGCTGAGTCGTCCGCAAACAGGAACAAGTTGCAGTCACAAGCTGACGACATGTCATTTGCATAAATTAGGAACAGTAGTGGTCCTAGTATGCTTCCTTGTGGAACACCACAGTTCACTGTGAGGGGGGGGGGATAGGGTACCGTTTACCTCCACCATCTGTTCTCTCCCCTCCAGGTAGGATTGTATCCAGCTCACTGATAAACTATCAAAACCAATTGCTTTTAGCTTGTCAATCAGAATGGTGTGATTGACAGTGTCGAAGGCCTTTTGTAGGTATAGCATGACCATGCCGCAGTATTTGCCCGCGTCCACCTCTTGCTTGATGTGGTCGTTCAAATAGAGAAGGCATGTGTCAGTGGAGTGGGATGTTCTGAAGCCAGATTGGAATTCGTAGATTAGATTTTTATCCGTAAGGTACTTTTCGACCTGTTCGTATACTATTTTTTCCATGACTTTCGAGATGGATGTAAGGATAGAAACAGGGCGGTAGTTGCCTGGGTCTAATTTGCTGCCCTTTTTGTGCAGGGGTGTTACTCTCGCTATTTTGAAGTCCTTGGGGACGTGTCCCTGTTTTATGGAGAGGTTTATTATGTGTGTGATGACTGGGGTGATGGCGGCTGCTGAGTCTCTGAGGAATTTGGAGGGGATGTTGTCATGGCCAGTGGCCTTGTTCGGTTGGAGGGCGCTCAGTTTATTGAGTACCTCATCTGTAGTTACCATTTCCAGTTTGAAATCGTCTTTGTGGACGCCTAGGTTCTTGTAGTATGCTACTATGTGATCTACCCCATACTGCCCTGAGTGGGAGGGTAGTTTGTTTACCAGTGTTGTGGCTATGTTTGTGAAGAAAGTGTTTAAGTAATTGGCTACATCCAGTTTGTCTGTGATGAGCGTGTTGTCCGTCTTTATGTTTATGTTTGAGAACCTGGGTCAACCCTTTGGCTTCTTCGACCCCAAGAGGACCGTCCATGGCTGCTCTTCACGTGTCTCTTTCGAGTATACTACGAGGGACCAAAACCACTTTTGGACCCCATCGCTGAGGTCGACCATATTCCCTGCCTGGCATGCAGTGAAATCCGGGTCGAGATTTTGACGATTTTATCCTCGGTCATCGAGACGGGGTGTGCGCCACCTAGGTCCGGCCCATGGTCCCAGCCGTTGACCTCTATGGCGACCCCATTTTCGTCCGAGTAATGCACTAAGACTTGGCCTGGGGCCTGCCCGGATCCCGAAGGACCTAACCTAGTGTCAACCCACTTGGTATTCTGCATCATCGGACTAGCGCTGACGTAGGTTTCGAAGATCCTCCTTAAGGTCCCCCTGTTTAAACCTACACACCCCAGAAACCCTTGAGCTGGCTGGCGAGCCTCTGGAGGCAACCGTTTTCCCCCAACATTCGCTGTAGTGGCTGTAATTCCTCTTACCACTACTCCCATCATTCGGCGTAGCCCGAACTAGGTGTTCAGGCCATCTCTCCCTATATAGGCAAATTAATTTCGAAATTAGACTTGGCAATTCACTGTACGTCGCCACTTCTTAAAGCAGGCGACAGGAATTAAATACTTCGTGCATATGCACTGTCTTCTCACAATTAAGCCATTTATTTCTTGATTTTCAATACACCTGGTTGCCGCCCTCCATCCGCGCCGGCTCACCCACACGACTCCGTCCGCGGCCCGGGGGCCAACGGTCAAAAGCCTTCTGGGGATCCGGACACGGTCTTCGGTACGGTGCCAAGCTATTCCGAGGGAGTCACGCATCAATTTCTAAGTTGTTACGGGGCAGAGCCCCCGACTCCTAATCCAACTTAGACCCACACGGGGCCACCTGTCTTCTTTCCCTCTCCCCATCTTTGGGTATTCTTTCTTGATATCATTACCAATTATTTAACTTCGTGCATGTGCACTGTCTTCTCACAATTAAGCCATTCTTCTTTCATATACCTGGCTGCCGCCCTCCATCCGCGCCGGCTCACCCACATGACTCCGGCCGCGGCCCGAGGGTCAACGGTCAAAAGCCTTAGTGGGGATCCGGACACGGTCTTCGGTACGGCGCCAAGGGTTCCGAGGGGGTCACGCATCAATTTCTAAGTCGTTCCGGGGCAGAACCCCCGACTCCTAATCCAACTTAGACCCACACAGGGCCACCTGTCTTCTTTTCCTCTCCCCATCTTTGGGTATTCTTTCTTGATATCATTATCGTCGAATAGATTTAATTTTTCTAAGTGTTGAGGGGTACTGACCCCCCAACTCTTAATTCCACCCAAACCCGTTTGGGGTCCTCTATCTCCTTCCTTCTTTCATCATTGGAATTACACCTTCTTGATTTTAATCTCGCCTTATAGATTCAATTTTTGTCAAAAGTATTTAGCCACTCCTCCCGCATTCGCGGCTCGGAGCGTTTCCAGTAGATACCACGTGGAGGCATCTTTCGACTAGGAAGCGCCCTCCATGGACATCGCAGGGGGGGGGTCCAGGTTTGCGGCCTGGGCTTTGATTCCCTGCTCCGTCCATGCCAGGCATGGCAATACTCTATCTGACTCCTTGGGACTTCCGACCGTTCTCTTCTACCCAGCTGCTCTGTGGCAGGGACCGCCCGTGTTGTGAGACCTGACCCGCGCAGGTCCCACCAACACCCCTCCAATAAATTCCCTTAAGAGAGTCATAGTTACTCCCGCCGTTTACCCGCGCTTCATTGAATTTCTTCACTTTGACATTTTTTACTGCAGCCTAGTTGATTATTGAGTAATTTCCAAAGTTCACGTGGTTTATTTTTGTTTTCCTCAGTTTTGTCATTGATGACATTTTTTTTGCAGTTTTTATCATGGAGTTTACGTCATTTCTTAGTCTGTTTCTTTCTAGTTTGAGTTCAGTCACGTGGGCTTGGAGTTCACTGCTCGTGCTTTTGGTAAGCTTTGACTGACTTTTATGAAATTCAGAGCATTTTTTGTCTCTGGCTTTCATAGCGGTCAGTATTTCAGTGTGCATCCACGGCTCAGCGCGATGTTGTTTAGTATTGTTGAGAATTTGGTTTTGAAGCCAAGCCAGGTTTCTTCAACCAGTGTACCATTGAGTTCATCTGACCAGTCCAGGCTCTTCAGTTCAAGGTTAAAGGCCTCGCTAGAGTACGTTTTGAGGTCTCTAGATGTGACCATTTTGTGACAGCCAGCCTTTTGCTTTGGCTTTTTGCGGGAACAGAATATATAATGATCACTTAACCCGCATGCTATCACCCCTTTATTGGAGATCATGGACTTGTCGGAGGTCAGGATGAGGTCAATGGTAGTCTGGGTTGATTCACACACCCTTGTGGGTTGGGTGATTAGCTGGCTGAAACCGTGCAGATCAGAAAATCTACTGAAGGCCTTGAAGACGGGTGCTGCTTTACGTAGCATATCCGTGTTCCAGTCCCCAATAAGGATTTTTTCTACGCCCTCCACCCCAGTTAAGCACCCATCAAGTGTGTCATAAAAGCCACTCTGTTCTGGTGGTCTATAGATTGTGCCTATTAGTACTGATTTTGCCCTTTCAAATAAGATTTCAATCCATACAGTTTCAATCTCGTCATGGTTAAGGTCAGTACGGTTGCTGAATTTGGTATCTTTGTGTATATACACACAGACACCACCTCCATACTGGTTCCTATCCCTCCTGATGATTGAATAGTCCTCGATTTCTATCTCTGGATCCTGAACAGATGAGTCAAGTTTTGTTTCTGTGAAACATAATATATTAGCCTTACCGTTTAAAAACAAATGTCTGATTTCAGCCAATTTCGGTTTCAAGCTGTTAATGTTTAAGTGAAATATGTGAAGTCCATTTGAGTTTGTTATTTCATTAATGTCGTCAAGTTCAAATTGTTTTTCCACTGTGGTGTGTGGTTGATCTTGTGGCGGTAGGTGGGGAGGGGGGGATGGGGTCCTGTGTTCATTGATGTTAGGAGGGGGGGTGGGGATGATCCTTTGTCCTCTGCTGGTGTCTGTATTGCTAGGTGTGAAAGCCCGCGACATGGGGGGGGGCTGGTCGCTGTCCACAGATGTGTCTGGAAGTCCTCCATTGTGGGGGAGGGGGGGTGGGTCTACCTTTTGTCCTGGCCCGGGTAGCCTAGCTAGCATGGCGGGGTTAGCCAAGCCAGCCAGCGGGTCCCTGGTGATCTCGACGTCCTGCGTCGTTCTGTGTCCCCTGGTTGTAAGCTCTCTGCCTCTCGCATCTCGCCTCATCTGCAGGGGCTTCGGTGAGGGCATGTCGCCGCCTGCTGGCCGGTTGGTGCATCCGCTGGCTGTTGTGAAATCTGCGTGGATGTTGTTGATGTTGCTGTCGACGGCCGGCGTCGATGTGAGGAGGAGCCGTTGATTCTTCGCCTGTCGGCGTGTTAAAACCGGTCCCGGGTTTTGGTGAATGTCACCCGACAGGAGCAAGTATAATAGAAACATAGATTTTCTATTAAACTGGCCTGTCGGGGGTAGTTTCTTTCGGTCCGGGTTCGCTGTTAAGACTCTGTGAACAGCTGCTATTCCAATCGCTGGGTGTTTTTGCTCCGAGCCTTTCAGCAAGTAAAAGTCACAATGGGACTGTTTATTTGCGCCTTCTTTACTTTCCACTTCTGTCTGGAGTTGATTCAGTGGTGAGTTGATGTACAAGTCCATAATCCACAGGAGTGAAAGTAAAAAATGCGCAAAATACCTTGTCGATCTGTAGCGTTTGTTTTGCCGGGAGCTGTTTGAAATGCGACCGTCCATGTCGAAGCCGGATGCAATCTTTCGGTTAAGTTGGTTGGCGTATATTCCGTTGCGACCGTCCATGTCGAAGCCGGATGCAATCTTTCGGTTAAGTTGGTTGGCGTATATTCCGTTGTACAGAGACCTCACATTAAAACCACAAAGCGTGTGTAGAATCAGCACGCGTAGAATCATAGATATGATATAACCCCCATCTCCCTCAATCTTCCCTCCATCTCTCTCCTCCGCACCGTATAAGCCCTACACTCCAACAGTACATGCCCCACTGATTCCTCCTCCTCCTCACACCCCTCACAGAGCCCACTCTGATGCTTCCCCACCAGCTTCAGGTTTTTATTAAACCCACAGTGCCCCAGCCTCAACCTCATCCACACTATTTCCTCCCTCCTATCTCTCAAACTACCCCCCTCCCGACCCCTAACACTGCGTTGGACCTGAAAGAAATGACGCCCTTTTACCCCCCCCTCCCACCTCTCCTGCCACATCTGAACTGCCCTCTCCCAAATCATCCCCTTCGCCTCAGCCTTACTGACCCTGACCTGCATTTCCACTGCCCCCTTCCTCAAGGCCCCCTTTGCCAAATCGTCCGCCTCCTCATTTCCCATCACTCCTACATGCGCCGGGACCCACAAAAATCTCACCTCTTTCCCTTGGCTCACACACCTAGTCACACTCATTAACACCTCATACAGCAAATCCTGCCGGCTACTGGATCGAAAAGACCTCAGGCTAGCCAACACTGACGCTGAATCGCTGCATATCACCACCCTCCCCACCCGAGCCTGCTCCACCCACCTCAGTGCCACCAGCACAGCCACCATCTCCTCAGTGCCACCAGCACAGCCACCATCTCAACCGTGTACACACCCAGACCGTTCGTAGTCCTCCGGCTTACCGCCACTCCCCTCCCTGGGACCACCACTCCAAACCCTGACACCCCAGACTCTGGATCCTTCGAACCATCTGTATACACAGCTGTAAAGTCCCCATATGATTCACGCATCAATCCCTCACAAGCACTAACCACCTCCACCCTTTCCCCTGACCTCTTCACTTCCATCATCCTCCAATCCACCTCAGGCCACTCTAACAACCACGGAGCCACGGCTGGATATACCACCGAGGGGCTTATATTAAGACCCCCCACTCCAAACTCCAACGCCACTCCCTGCCCTACCCGTCCAAAATTCTCCTTCTTAGTTCTTACCCTTCCCATTCTCCCAGCAATCCCTCAGAACCCCCTTAGTCGGGTGAGAGTCCCCATGTCCCTGCAGACTCACCCAATAATTCGCCATTAACTGCCTTCTCCTAATCTCCAAGGGCATCTCCCCCATCGCCACCTGAAGAGCCTGAACTGAAGTGGACTTAAAAGCCCCACTACAGATCCTCAATGCCCACGCCTGAAGCACATCCAACTTCCTCAAATGCACCTGGGCCGCTGACCCATACGCCAAGCACCCATAATCTATCATAGCCCTAACTAACGCTACATATACTGACCTCAACGCCTCACTACTACTTCCCCAGTCCCTACCAGCCAAACACTTCATTACATTCAACACCTTATTCCCCCTTTCCCCTATCCTCCTCACATGGCCCTCCCACGTAAGATGGGAGTCAAAAACAACCCCTAAGCATTTAAAAGTTGCTACCCTCTCCAGCTCCTGACCATACAACCTAAGCTTGACCCCTTCCTGCCCCCTCTTCCTTGTAAAGACCA
Organism: Notolepis coatsorum; assembly: GCF_963971535.1. NCBI lineage: Eukaryota > Metazoa > Chordata > Actinopteri > Aulopiformes > Paralepididae > Notolepis > Notolepis coatsorum. The sequence goes on from NC_140175.1 coordinate 39,147,778, forward strand.
TAGTCTTTGTCTTTTCCACTGAAAACCTACACCCCACTGCTCTACACTATCTATTGCTTCCTGAACCTTGCGTACCCCATACTCTACACTCCTCCCCCTCTTCCATAAAGCGCCATCATCCGCAAACAAAGACCTTCCAATCCCCCCCACTACCCCTCCAAATACATCATTTATCATAACTACGTAGAGGAGTGGGCTAATCACACTCCCCTGTGGGGTTCCATTACTAACCTGGACCTGACTTGACAGCACTTTAACCTGAATCTTCCTACCCGACAAAAAACTCCTCACCCAGTTAAAAACCCTCCCTCCTATCCCCAAAGAATGCAGTTTAATTAATAAGCCCTCCCTCCACATCATATGCTTTCTCTATGTCAAAATATACACCTACCACTGACTCCCTATTACACTGAGCCCTCCTAACCTCATCTTCCATCCTCAGCACAGCATCCATAGTATTTCTCCCTCTCCTAAACCCACTCTGATATCCATCCAACACCCCTCTCTCAAGCACATGCGTCAGCCTATCCGCCACCATCCTCTCCATTACCTTACATATATTAGACGTTAATGCAATAGGCCTATAACTCGTTGGCTGCGTCGGGTCCTTCCCTGGCTTTCTAACTGGCACCACCACAGCTTCCTTCCATGCCCCCGGCAGCTCCCCCTCCTCCCATACCCTATTGTACAGACTCAACAACTCCCTCATAGCTCCCCACCCCAAATTCTGCAACATTCTATAACACACCCTATCCTTACCTGGAGTGGTAGGCTTAGCCCTTTTTATAGCCCTCACCACCTCCCCCAAGGAGAACGGCTCATCTAACTCACCATTCCCCCCCTCCTTCCTACCCACCACCCCCGGGTGAAGACTCAACGTTCCCTCCCGCCTCCTTATCCCCTCTTCCGACAGATTTTCAAGCCCATGCACTCTAGCAAACGTCCTAACTAGCAACTCCGCCTTCTCCCATCCAACACTGCTATCTCTTCCCCACTAACTAATACCGGGAGCCCCCACTCTCTCATATCACCTCCCATCTTCCTTATCATTCCCCACACTTCCCCCAACGGAGTCATCCGCCCTATCCTGCTACGTATTCGAGCTGAGGGCATGTTGTTGAATATGATCAATAGGGTCCAGCTGCACCTCCGGAGAATCCTGGCCGTAGCTGCAGGCTACTGAGTATAGGGTCTAGCTGCAGCTCCGGAGAATCCTGGCCGTAGCTGGAGGCTACTAGAGTACACACAGACAGTGGAGCTTGTTGCGTGGTGGCGATGTCTCGCAGATAATACAACACTCATTCGATGCGTATTGGAGCTGAGGGCATGTTGTTGAATATGATCAATAGGGTCCAGCTGCACCTCCGGAGAATCCTGGCCGTAGCTGCAGGCTACTGAGTATAGGGTCTAGCTGCAGCTCCGGAGAATCCTGGCCGTAGCTGGAGGCTACTAGAGTACACACAGACAGTGGAGCTTGTTGCGTGGTGGCGATGTCTCGCAGATAATACAAGTATCGGGGCATCCCTAATAAGTGGATTCTGCTATTCTCCAGAACGGCAGACATGTGCTCCTCTCACCCAACGTGGATTCTGCTATTCTCCCAGAACGGCAGACATGTGCTCCTCTCACCCAACGTGGATTCTGCTATTCTCCAAGGACGGTGGACATGTGCTCCTCTCACCCAACGTGGATTCTGCTATTCTCCAAGGACGGTGGACATGTGCCCCTCTCACCCAACATGGATTCTGCTATTCTCCAAGGACGGTGGACGTGTGCCCCTCTCACCCAACGTGGATTCTGCTATTCTCCAAGGACGGTGGACATGTGCTCCTCTCACCCAACGTGGATTCTGCTATTCTCCAAGGACGGTGGACATGTGCCCCTCTCACCCAACGTGGATTCTGCTATTCTCCAAGGACGGTGGACGTGTGCCCCTCTCACCCAACGTGGATTCTGCTATTCTCCCAGGACGACGGACGTGTGCCCCTCTCACCCAACGTGGATTCTGCTATTCTTCCAGGACGGCGGACGTGTGCCCCTCTCACCCAAACGGCAGAATCTGCTCCGATAGAATGTTTAGTTAATAGCTATCAAAGCCTTTTAGTTTATAATTCCTTATAAACAGATTAAGTTTATAAGACACACATTACTAATTTCACTTACACAGCACAAAGTGGTTTTCGGTCCAGGCTGGAAAGACTATTGCATGTTTCATCTTCATGTCAGCCTAATATTTATGAAACATGAGTTTGCCATTAGAGTAGGGATGTGCCATTATGCTTATTAAATTTACTAACTGAATGATTATATTTATTTCATCAATTAATTACACTTACCGGAAATGAAGCTAACGGGTTGATACTTTGGTCCTTCCAGGTAGGAACAACATACATGTCTTCTATATAAATGTCCATGTCCTGATGAGGAAAAAACAAACATGATATTAATAGTCTGCCTTCAGTACCAAAAGTTACTTTTAAATGTGTAATTAAAAAAGGTCATAAACGTTTCAGAGCCAGTTCACCAATGAGCTTCAGGCATGCATTTCCAATCTGCAAGAAATCACAATTAAGACATTATAGTGAACATGACTGAAACTCCCCCTTCGGTAATAAATGTTAATCTGTTAGACCATGTGACTACTCACAGTTTAATCCATATATCTGTTCAACCCAAGGCTCCAAAACTCATCCCGTGTCAACCAAGTTTGTCCTTCCTTCACAATTATTTCTTCAGAAGGCCGCTTTCGGTCCAGGACATAACTGAGCTGAAGATAATAACCATTGTTGTGATACAGATGAGTGTAGTTTTACATAGAAAGTAATTATTTGTAGAAATTTGCCTTACCAGTTGTTGTTGGATAGGGTTTCGGGACTTCGCCCAGGGTTGGTCTGGTGAGTACTCATTGTCCACTGGAATCTCAAGTTCTACAGGGATGGACATACAAAAAAATATAAGAGAAATAGTAACAATGTTTAATAAAACTAATAGTGTATAGGTAAGAATGACTGTAGGTAGGCATAGGTTTTTATAGGCCTGCTTCTGCTGCAGAAGCCAGGTTCTATGGTGTAATAGTTAGCACTCTTGACTTGGAGCAATTAAGAGTTCACTATTTAAGGTGGTGGGTGGCAGTTTAATATACGATTATTGGACAAATCATGCGTGGTTTCAGTCAATAGGCGGCTAAACTTGAATTTAGGAAATGTTAAGACTTTCTAAGGACCCATGCATGCAATTCCACTTACTTGTCATTGCTGGGGGCAGACCTGAACCCGCTTCAGGGAGCACACTTTGAGCTGCTTCCTGCGATACATCAAGGACTGCTTCCTGTGACACTGTAAGCAGATGACAAACACAGCTTAGTAAGGAACAGTGAACTTGATGAATGAAGACATTTATATTATTATTTCCTAGATCAATTAAAAACAGGATTAATGCATTAAATATCTTTAATGCAAGTGCAAGTAGAAAATGTACCCAATACAGCCTGGTGGTAGCTGTTTATTGCCACCGCTGTCCCAAATAATTTTTTGATGTTGTCCATTCGCTTCTTTTTGTTGTTGTTGAAGTGTTCTATGATGTTTCTCATCAGGAACAGATGGGTCGATGGTTGTTGCTGCGTTAAAAAGTAATTATTCTTTCTCATTTGTGCAAACAGTTGTTCTGCAACTTGACTGTTTACATGTCCTGCCATTTGAGGGACTAGACCGAGTTTGCGCAGAGCATCACGGTCATCCTTGGTGTTATCTTCATGAAATGTGTCGTACAGAACATAGTGTTCTGCAGAGCCCGTGATAGGATGGCCATTGGTGTCTGGGACCGGTTTTCTTTCATCGAGCCATGGCAGGGACACATGGAGTTTTCCTCCTTTGGCCAAATTGATATTTTCCAGGGTGGGGTCTGCCAACCGTCCTTCAAACGGGCTGAAAAGCATCCTGATTGGGTCCCTTAAATTACAATGTACTGCCAGCCCACATGCAAAATCGTAGATGCTGATATTTGGCACATGCTTCCACGATAGCAGGATATCGGCATAGTCGCGAGGGCTCTCCGCTCTCAAATTGCATTTGATGCTGTTGTAGACCAGCGGTTCCCAAACTTTTTTGGCCGCGCACCCCCTGTCACCTCCCGACCTAGCTTATTATTAATACTGACAAGGGCCAAGGCAGCTTAAATGAAACAGTGAAATAAGATCATTTACCGTTACCGCCGACGGTTGTGGATCTGGATCATCATCATGATGGCCTACCAGGCTGCTAACCACCACGTCTCAAAGAAGTGATTATTATATTTTACCTGACTATCTTTCGCGCTCACTGACCTCACTCAAGTCACGCCCTATTATATCAAAATCAAATCAAATGCAGTCACGCCCTGGCGTCAACTCAACGTGACCAATAATAACGCAATCGCAAATTCAAACAGACACACCAATCAGCATGCGGCACCCCCCAATGCAAACATAAAAAATGCAACAGTCTATTCATAGGTGTATTAAAGGCATCAACATTTAATACAATAAGAACATAAATAATAACAAGATAATAATATATAATAACAATATAAATAATAATAATAATTATAACAGCAGAACATAATATGAAATCATATACATAATATAATAATACTAATAATAGAACAATAATAATACTAATAATAGAATGGTAGTATATCCTATTGACAATAGTATACATTTCCATAAATGCCTGTACTGTCTTTGAGGATGACAGTGCAGAGAGAGAGAGTGACAGAAATCATCAGACTACTAGTCATTCTAATATTAATTTACATAAGCTAACTTCAAGTGAATGAAATGAATACTAATAATAGAACTGCTGCCATGAACCTAACTTGGCAGGCACAATGTATACAATACAATGGCAGAACTCAACATAAAACCAAACAAATACATGGCACTTTAACATGTAAATAGGCTCTTTACACATAGTAGTAGCACTGTGCCAGATAAGTCAAACATCCAGCCTTCTGGCTAAGCTCCCATAGCTGAAATGGTATATTTTCCTAACCAGTTTGATAGTTTTAATTCATTGATCTGTTGTCAATATCTTCTTCAGGCTGTACACTGACGTCAGATGTCTCTGTGTAAACACAGGCCCGATGAAACGGTCTCTGTGTAAACATAGGGCCCCATTTGAAACAGTACTGGACACAGGTGCATGATGATATCAGAAGCATGCAAAAGCCCACACACACACCGACACACACACACTCACACACACACACACCAACACACATGCACACACACAAATTATATGCCGTCATCTCAGACATCAATGCACACACATAGAGAGACATACACACCCCCCCCCCTTTTTTGTTCGAGAGTGTCTCACTTTAGCACACACACACACCGACACACACACACTCTAACACACCAACACACACACACACACACACACTCTAGCACACTAACACACATGAACACACAGAAAAGCATCTGATAAGGAGAGCGGAGGAATCAGCCCCTCCTTTCCCCCATCTAAGCAAACACCAGCACACACACACACACACACACACACATCACACAGACATCAATGCATAACACACCGAGAGACATACACACACCATCTGATAAGGAGAGCGGAGGAATACAGCCCCTCCTTTTCCCCATCTAAGCAAACACCAGCACACACACACACACACACACACCACACAGACATTCATGGATACACACCGAGAGATATACACACACCATTCTGACGAGAAATGTATAAATGATGTGACGATGTATTGACGAAACCACCACTTGGCACTGGCTCGCTCTGTGTGCGGAGGTGCGTGGTCCGGATTGAAGAGCTATCCTTCCTGTGTTCTCTGTGTACTTCGAGATAAAAACCTTGGCGGCACCAGACTTCAGACTCAACTTGTCTCACTGCTTCATTCAATAAAAGAACTATAAGGGTATTTCCTTACAAGTTGCTTTCAAGAATTGCAGCCCAAAGTAAAAAACAGATTGGCCAAGTGCAGTGCAGGAGGTTTGACCTGCAGAAAGAGCGAGGGGGCAGAGAGAGGGAGGGGAAGGGAGAGAGAGGGTGATTATCCCCAGTAGGCCTGAGATTAATCTTAATTGCAATTACTTACCAATACATGAAAGAAAATATGATTTGAGATGGTTTTTAAGAAAATAGTTTGTAAAGCTATTTTTGAAAACTACAAGGGTGAATAATACTGTTTTTTTTGCTATTTTCTTTTAGAATACTGTTTGAGTCTTAATTTTTGTTAAGAACATAGGACAGGCATATATAAGCATTATGCTTCAGTCTGTACCTTTTCAGTCACTGTAAAATCAAATATTGTTAAATGATGGTGTATATTGTATTGTGTGAGATGACTGAATAAACTACTACTTTTGTTCTACCTGCGTTTCATTTTAAATTAATATATTAAAACCAGCAGTAACCTGGTAGCAATAATAATATTGATGGTTAATTACTTACCCTCGTTAATGCGACGGATGGCTCTGCATCTGTGCACAAAGCTCTGTGAAGTCTGGTGTAATTGACGAGAGTTTGATTCGCAAGTCCTTCTCGACATCCAGCAGTCGTTGGCGATATTTGATCTTCACTACTGTGAGAGCAGATAATCAAACGTCAAAAGCAAACGTTTCTCAGATCCTGGATGTGTTTCCTCAATGTGTTCAAGATAGTATCCCAAGTATGTGAGGAATCTAGCATAGTTCTGCTGGTCTGAGCAGAAGAAAAGGTCTGGCATGTTGTTTAGGGTGGCTTTGTATCCTTCATAGTCATTCATTTTGATTGCCTTATTCATTGACAGGACGGGCCAGGTGCAGTCCATGTATTCCATCCAACACTGTCCAGTTTCTCCCAGCTCCCCATTTCTCACGGCTTCTCTCAATGCATGATATGCTGCCATGTGGTGAGATACATTTTCTGATGAGAGCACTTCAGCGAGAGTAGATTCATTCAGAGTGAGATTTTCCAAAAATGCAGTCCATTCTGCAGAGAGTGGTTCATGAGTTTCCAGATACTAGTCATAGAGGAGTCTCTCTAGAGCTTCCAGCATGGATTTGTGTGTGTTCATTGCTCTGTCCCAGTTCTTGTGTGCTTGTGTGTGGAGAGATCAGTGTTCTGATGGCCTGGGGGAAGAAGCTGACTCTAAGTCTCTCTGTTCTTGCTGTATGTATGCAGAGGTGCTTGCCTGACTGCAGCAGCTTGAACAGGTATGTGCCAATATACATTAATTTAGATCCAATGTTTCACATTTCATTGACATCTAACCTCAGGCATGGACTAATATCCCAGACTGGGGGGGGTGGCTGACTCTGGCAAGGTATCCAGGCATCTTGTCGTCGCTTTGACACCTTGACTATACTGTAGCATTGCAACCATCAGAAAGTCAGTATATTCATTACAACAGCAAAATATTGCACACACGCACACACCATAATTTATATCCCACTTCTGCTCTCACTAGTCTCCCACTCCCGCTCTCACTAGCTAGCTACATTGGGCTGGCAGCTAACAATCTACAAGCTAACTAGCTAATCCCTCTGAGCAATTTTACGTTGAATAGACGTTTAAAAGACGTCTAAATGGCCCATAGACGTCTAGGCTAAAGTCGGTCTAGAATGGGGTGAAAAGTGAAAGTTTGGTAGACGTCTATTCCAGACGTGTTTTCAACGTCTAAGCTTAGACGTGTTTTGAACGTCTATGTTTAGACGTTGTTTCAACGTCATGACATAGACGTCTAAAATCAGTCTAGAATGGGGTGAAAAGTGAAAGTTTGGTAGACGTCTATTCCAGACGTGTTTTTAACGTCTAAGCTTAGACGTGTTTTGAACGTCTGTTTAGACGTTGTTTCAACGTCATGACATAGACGTCTAAAATCAGTCTAGAATGGGGTGAAAAGTGAAAGTTTGGTAGACGTCTATTCCAGACGTGTTTTTAACGTCTAAGCTTAGACGTTTTTTGAACGTCTATGTTTATATGTTTAGACGTTGTTTCAACGTCATGACATAGACGTCTAAAATCAGTCTAGAATGGGGTGAAAAGTGAAAGTTTGGTAGACGTCTATTCCAGACGTGTTTTTAAGGTCTAAGCTTAGACGTGTTTTGAACGTCTATGTTTAGACGTTGTTTCAACGTCATGACATAGACGTCTACCAAACTTTACATTAAAGCATGAGCGTTGAAAATGCATTGTTTAAACATTAACACATCAATAACATGGAATAGTCAAAAGTTAGCCGTTTTTATAATTTCTTTTTATTTTAAAATACTAAAGGCTGGCCCAACACACATACATAGCAACTGAAAATTTTGAAGATTAAAGATAGAGCTGATAGCGGATCTATTTGAGCTAAGGGGCGGCGCAGAGAGGGTCGCATCCTCCCAGTCTTCAGCTTCAGCACTTCGAGACAGCCGGAGAGGGTTGCATCCTCCCGGTCTTCGGCACATCGAGACAGCCGGAGAGGCGCAGAGGGGGTAGCATCCTCCCGGTCTTCAGCACGGGACGTCCAACACTCCTGGACAGCCACTCACAGGGAGACAGGGAGACGGGACAGGCGTTAATACAGCTCACGTGATTGTGATGGGCGGACATAGCAATAGATACAAGTGGTAAGCATTAGTAGGTTACAGCAGTAGGGATGACCCCCGGACACCGGTTCTAAATGGGAACCGGTACTATATTAGAAAATACCGGAGTATTTATAAGCTCTGACGTCATCGGTACTGCTATCGATACTCTAGAGAAATTATTATTATTTAAAAGTTGTGAACGATCTCTCTGTCTCTGCACGAGAAGCGAGTCATTATTACACACTCCTCGCGAGTCGCTACACATACGGGTACTTCTTAATGAAAGTGCTGTCCCCGTGCTGAAGCGCGCTGCACACGGACAGCTCTGCCTCTGAGTCTGCATGCACCGAGTCGTGATGGCGGATAGAGCGAAGCGTTCTAAAGAAGGCAGATATGTTGTTTTTTCTGCATAAGAACTGTTAGGATAATTTTCTAGGTTCTTTAATCTTGTGTTTGAACTTCTGTTAGCCTTTTGCATTTGTTGTTTATTATAAAAAGTCTATTTATTTATTTAACACATTTAAAACATTGTTGCTGCTGTTGAAGAAATTATATTCATTTATAATATTTATTTATAAAGTTATATAAAAGAACATTGCTGCTGCTGAAGAAATTATATTTATAATACTTATTTATAAAGTATTAAAGTTGTATAAATAATAAAGCAATGTCGATTCTGTTCTTAATTAATTGTCTTTTTTTCTTGCAAAAAAATAAGCAAAAAGAACCGATAAGAGTATCGATAAAGTACCAAACCGTTAAGCAGTAATCAATAAGAGTAGTAGTATCGATAAAATCCTAACGATACCCATCACTGTACAGCAGTAAGCCTTAGTTTGCACAGTAAATTATGGCCAATTCGTTTTATATTGTTTAATACATAAATAAATAAATGAAGCAATTTTTTTGTCCCCCCCCCCCCCACCGAAAATCGTACATACCGAACCGTGGATTTTGTGTACCGTTACACCTCTAGTAAGCATATATGTGAATAGAATAGAAGTACTTAACCCAGCAATGAAACCACGGACAGAAGACGGTAAGGAGCCGATCCATTGCCTCGTGGTCCACGTAGAACAGTCACTGCAATCTTGGCCAAGACCCAGAGACATCCACCACCTTGGTCCGCACTAAGAGACGAGCACTCAGAGAGATGGGGGCGTTGGGCGTTAGAGAGTTCCCATGTTTGTAGTGGGTGGAGATGGAGCAATAAATACATGTAGTGAGCATATGCATACATGGTGAAAGTAGAATCATAGTATATAAGAATTTTGCAATTGAGTAATAGATAGAACTACTGCAGGCGTATGGATACAGGATGAGATACAAGACAGGAAGCATTTGAACCTTTTATTTTTTTAAATAAATTATAATTAGCAGTTTACAATGAATAAAAAAAAATGTCCCCCTCCCTCCCTCCCACCCCCCTTGAGACATGTCTCCGTTACGTACGCATTTATAAATAAATAATAATTGGGACAAAGTCAAATGACAAATAACCCTAACCCGTGGTGAAAATCCACCTAAAATATATACCTAGGTAAATAAAATATTGCTCCACTTCTACAAGGCCATTTGCATATTCTTGGTATCTAGGGACATCTATGGACCTCAGGGAACGTAGTCAGTGTCCGAAATATTGTGTCTATTACTAGGCTTGCTTAAATTGTGAAGAAACAAGGAGAATATGAATGAAGATTTTTCTTTGCATCTTTGACAGTGAATAACACCATGCTAATAATGACCAAACATTAGAAACTGCCACTGATCTCGTTCAGTACCTTCTTGAGATCATGTGTACAAAAAAAATCGAAGGAAATTAATAAAGGGAAGATGATTAAACCGAAGGTTCTGTAGATACAGTACCGAATTCTCCCATCCGGACCAATACCATTCGAAATATTATTATAGAATATGAGGCGTATAAATTGCCTTATTATAGCCAATTCGCACATTTATATATATAAATATACTGTAACATGGTTAAGCCTTTGAACATTAAGGCAACTTAAAGGAACACTCCCAACATTTTGGGAAATTAGCTTATTAAACATCTTCCCTGGAGTTAGACAAGAAGATGGATACCTTTTGTCTCTCAGCATGCATTGCATTAGGCTTAGGGAACACCTGGACCGTTAGCCTAGCTTAGCTTCATCCGTGGAAATAGGTGCTACATTAAGCCTAGTTCCCAACAGTCACGAAATATACTCCAAATACAATACCTCTCCTATCTCTCCTCTGCTCTCTGCCTCTAGAAAGAGCAGAGGAGAGATAGGAGCGGTATTGTATTTGGATGTATTTTGTGACTGTTGGGAACTAGGCTTAATGTAGGACCTACTTCCAGTGATGAAGCTAAGCTAGGCTAACGGTCCAGGCGTTCCCTAAGCCTAATGCATGCAGAGACAAAAGGTATCCATCTTCTTGTCTAACTCCAGGGAAGATGTTAAATAAGCTAATTGCCCAAAATGTTTGTTTAAAAAAAATCTCAAAAAAAATCAGGGGTGCCCAGTTTTATAACCGGTGCCACCAGCTCTGCCTGGGGCCTGCTTCAGATGTTCCGAAATTGCAGCCTTGACCTCTACCTCATTGGTGCTGTGCAGAGTCATCACAGCATCTGTAATATAAGACAAACAGGCTTACTTTTTGACTGAATGATCTCATATCCCAAAGCACACCAATGGATTTCTAGCATTGACAATTCCTTGTTTCAGATCCAAAGTCAACCCAGTGTTAACAACCCATTACACAAATTGTGGCTTGCCTACTGTTGACATTTTTTAAATTCCGTTATCTGTTCCAACATACCCAATATGACACGGTAGAGGGCAGTCTCTTTAAAGGCCCTCTTGTTTCGAAGACCACCCCCCTTTAAATTAAAACTGGACATGACTGCATTGGTCATGAGTCTGTAAGAGAAAGTCATGACATTAATAATTCAAGCAATTCAACAAGTGACTAGTCAAAACAAATAAAAAAAAATTAAGGGAAAAGCTGTACTAGGACTACAAGTGTATCACCAGTTTCATAAAACCCCTTCCTCCCATTGTTTTTTGTTGCATGATGATCATGAACACATTTATTATGCATTGTATTTTTTGTTTAAATGTCAACATCATCTGTCCATCCTCAGTACATTTACTATCAATATAATATACGTGTCTGACTTCATCTGGTCTTTACAAACATAAACACAGAAAGTGAGAACGCATGCCTGCCTGCCTCAACCTGCATCTTTGTACATGCATATAAATACCTGTCCATCATTTTGTTTGTGCAGTCACGGACACTCTTTCCCCCGATCCCCGCCAATGTGGATATCTGAATAAGAAAAAACCAAATGACATGTAACATCATGTACAATACAATTTAAATCCTTTGAACATATGAGTCAGTAATCCCTATCCTAGGAAAAAAAATTAAAGTCACCATTTTTATCCTGATGTCGGCCCTACCAAGGTCCTCCTCAAGAAAGTTGAATGCCTCCTCTGTCTGGCAGGGGTGTATGTCCACCCTCCCATCAGGATGAATCTCCTTGTGTAGTTTTTTAATTTCATCCTTGATTTCCAGGAGGGTCTCCATCACCTTCCTCTGGAACCCTGATATAAATGACAATTATTAGTTAAATGTAGTGAAAACATTCCGTACTTCAAATAACGGCAAATATTGTGCAAAACAACTCAAACCGTTTGTGACTGAGGGTGTTTAATGTATTCTCCCATACTTCAGAGGAATAAACTCAAATTACATGCTAAGATTTTATCACTGTTAGTTGTTGAAACAACGGTCACCAGTGTCTGCATTTTTACACAACTGTAAGAATGTTTACACCAGCAATAACTTATAATATGGTAAATTCTATTTATAATCTTACTCTTTTCAGGCAGAGGAAATTTGTCTCTCCTGGGAGTCCTGGGAGTGGGCCTCGTCTGGGGTACATCTGAAACAAGTACAGAATATTTCTGTGACATGCTACAGAAGCTTCAATACACGGGTGCGTTTATGCATGAATTACAACCTTCCCACAATACATGTCAGGGAAATCTGTAATGTAATTTTGGTTAACATACCTCGACGGGTGCTGGTCCTTGTAGGTGTAGCAGAACTTGCAGAGGGCAACTGACGCACTGTTTGAACGAGAATGAAGGATGTGTTAAAGGGTTGTAGTACTCTCAATTTGACAGACCGTTTTCACACAAAATATTTTTTTATTACCTTCCTGGCTCTGTGTCCTACGGGGAGGAGGAGTGGGCCTTTTACCGGGTGGTGGGGCTGAAACAAGTAAACATTATATAAAAAACCCTGAAGGGTCACTTTTGGCTTCATTGTAAACATTATCTGCGACACGCTACCTGTGCAGAATAAATTACCTTCAAACAATATTATCTTTTATGCCTCAGGGAAATCTGTAATGTAATTTGATAACATACCTCGACGGGTGCTGGACCTTGTAGGTGTAGCAGTGTTAGCGTTATGGACGAGCACTGTTTGAACGAGAATGAAGGATGTTGAAGAATAAATGACCTTCAAACAATATTATCTTTTATGCCTCAGGGAAATCTGTAATGTAATTTTGGTTAACATACCTCGACGGGTGCTGGTCCTTGTAGGTGTAGCAGAACTTGCAGAGGGCAACTGATGCACTGTTTGAACGAGAATGAAGGATGTGTTAAAGGGTTGTAGTACTTCTCAATTTGACAGACCGTTTTCACACAAAATATTTTTTTATTACCTTCCTGGCTCTGTGTCCTACGGGGAGGAGTGGGCCTTTTACCGGGTGGTGGGGCTGAAACAAGTAAACATTATATAAAAAACCCTGAAGGGTCACTTTTGGCTTCATTGTAAACATTATCTGCGACACGCTACCTGTGCAGAATAAATTACCTTCAAACAATATTATCTTTTATGCCTCAGGGAAATCTGTAATGTAATTTGATAACATACCTCGACGGGTGCTGGACCTTGTAGGTGTAGCAGTGTTAGCGTTATGGACGAGCACTGTTTGAACGAGAATGAAGGATGTTGAAGAATAAATGACCTTCAAACAATATTATCTTTTATGCCTCAGGGAAATCTGTAATGTAATTTTGGTTAACATACCTCGACGGGTGCTGGTCCTTGTAGGTGTAGCAGAACTTGCAGAGGGCAACTGACGCACTGTTTGAACGAGAATGAAGGATGTGTTAAAGGGTTGTAGTACTTCTCAATTTGACAGACCGTTTTCACACAAAATATTTTTTTATTACCTTCCTGGCTCTGTGTCCTACGGGGAGGAGTGGGCCTTTTACCGGGTGGTGGGGCTGAAACAAGTAAACATTATATAAAAAACCCTGAAGGGTCACTTTTGGCTTCATTGTAAACATTATCTGCGACACGCTACCTGTGCAGAATAAATTACCTTCAAACAATATTATCTTTTATGCCTCAGGGAAATCTGTAATGTAATTTGATAACATACCTCGACGGGGTGCTGGACCTTGTAGGTGTAGCAGTGTTAGCGTTATGGACGAGCACTGTTTGAACGAGAATGAAGGATGTTGAAGAATAAATGACATTCAAACAATATTATCTTTTATGCCTCAGGGAAATCTGTAATGTAATTTTGGTTAACATACCTCGATGGGTGCTGGTCCTTGTAGGTGTAGCAGAACTTGCAGAGGGCAACTGACGCACTGTTTGAACGAGAATGAAGGATGTGTTAAAGGGTTGTAGTACTTCTCAATTTGACAGACCGTTTTCACACAAAATATTTTTGTATTACCTTCATGGCTCTGTGTCCTACGGGGAGGAGGAGTGGGCCTTTTACCGGGTGGTGGGGCTGAAACAAGTAAACAAATAAATAATAATAATAAATAAATGACCTTCAACTAAAAGCATACTTTTGTAAAATCACACATTTGTCAACCATTTTTTATTTTTTTTAATAACACTTGTAGTACCTGGTGTTGAGGTGTATTGGGGAGCGTCTATTAACGTCAAGTCGTCTAGTGCTTATCAAAGGGAAAAGGAAAGGTGTTATTTTACAGTGATAAGTGATCAAGCAGACAGCACACTTCAATGCACACTCATGAGGCTGCAAATAAAAAATGTCTTACGCGTAGCGGTTGACATGTCCGACTGCACCGAACTGGAAGTGTCATCTGGGCCAAAAAATAGAAAAAAGGAAAATTACATAAATGTTCAGCTTTCATCAGGAACAAGTAGTATGAGATCAAAAAAAGCCACATGAGATTTTCAGAATATTAACTCATTAATTCTTACATTGTTCAGGTGCCGCGGCAAATAGGTCCATGGAGAAAGGCTCCACTGCTTTGGGTGGGGCAGGGAAGACAACACCTGTAATGACAACGACATGACAATGACGCTAATGTTCCTGAACATTTGAAAGACTTGCAGAACTTAATAAATCAATGGATTACTCATACGTTTCTTCAGTGGAGATGACGGAGACGGAGACGACGAAGTCCCTAATGACATATCTAAGAGTAAATGGACAAGAAAGATGGTCTTATGTTCAACAGTTATAACAACAATAGACGAGCGATAAAATAGAACGTACAATAAGAAAAACGTACCATAGTCTGTGTATTTTTTTTTTTCCTTTCCCGTGAGGACATCCGTTGAGACATGGTACTGTAGGTAGCCTTGGTAAGTAGCCTGTATAGTAGAATGACTGTTTAGTACCACCACACATTTACATTGTATACACATGGACATTTTTAAGTTGAAAATTAGAGCATTGGGTTAGGGCAGTACTTCCAAATCCTCTCCAGCACCCCAGCCGTTCCATGCATTTGTTAAATTCCACCACCGGCACACCGGATTCAACTTAACAAGCCCTTTATTAGTTTAATCAGGTGTGCTGGTGGTGGAATTGAACAAATACATGGAACGGCTGGGGTGCCCAGAGGTTAGGGAACCACTGGGTTAGGGTTTGGTTAGGCGTTTTAAGATCAGGAAATTGTATATTTACCAGGACCTCGGAATCGAAAATGTCTACATCAGAAGAACAGCCAATGTTGAGCAGTTTGGGCAAGCGAGGTGGGGGAGGGGGCAGGGGTAACTGTACATTGGACTATCGACTAAACCTTACTGGATTCCAAGAAGAGGGTCTCATGTATTATTGGGGTAGGACATTTACTGTACATTGGAGGGGGTTGGGTTAGGACAGGGGCCAGTTTTGCAGTTTCCCGTAGGTGCTCTTTGAGAGCGGTTTTGAAGGTGGGTAGGGCGTTCCATTTGGAGGAGGATGCTGGAGATGGAGCTGCCAGGAAAGAGGAGGGGGGAAGGCCGAAGAGGAGGTTTATGGACACAGTGAAGGAGGACATGCGGGCAGTGGGAGTGACTGAGGATGTCAAGTCATTCAATTGAATGCAACAGTGGGAATATGGCGAAACCCGCCAAGTGTGGGAGACAAGCCGCTTTGCGGAGCAAGTCTCTCTTTGCGAGCAATCTTCGATTTGCTTTCCTCATGGGCTGCTCCACATAAACAATGTTAAGCAGCTTTGATTCGCATGGCCGTTCAAAGACATTACTGGCATCATTGAAGTTTATAACATCAGCCACCATTCTGCCATCACTCCTCTTCTCCCGGACAAATGCGATCCCATTGGCAATGATGAAACACCCGTCTCGTGTGTTGGTGGACACAAAGCATGTCTTTGGAGATTTTTTTTTTGCTTTCGCAAACTCCTGCTCCGCAACTCTCTTTGCGACTTGCACTGCTGGGTTATGGCTACTTCGCACCATTTTCTTGATGGACTGCAGACTGTTTTCAAATGGAAAGCATGATATTTCATTCAAGGAGCACTTGAAATTCACAACATCATCAGTCAGGTGCCGAAGACTGTGGATGTTGTATACAGGAAAGGTCTCACCGTAAAATTCCACAGCATTATCAACAAAGTGCTTCAGCAGATCCCTGGCATAGTCACAATGTGTTTCTCTCCGTTTAGTGTCCGACTCCAGGAGGAATGACATGCCAACTGTAAGACACATCAAGTGGTCGTAGTGGTCATCAGGTAGTATGCCTTGAAGCACAACTGGCCCAGTGTATAGAAGGAACTGACGAAATTCTGTAGCCTTCCAGCGATCCAATTCGTCCAGACCCCTGGGTTGCCTGGCAAATTCTGATGGCATTGCTCCCCTTAAGGCTTTTAGCCGGTCTGAGATCTCCTGTCTCTGTCTTGGTGGCAGTTTGCATTTCGATGGACCCTTGATCAAATATGCAATTATTCTCTTTACACACCCAAGGCAAACTAAGTGCATATAATCTAGCACAAACTGGCTGACACAACCAACGCCAGCAGCAATGAGGGGCGATGGCTGCTTCTGGTGGAGTGTGTAGTGAACCTGGCAGAATTTGTCATCCGTTCTTCCTTCAAAATCACCTTGTGTTGTGTAGGCCATCCTGCCCTCTACTCTGTTGGCCTGAGCCTCACATCGTTCGCAGCCCTGGTAAGCATTATGGCCTTTAATGCACTTCAGAAAGGCTCTTGCTGGAGCGTCACATATAAAGGCATTACATTTTATTTTAAATACCGTCCCCAGATGAGTAATGCCTCGTTCCTGAATGGTTTTCATTTCCTGTACCAGGTCATACAAATAGTCCTCCACTGGGTCAGGTTTTGAAGTCCCACAATAGATGGCCACAATAAATGGCCCTGTGTCCTTAAGTTTACCCAGAATCGGCCAAAACTGGGTTTTTGAGGACTTGAACAATGGAACCCCATCTACGTTTATATCAACAGCAACCTGTCCAGTAGGGCTAGTGCACTGCTTTAGATGCTTGATGATGCCATTTTCAAGGCCAAAATATATATATTTCCCCCCACACTTATCATGGCTCACAATAGAACGTGGGGTCTCAAGTAGTGTACGCGAATCTATAGGCAGATTCTGCCCATGTTTGTTGAGGATGTGCACCAGGTCATTTAAACACCTCTGTGTTTGGTTTGTGCTTGTGGCCCAAGCTGCAAGGTCTTGTCTTAAATTTGTGACAGTGACATCATCCTCTGAAGCGGAGTCTAATTCTACAAGCTCTCCGTCTGAGTCACTGGAGTCTGGATTGTCCCTGAAGTCCTCATGCTCCTCAGATTCTTCCTCACTCCCTTGGTTAGAGCTTTGCTGAGCTAAGCTAGACACGTCCGCGTGCATGTCCCTCTCCTCACGTGTGTCCCTCTCCTCACGTGTGTCCCACTCCTCTTGTGGTAAGCTAGACACGTCCGCGTGCATGTCCCTCTCCTCACGTGTGTCCCTCTCCTCACGTGTGTCCCACTCCTCTTGTGGTAAGCTAGACACGTCCGCTTGTATGTCCCTCTCCTCACGTGTGTCCCTCTCCTCACGTGTGTCCCACTCCTCTTGTGGTAAGCTAGACACGTCCGCTTGTATGTCCCTCTCCTCACGTGTGCCCCCCTCCTCACGCTGTGGCACATTATCTTCCGATGGCTCCTCATCACTGCTCGACTGTACGGTGGCACCTACTCTAGACCGTTTTACTCTCCACGTTTTTAAGTAGTTGGAAGCCATGTGTCACACTGAAAGGTGCTTCATAAATAAAAAATGTATTATTCAGGGTTCCCACAGAAATTGCAAAATGAAATTCAAGGACTTAAGTACTTTTCTAAGCTCTATTTTTTAATTTCAGACAAATGGTTACACTTTAAATAAAAATAATTACATTTCTTGATTCAGAACAATTTTATCATGGATGAACAACTTTCAATGCGAATGGTAGATTCGAATTTCAATGACCTTTTAAGCACAATGTTAAAAAATTTACTATTTAAGGAATTCCAGACCTGGATTTGTTTGTGTAAAAAATCAAAGCACTTTAAGCACTTCCACTTCAAGGACCTTGTGCAAACCCTGATTATTATGTTGGTTTGCTTATCAATTCAAATAAGGATAGAAGGGAGGGTTTGCTCACATACCGAAAAGCCTTAATCGTCTGGAAAGCTGGAAAGAAAGCTGGAAAGAAAACGGGAGTTAAACAGATATCAAATATCACATTACACAACACCATGACTAGACAAGTACATCACTGGAACGCCCTACCCAAATCTGTAAAGGAATGTGTATATTATATATACACAATATTTACAAAGGAAGAGTGACATCATTGATTGATACACAGCATGTACTAAAAATGACCCTAAAATACTCTGTTCCGCCCAATTCATTGCAACAACGTCCACCGTATACCCCACAGTACTTTAACAGTTACCCTCAGAATTCAAAACACACACCAACTCAGCAGGTAACCTGTGAAAACAGCGGCGTGCAAGCTAATTAGCAATAGCCAGCCTCGTTTCCGAGCGAAGTATTTCATGCCAATGTACTAAAAAATGACCCTAAAATACTCTGTTCCGCCCAATTCATTGCAACGACGTCCACCGTATACCCCACAGTACTTTAACAGTTACCCTCAGAATTCAAAACACACACCAACTCGGCAGGTAACCTGTGAAAACAGCGCCGTGCAAGCTAATTAGCCATAGCCAGCCTCATTTACTATTAAGGAAGGATTGTTGTATTTACTACATCTCCCGTGACTCTTAGCGGGGGATGACGTAGGTTACGAGAGACCAGAAGCGTGTAGATTTGCCACGCGGAGCTAGCTTGTTAGCTAGCTTAGCAGCTAACGTTATTTATTATTTAACCGCGACGGGCATATAGTAATAGCGAGGATATAAAGCATGTTAAAGACTCATTTATTGGATGCGTTGCTCGCCGAGTTTACAAACGGAGCCCACATTTGCTAATGCGGCTAATAAACGATACAAAGGCCCAGTGCACCGTGTGACCGTCACCGTAATAGAAAGGGCCTTACATAATACAGGCCGAGGCCTGCAGTCTGCAGATAACAATTTAACCTATTGGTAAACAAACGTACTGCTGAAATTATACACTCTATGACTGCTGTTGGGTTAGGATGTTTACTATATACTGTATTCATTTAAGAAAAAAACTCCTGGCGCATTATTATACTTTTGCGCCATTAGATAGCTATACACGAGGTTAACCCTCTGAGCAATTTGTTGAATACGTTTAAAAGACGTCTAAATGGCCCATAGAAATAACACTAGAATTTAAATTACACTTTATATACCCAGTTATATCATTTGTACACTACTAACCTCCGTAGCGAGAGATTTCCTGGTGTGCGTGGCGTCTTTGTGGCAATATATGGGTTCGATGTTGTTGTTGTTGTTTAAGAAATGACTAGGTAAGCGGACTGAAGAGAGCAGCGTCACGCCAGCTGGTCTACCTGATTTCTAACCACGCCCGGAAATTCCCATTGTCCAATCACGTCATTGGTGTGAAATTGACCAATCAAAAATAAAGTGTTATAAATTTGATTGATTGATTGATTGAAAACTTTATTTAACAGATTGCAGAATGGGTACAATACAGTACAGCTCAATAATACTTAAATACACAACACACAGACAGAGACATAAAAGGCAAAGTGGGGCAAGGGGATACATTTGAGCTGCAGCTAACTAGATTGAATGGGATTGGGGATTTATGACATACCAGATTTACAAATACACGTCTAAAATCAGTCTAGAATGGGGTGAAAAGTGAAAGTTCGGTAGACGTCTATTCCAGACGTGTTTTGAACGTCTAAGCTTAGACGTTTTTTGAGCGTCTATGTTTAGACGTTTCAACGTCATGACATAGACGTCTAAAATCAGTCTAGAATGGGGTGAAAAGTGAAAGTTTGGTAGACGTCTATTCCAGACGTGTTTTGAACGTCTAAGCTTAGACGTTGTTTCAACGTCATGACATAGACGTCTAAAATCAGTCTAGAATGGGGTGAAAAAGTGAAAGTTTGGTAGACGTCTATTCTAGACGTGTTTTGAACGTCTAAGCTTAGACGTGTTTTGAACGTCTAAGCTTAGACGTTGTTTCAACGTCATGACATAGACGTCTAAAATCAGTCTAAAGTGGGGTGAAAAGTGAAAGTTTGGTAGACGTCTAAGCTTAGACGTGTTTTGAACGTCTAAGCTTAGACGTTTTTTGAACGTCTATGTTTAGACGTTGTTTCAACGTCATGACATAGACGTCTAAAATCAGTCTAGAATGGGGTGAAAAGTGAAAGTTTGGTAGACGTCTATTCCAGACGTGTTTTTAAACGTCTAAGCTTTTGGAGGAGAGTTTGGTAGACGTCTAAGCTTAGACAAGATTCTCCTGGGCTAAATGAGAGATATGGATAGACACACACACACACACACACACAGTCAGAAGAATTTAATCATGCAAGGAAAATGTAATCCCTGAATTATCACTCAGCAACTCCTCCTCCTCCTGTACAGTTATCTGTAGGGGATTTGTCAGTTTTGTTCTCCTATTATTCTCCTTCTTATTTCCTTGCTCTGTTTCTGCTGTGTGACCCTCTCTCTTCTCCTTTCTCACTTTGTCATTCATTATCTTCCCCTCTCATTATTTCGTGGACTTTTCTTTCTTTCATATCTCTCTCTCTCTCTCTCTCTCTCTCTCTCTCTCTCTCTATATATATATATCTCACACACACACCTACACACACCTACACACACACACAGTCAGAAGAATTTAATCATTATTTAATCATGCAGAATTGTGATCAGTCAGGTTTCCCAGCAGTGCACTATCAGCGCCACCTGCTGATCAAATGGCAAACAGCAGGTTAGGCTGGTGATGAACACAGCAGACCACCAATCTTCGAAAATATCGTGCTCAGATATTTGTAGGCGCATTTGCAGGACGTCTGTCGTGCATATTCTTCATATTTGGAGATGTTAATACATTGAAATAATATACTTAGTGCATAGTTTAAAATACGTCTAAGCTTAGACAAGATTATCCTGGGCTAAATGCGAGCGATGGATATAGACGTCACATAAAATCTTCGAAAATATTGTGCTCATATATTTGTAGGTGCGTTTGCAGGATGTCTCTGTCCATATTGATAATATTTTCATATGTGAATGCATTGAAATAATATACTTAGTGCATAGTTTAAAATACGTTTACAAAAAAACACGATTTGGCTGGGTTACACGAGAGCTATGCAAAGACGCTTGGTTGAAAAGACGTGTTTTGCTCACTGGGATGTTATCACTCTAGAAGTAGAGTTGCTAATAATTATAATTTATTTTCTTAATAATTACAATTTCATAATTTCTCTCCCACTTCTACTCTCACTAGCTAGCTACATTGGGCTGGCTATATTAGCTAACAATCTAAAAGCTAACGTTAATATCACTCTAGAAGTAGAGTTGCCACCTTTCATGTAAAAAAATATTGGACAGTCAATCTCTTCCCACAGCCAGAATAATAGATCAATTTACCCAAAATTGTCTTTGCTGAATAACTGACATGTGACATGAAACAGGGTTAGGGTTTTGGTTGGTTGGTGTGTGTAACCCGGTCAGCACTGCTTTATGTTGCACTGTGATACCCCGGTCCAACAGGGGGCGTAACATTGTTCACTTTTCATGTAATTAACTTCAGATAGTATAGCATTACATTACTTAAGTCTCAAATCTTGTTTAATATATTTTTTAGATATAAAAAAATAAGGGAGAAAAAAAAGAAGAGATCCTATTTTCTCGATTTGAGGTACAATGGAGAACTTTGGTCATAGCAGGTGTAATATTCTAGATAGAAAGGTCATCTTGGACTTAAATTGAAGCTTATAAATGTGGGCAGTTTTTATATCCATGTGAGGCAGCAACATGTATAATAAAATACTTGAAAATGATCACTTTTGATGACAATTTGTCAGGCGGACAGAATGTTTTTTGGGGTATTCTGAGGGTGATATTTGACAATAGAAAGGTAGTAAGGCCCAGAGTATTATTCTGATACTTTTCCCCTATGTGTCAGGATACACCATGCAAGGTTTCAGACTTATTTGACCATTTATGCAGTTGCAGTACCCTCATATTTGCAATTACATAATTTCGCCAGAAGCTTTTCCCAAAAAGAGGGTTTTTTGGCCCCTGAGGCCAAACGGGGCTGATTTGGGGGTGGTCATTATCAACTCGTGATGGCCCAAGGTATGGGATAACTGGAAATAATAATGAAAAAAAGGTAGCAAAAAACATCCTGAGGGGTGGACCTGGCTCCCGGCCTAAACACATGTCGTGCCTAATTCCGACCCGCCGCCAAGTTATGACCTACCCCCCTCGGGTGAACGCGCATAGACCTCGCGTGGACGCGCATACACCTCGTGCACGCGCGTACACTCTATCAGCCTATATCAGCGCAGTTTATTATCAGTCTGCGCAGCGATCAGTTTGCCAGCCTGCACGGTCTATTTACAGATTTCATTCGCGGTTTTTGTGATACTAAATCCAGTGGAATGATTAGATTTGTCCCGATCCATAGATATGCAACATGGCTATAATAAGGTCATTTATATAGCCTGATATTCTATATTCTCTAATATAATGTGAACATGCAAATGTTTCAATAGCCATGTGTAAGCATATACATGTGTGCGAATACACATTCCTTGTTGTTAAGGGGATGCAGACCAGAGAAAGACGTTTGTCTTGTTTACATCAGGGTCCCCCATTTCCAATTCATAGTGACATTTATGACATGACATACATGACATACAGGTATATACTGTGTGTGTGTGTGTAGATAAGAGGGACAAAAAGAGAGAAATGGAGGCAGGTAGAGAGGGGTAGATTTGTAGGGAAGAAAAAGAGGTATGATGGCAATAAGGTGTCTTGTCTGAAGTATGTATTCTGCGGTTTCACCACAGACCCCATGAGTCCTTCACCACCCCTGAGTGTTGTAAAAAGCATTTGCTGAAATTCATAACAGAGCCCCAGTTGGGGGGGGCGCGGCATTTCTCTGCAAGGTTGCATAGAATTAACCCCCTCGCTTATCTTGGGAGACATTTTTTTCACAGACACCAGAATGACTGTGGTGACACTTATAGGCCTCTGTATGATCATGTAAAAAGCATTTGCTGAAATTCATAACAGAGCCCGAGTTGGGGGGGCGGGGCATTTCTCGGCAAGCTGACCCCTCCCATATCTTGAGAGAAAATAGGTTTACAGACACCAGAATGACTGGTGACACTTATAGGCCTCTGTATGATCATGTAATAAGCATTTGCTGAAATTCATAACATGAAAATGTTCTAATGAAAAATGTATTCCAAGGTATCTTAGTGATGATCTTTCCTCTAGCATCACCATCAGGCCAAACATTCATATCCTACTTGGGAAAACGATAAATCATATAGCATTCATTCAAATCATTCCAAATGTGTGGTGTAGATTCATGACCCCTAGGCTGGTCACCTGATTTTATTTTGAATGCACTGTCCGATTCCCACTAAAACTTGACAAAATGTATATGTTTGCCTTACAATAGAAAGGAGGCCTGCAACGTTCTGAGTCATCTGGCCTCATGGTGGCCCTATTCTCATAAAGCAAAAAACATGAACTACTCCCTAATGGCTCGTATTAGGGGCGTGGTCAAAATAATGGATTAGCATTTGGGGATATACCACTGACGGCACATGTCTAGTTAAAACCACAAAGGTAAGGCAAAGAAAAAGTAACCAGAAGCAGTACACATGACAATAATTGGGTTATTTATTATGAACAAGAACAAGTCAAAGTAGGTTTCATTAGGACATCAAATACATAAACAGCAGTATCAGATAAGAAGGTTAATACCATTATGTAGGGATTACTGTGAGATTCAAAGGCCACAGCATCCCATGCTAAATGTTCCCTGTCTTCTGCCTATATTATTCCTGCTATGTCTACAGTACCTCCAATACACACACATTGTTGCTCTCTTGTTCCTTTCCTATTGCTCAACTATTATGAATTGGGAATTACAGTGGGATTAACCTCCTAAAGCCCAAGCTGTTTTTTTTACATGGCTCTTGGTACAACAGTGCCCCCAAAAGTCATAAAATAAAACTTTCTTTTCTTTAACTTGAATCTGAACTTATATACAGTAAAAAAAAGAAAAAAATTTAGCACCCTGAATATTCGACTATTATTCAGAAGTGCTGACTTGTCTTTTATCTCCCCTTGGTGCACAAAGACATATTATAGTTTCCATTGATATTCTCCTGAACAATGACGCGAGTTTCTCCTTCTCTCACCGGCTGGAATATGGATTATAAACATTAAACTGAATCATATTCAATTCACCCAGTTCTCCTGTGGGGCTAGTTGGCAGTACCAGCAGGGGGCGGCGGTGGCTGGCGGAGCGCACGAGAGAGGCATGGAGGAGAAGCAAGTCAACTGAAACGGAAGTGGGGAGAACCAGCCTCTTCGACGTTGGACTTGGACCTGAATGGTCGTGTCGTTGGAAGAGCCCCGTAGTGGATCACGCGGGTGAACGTATTGAACTTGAATATATTACGGGTTATACTAGAAATATAAGCGTAGTAGCGTGTTGCATGTCCCCACTGAATAACCCTAGTGATACCACTAGTTATCCTAGAAGAAAGCGGTATAGCCAAGAGTTGGCTTATGTTAACGTTATCTTATGTTAACGTTATCCCCTCCAGCGAGGTGCCCAGCCAGCGTGGCTTGAAGAGGACTGGTGGTTAGAGGCACCCTGCGTTGTTGTATGTTTCGGCTAGCAGGAGGGCTGTCTAGGACCCACAGAGTAGCTTCAGTTAAGGTAGCCTTCAGATTATTATTGCGCGTCAACCCGGCAGCCAGCAGCCTGTCTTCGCCGGCGGTCTACATCTGCTCTGCACCGGCGGTCGTCAGCCTAGCACGGGAGTTCGTCCCGTCCAGCAGAGGTCGCCATCACCCAGCACGCGCCTCCAGCCCGCTACTGCCCCTCTGCCTAACACAGCTTGCTAGCTCCTGGGACGAGAGCGTTCAACGCCATCTTACCACCCGGACAGTGGTGTATTAGGTAAAGTGGGCCCACCTTTTCATTTCCTTTGAGTGTGATAACGTGTATGGTCATGCCTATTGATTTCCCGTCGTGTTAACCCTGTTTCTTCCTGGGGTACATTAATGCTGCCGTAATATGTAAAGCCTTAGGGAAAGGTATTATTGTATACGTGGTATATATATATTATTGTTATGATTATTAGTCATTAGGAATAAGAATATTATATGCCATTTGACTCACTGCCAGTAATACTTGTCACTGCCCAGTATAAGTAACACTAAACGAACTAAGACGGGAATTGTGTGTGTGCGTGTCCATTATTGAGTCTAACCCTAACCCTTTTTGATGCGGGTAATATTATTATTATTTAACCCTTTCCCCTTACAGTCATTAAGGTCTCTAGTGGTCATCAAGGGAGGGTACTGCTTGCGGGAGGAACGAATCTATTTATTCATCTATCGGTCACTAGGTGTGGGAGGGCTAAAGTGAGAGCAGGTTGGGGAGTACTGCTGACCGCCCCGGAAGGGCGAGGAAGGCCAGAGTACAGACCAGGTTGGTAAATCCCGGGCCCCATCCACTCCCACTGCCGGCCTCCAGTTTGACGCTCCAGGCCCAAAGACGAGGGTGCAGTCGGACGGAGCTCTACTGTGTCCCGCTACCCTGTGCACACCCGTTCCCACGAAGCAGGGATAATCCACCCTGCTACATATACAAAAACAAAGGAGTTGCAATTTTTTGTCCTCCGCACTTCCCAAACTGTGGGGTGCTCACCCCTTCAAAAACAAAGTCCACTGGCGGCTGGGTGGGACATTGCGCTCGTCACCAACTCATTCACAGGCAGGACAGACGTAGCTCCCCTCCGCGTCTTTTCTTTCTGTACAAGCCAGGTGATACCAGCGCAAGCACTCGTCACAGCCAATCTGGGTTTTATTAAAAAGAGATTCAAAGAAATGAACAACAATGAATCTAATGAAAAACAATTCATTAATAAACAAATAATTTAGAACATCATTAATGATGACCAAATAATTAACTTTTACAACGGCACTTCAACGTCTGGTATTTCTACTGTCGCTGTTGGTGCCACTACTGTACACCACTGGCACCACTGCTGTTACTATTACTGCATCCATTGCTATTACTTATACTATTACCACACCAAGAACTACTACTGCTAATAATAGTACTACTAGTAGTAATTCCGGAAAATTAAACATTCAAAATGTATAAAGTTATAGAAATTACCCAGGTTTGGTCCTCACTCTCTCCAAATCCACACTTGTGACACCGATTGGCAAGGTCCTCTAGCAAAGCAACAAAACACAAATTACCTTTATCCTCCACTCATTTTTCAGAATACTACAGTACAATACTAACTGTAAAAAACTGTACAATATGACTCCTTTAAATAACATGAAATAATTCCTAAATTAATACAACATAAATTATCTAGTGGACCCTACTTGTTCAGAATCATTCAAAAGGTTGTTTAATTACATTAAAACAAAACGCTAAATGTATCGCTTTCCGAAAAGCTGGACATTAATGTAGGCGTACCAGTGTTTTCCAGGAGGATAGTGGCTATTCTCCTCCTATGGTCTTTCATGGCCTTGGCTGAGTTGTCGAACTCAATCTTTCGACCATTCAAGATGTCCTCTGCAAACTGAAGAGAAAAATAGGGTTTCATGCTGCACTCTGTTGTCTCTTTCTGATTGAAAATGTTATGTGGAGTGAGCATAATGACCATAACCATTGCCCAAGTAAAAAATCATGTATCCACTGAGGGAGAAAATTATTTTAAGATGAGATGACTGTACTTGTGTATAATTGATTTCTAAAATCTCTTTGTCTACTTCCACATTGTATTGTAGCCAAATGCATAGCCTAAGTTGAAATGCAACAGGCCAGAGTATTTATCTGTTCAAGGATAAGATGTACCAGTGTACTGTCAACATCTAGAATGCTCTAGCTAACACTCTGGCCCGTAGGCCTGCAATACTGGTAAAGCTATGATGCATTAAAAGTAATATATGATCATGCAAAGACTTCTTCCCTTTCGCTTTGGCTCTTCAGAGCAATACTCTTCCTTGTACAAGAATAAACATAATTCTGAACTAACATCTCTGTCCTGAAGTCTGAAAGTGAATTTTGTTTTGCAACAGCACATCTCAGAGGTCCCTAAAAATACTACGGAGATGCTTATAAGAACACTCACAAGTGATGTCCAGTTCATGTTTATATGCCAATTGGTTATAATTAGTGCTGTCAAACGATTAAAATATTTAACTCGATTAATCGCATGATTGTCCATAGTTAACTCGCGATTAATCGCAAATTAATTGCATTTTTATTATTATTTTTACCTTAAACAGATCTTTTTCAAGTTCCAAGTTTTAATACTCTTATCAACATGCGAGTCAACAAATGCTTGCTTTGTGCAGCCATTTAACACAAAAGGATGACCCTCATGCATTGCAAATTTGCATCAAATTCAAAACAGAGTGATGCACAAAATAACTTAAAAGAAAATAATAATTTAAAACAATGAATAAAGTGTGCATGAAATAATAGGGGAAAGAAAACGTTAGGAACTTGTTACATTCACACACACAAGGGCTGATTAATCACACACCCCCCTCTCTCCCTCACACACACACTCTCCCAGCTCTTTTTCTCTTTTGCCCCTTCCTCATCTCTCTCACCCCCCTCTCTCTCTATATCTCACACACACACACACACACACTTCAGAAACAAACATAGTATCAATGAGAGCATCAATAATACACCTGAGTGAAGTCTAGTTAAATTTTTTTTTTTTTTTTTTTTTAGTTAATCTTGAGTTAAAAAAATTAGTGGCATTAATAGAATCGGGAGTTAACGCGATATTAACGCGATATATTTGACAGCCTTAGTTATAATACAAAAAAATTATAATAATGGATTTAAATAAACCCAGTTATAGCAAAAGTAATGGTA
Source organism: Notolepis coatsorum (assembly GCF_963971535.1). Lineage (NCBI taxonomy): Eukaryota > Metazoa > Chordata > Actinopteri > Aulopiformes > Paralepididae > Notolepis > Notolepis coatsorum. The sequence goes on from NC_140175.1 coordinate 39,176,192, forward strand.
ACATAATTATTAATACTATAATACATAAACTGAAACTGTCTTTGCACCTTGCATTCTAGTTCTGTCCCTATGGCTGTTTAAATAACATAATCTTTTTGAATTTGAGTACATCCATGTCCTGTACAACAGTGTTCCCTTACCATAGCCGTAAGTGGGTGGCCCACCCACTAATAACAGAGGAAATTAGTGTTCAACAACAACTCTGTAGTTCTTAGTTAGTACAGTAGCTCAGTTGGTAGAGCACAGCACTAACAATGGTGAGGTTGTGTGTTTGATCCCAGGGGACTACATATACTGAAAATGTATGCATTCGTGTAGGGGAGAGCGGGGGATACTATCAAGACATTCCAGTTGGGGTTGGTCGTCACATTTTATTTGGGGTTGGTTGTCGCATGTTGTGTAGGCTATTATTGTTAGGCCGATTTCTTGTGTTCTTATTTTGTTATATAGGATGGCCTAAAGATGTGTTTCCTGTTTATGTTCATTAAGATGTATTAAGTTATGTATTTGTCAACTTGTCAATACAATTACACTTTCAAATTTAGTTCTGCCTTCTTGTCTATTCTCAGTCCTTGCCCCACAATTGTGGAATGAACTACCCACGCCAGTTAGGACAGCCGAAACCCGTCCAATCTTTCGCCGTCGACTAAAGACGCACTTCTTCAATCATTATCTGAAATCTAAATCTTGTCTTCTTTTTAAGATTTTCCCATTAAAAGTGTTTAAACACATCGTGACAACCAACCCCATAGTGTGTGACAACCATCCCCATGATGGGGTTGGTTGTCACAATGTGTCAGAGTGTCTTAGATAGGTGATTAACTCTTTGTTACAATACGTTGGAAAATGAGAGGGATACACATTTCAAGCCAACATCTTAAGCTTCAATTTAATGTAGGAATGACTATTGAAAGTGTGACAACGTCCCCCATTCTCCCCTACTGTATGTCGCTTTGGATAAAAGCGTCTGCTAAGAAGCATAATATTATATTATTGTTAACTCCCCCATGCTCAACAACAACTCCCAACCCCCCTTCCCCTCTCCCCCTCCCTTCAGCCAGCCATCACCACCCACCATTTTAACATTTCAAGGAGAAACACTGCTGTAAACCATACTTACCTTCAAGGCAAAAACTCCACATGAAGTCCCATCCATCTGAAGCGGGTGTGGGACGGAGCTGCAGGACCATCGGGATATGTTGCACCCTTTTGTCTCATGAACGCTCTGAATGAATGTAAATTAGTGATCGCATATTTGCCAATGCCTTTCACAGTCACCAATATAATCTGTAAGAATAATATATTCAATATAATATAATAGTTGATTTATTTTTTCAAAACAGTACTAACCTTGTCACGTCCTGGCACCTTTTCATTTTTCCACGAGACTCCCCAAGCGGGTCCAAGAAGAGAGCCCTCTTCTCAGATGGAAACATCACCTTAAAAAAGTGATTGAATAGAATAGAATGCATTTATTTGTCATTGTCACAAGTACAACGAAATGTGTCCTCTGCATGTAACCCATCACTAGACACACTAGGAGCAGTGGGCAGCCACAGTACGGCACCCCAGAACCATTGAACACCCCACCAAACACCACACTCTAGCTCTTCTTATTGCCAGTGTTTTGGTCAGGGCACTGACAGGTGTACAAAGCCTAACATACATGTCTTTTGATGGTGGGAGTAAACCGGAGTACCCAGAGGAAACCCACGCCAACACAGGGAGAACATGCAGACTCCACACAGAAAGAACCTGGGACGGACCGGGGTTCAAACCCGGTACTTTCTTATTGTGAGGCAACAGTGCTAACCACTGAGCCACCGTGCCGCCCCTTAATTACAGTTAAGATGTTTCCAGCACATACAAGCTAAACAATATGTTCTGGAACCAAGTACTTTTCTTGGAAACCAAAGCAGTCAATATGACCTTCTATATTTAGCATATTATGACCTTCTGAATCTTATGTTGTATATTATGTGTCTACACACTGTCTGCACCCTTTGTTATTACATCAGTCATTTCCATTTGGATACTAAATTAATGTTATATGATGTGCTGACAGCTTAAATGGCAAACCAATAATATACTATACATGGTAAAGATACAATATTTCAATGTGTTGCCTAGTTCTTCTCACCGTCAGTGTCCAGTGCTGCTTGTCATTGACGATGCCCAAGATGATCCGGAACTGCTGTGGGTCAATCTGGATTAAAAAAATAACATTTTAAAAAGAATACTTTAACATTGACTTTAGAAAACAGCTAAAAACACATATGTTCAGGCAGGCTTTTGGTCATATATAGGCATCCTTTGTCCTCACTGTTCCTATAGTTTTTAGTTATTGACTGATGATTTTATTTAAATTATTTTTATTTTATTTTATTTGGTTCACTGTTTTTAACTGCTGTCTGTTGTTGTAATTTATTTCAGATTTTTTGTTTTGTTTTATATGCTATGCTGTAGTGTAAAGCACCCTGTGCATTCGTGCTGTGAAGGGTGCTATATAAATATTCATTCATTCATGTACATTGTGTAAATAATCTACACACTGTTAAATAAAAGAAAATGATAACCCAAAGCTTAGATGACTTCCCGTTCCATATAGCTGTCATGGTGTACGTCTCTATGTATCGTGCTTTTGTTGCCTCTGCCTCTGTGTTGTACTTCTGTACAAGTAAGTGCAGGTATGCATTGATGACCTGAAGAAATATGTTGACAAAAAGACATGTTGAAAAGTATATGAACAGATACATAGGATGCTTCTAGAATTGACACATGATATAAATACATATTTGTGTTCTGATTCATATCAATGGATACACATTAGACAATGTTGTCAAGTAATGACAACTACTGAGTTACCTCACTCTCAAGCAGTTCATTGGGACCAGTTCGCATTATATCTTGCACAAATATTTTGTATGGCCCAATTATCGACAGGAGCACTTGCACATCTTTCCCAGCCCAAGCCTCCGTCACGACTGTGAAATATAACACAATATAATTAATATCTGTATTTTATCAGCTAGGTTCATTAAGAGCACATTGCCTTTTACAAAAATAATAATGTAAACATCAAAGTACCGCAAAAGGCTATAACTTCGTAAATATTTCACTATGTTCAAAAACGTTATTATAGGACATTTACAGTACATGTAAAAAGGATGAAAGTTGACATTACATCTTTATTATGAGACTACTGACGCTTACACTTATCTATTAGACTCTTTGATGTGAAGAGTGCTGCTGTGGTGTCCTCCACTTCAGGGAGTGTCTCTGTCGTGGTGGTGGCGGCTAACTGGGGTGGTGTCTTGGCTGTGGCGCCTAACTGGGGTGGTGTCTGGGTTGGTGTCTTGGCTGTGGCGCCTAACTGGGGTGGTGTCTTGGCTGTGGCGCCAACTGGGGTGGTGTCTGGGGTGGTGTCTGGTGTCTGGGTTGGTGTCTTGGCTGTGGCGCCTAACTGGGGTGGTGTCTTGGCTGTGGCGCCAACTGGGGTGGTGTCTTGGCTGTGGCGCCTAACTGGGGTGGTGTCTGGGGTGGTGTCTTGGCTGTGGCGCCTAACTGGGGTGGTGTCTTGGCTGTGGCGGCTTTTAATTTATGAGGAATGCGCTCAACCTCCTCTGTAGTGAATCAGGTGGTCTGTATTCACTTTGGGGAGGGACGCACTGTAATTTTTTGGATCAGCGCTTTTCCCGGCAATTGCCACAACGGTGTACGGGCCAAGATAATTGGAGTCCAGTTTGCCTCCTTTTCGTTGTTGTGCGCGCACATTTAGCCGCCACACCTCGTCACCTACAGCAAATTTGGGAAATTTTTCACTTTTAGCTGATTTTTTTTTTTTGTGGCTTCTTGCACCCTTCTGATGTTGGCTGTTGCCTTTCGCAGAGCTTCATTAAGGTGCAACATGTTGGTTGCATCCTCCACAGCCACAATGTCCTCCACACTGCCATCAATCTATAGAGGGAGTGTTTTGAGCTCAATCAATGCCAGCATTATCTGTAACAGTATCTATTTCTTCAAATGTGCATCAATAATAGGATAAGGGGAAATAATGATGAATGTGCAGAATTAACAAGCATTGTTTCATAATAATGAATGTGCATATTAAACATGTACACTAACCCTGTAGTGCTCAGGGATCTCGGAAGGGTAGCGTGCTTCTCTCCCATACATTAGAAAGTATGGGGAGTATTTTGTGGTGGTTTGCTTTTTTGTTCGTAGGCCGAACATCACTGCGTCCTAGTGAAGATCCCATTCGTTGGGCTTTTGCAGAACCACTTTGCTGAGCGACCTGAACATTTATTAAAATAAAGAGCTACCATATTGACTTTCGCTTTAACAAGGAGATTGTGACTGAAAATTACAGAACATCGTACCGTTTCTTTGTTCTCTACAGTAAGGGTTACTTCTGCAAACATTTGTGTTGATCTGTGTGTATATAAGTGAGCTTTTGGTGAACATGTTTTGTTTCAATTACATGATAATTTCTTAAGTAACATCACAACTTCTATCAAATTAAATTAATTCCTTGTGGAAGACAATCATAAATCAAGTGAAAAGTTGAACAAATTCCCTTCCCTGATCAGTCAGGATCCTTTTTGGGGCCCCAAACTGATAGAAAAACTTCAGTATGCAGTCTGTGACCTCCACAGCAGTCTTGGTCTTCAGGGGGTACGCCTGAGACCATTTTGTCAGGTAATCAACCATAACGCAAATATATTGGTTCCCATTTGCTGTGGTGCACAGTTTCCCAATCAGGTCCATTCCGATTAATTCTAATGGTTCGGTCACCTTACAGAAAGATAAACAAATAGTTTAGTTTCAGTTTAGTTTCAAGTTCAAGTTTCTTTAATAGTTGTCATACAGAAGTACAGAATACTTTTATACAAAATGCTTCTTTCTGTTACGCTCCAGAGACTGTGCTAGACAAAGATAAGTGTGAAATAAAATAAGTGTAGCAAGTAAAAAGTAGAAAATAGAAGTCACGTATGTAGACACAAGTGTTCAGTATGTACATTTATACAACGGCATGCAAATTTCTCGATTCTAAGATGGCGGACAATAATCTTTAACAAATGGATATGTTGATAGCGTCATAACGACTAAATATAAAGCGATTCTGTCAAGGCGAATGTCTTAGTCCTTTAAACAATGTTGGATGATGTAATTGATGGGTCATGAGTAGGGATGGGAATCGAAAACCAATTGGCCGATGCCTGGAACCGTGTGGCTCCCGTGACTTTCGATTCCCTTATCGCTGCCAGGTTTTTCCTACAGTTGCGCAATAACGTTAGCATGTAGCCATGGCAGACTCTATTTGATTCCTTAAGGGCTCGAAATTGCCTGGGTTTTGGTAATATGCTCCCGAAATGCTCCCGCTGTTTGGCTACTTCTATGTGCAGTGAAAACTAATTGAATGCTTTAGAACCTAGTCCTAGTCATTGATTTAGTTCAGGGTGAGCTAAAATTAGCCGCGGAGCTAACGCTAGGTAACGTGAGCTAACGCTAGCTAATGTAGCCATGGCAGACTATTTGATTCCTTAAGGGCTCGAAATTGCCTGGGTTTTGGTAATATGCTCCCGAAATGCTCCCGCTGTTTGGCTGCTTCTATGTGCAGTGAAAACTACTTGAATGCTTTAGAACCTAGTCATTGATTTAGTTCAGGGTGAGCCGCGGAGCTAACGCTAGCTAACGCTAGTTAATCAAGCTCTCAGAGAGAGATAAACAGCTGACAGCGGACAGTACAGGTACAAATACAATAAAACAGCGGGTGTGGGCTGTTGTGTAAACCTTGTACTCTTTAGTTCACATATAATAAGAGACGGAGTGTTTGTTTACTAGTCTACTCTGTAAGCCAGGAAGTACCGTGGTGCAACATACAAATGTGTCCGTGTAGCAACACAAGCCAAAACCTTACAGGAGGACAGGGGCCCGGGGAGGGAGCTCTGTGTGTGTGTGTGAGACAGAAGTCAGAGGAATAACAACCTGTTATTCAATAGATTAAATTAGTTTAAGAATAAAAAAATAAATACATTTTAAGAGAATCTCAAATACATTATTTTATTTAAGTGTAGGCTATAGTTAATGTTTTATTTTTTACAGTTTTTGTATTTTTCTGACATGGGGGCTCAACAATAAATGACAATCAGAAATGTCAAGTTGCATGTTGTTATTCTAACCAGCTTAGTTCTGTTGCATTTCCAATTTATTTATTTAAATTATAAATTGATCAGGTATCGATAAGGGAATCGATAAAGAATAGAATCGATAAGCAGAATCGATAATGGAATCGTATCGATAAAATCCTATCAATTCCCATCCCTAGTCATGAGTAATTTTAGAACAAAAGAAAAATTGCTGATTGATTGATTATTTGCAATTTTATTTAAAATTTCTACTTCCTTCCCACTGCAGCGTTCACTCTCACACTGTCCGACGCTGGCATACCCACAAACACACACTCCTGTCTGCAACAGCGGGGGAGTCAGACTGAGAGAGAAGCAGCGCTGTTTTAAGTGAGCATGGTCTATTGAATTGATTGATTGGTTGATTGCTAATTTTATTACTGTACGCCTGGTTTCCAACTGGTTAAGTTTAGGCTAAAAAATAAAATAAAAAATAGGGCGAAGGGAAAAAAAATCTTATAGGGCAAAGAAAACTTTTTAATTTGTTTTACCTACTTTCTATAGAAGCATCTAAGAATGAAGTTCTATAGAAAGTAGGTCTGCATCCCCTTAACAATTGTGTGTATTGAGCCGTACTGTATTGTACCCATTCTGCATCTGATAATACAATTTTCAATCAATCAATCAATCATTCCAATAACCACTAACTTCATAATTAAAAACTAAAGAAAAGTTGGATGTGTTAGTTGGTTGGATGTCTTAGTTGAAAGGCAGTTGGATGTGTTAGTTGGTTCGATGTCTTAGTTGAAAGGCAGTTGGATGTGTTAGTTGGTTGGATGCCTTAGTTGAAAGGCAGTTGGATGTGTTAGTTCCAATAACACAGTTGGATGTGTTAGTTGGTTGGATGCACTTCAAGCTGCTTCCAATAACACACAGTTGGATGTGTTAGTTGGTTGGATGCACTTCCGAGCTGCTTCCACATGGAGGCAACTTGTCTTTTTTGTAGTTGTGGGAACTACTTTTTCTGGCGGATGGTTTTTTCAATAAATCTTCGATTAATGTGTGTTTATTGTATAGCAATAAGGTTGGATGAATGTGGCAGTTGTATAAAAGCATTACACCACTTGCAGTCGTGATTTGTGAACAATAAACCATGCCTAGGGGGGTCTAACGACCACCCCTAGGCATGGTTTATTGTTCACAAACCACTCCTGCGCGTGATGTAATGCTTAAATATACAATGTTCAATGCAGGATAGCAGTAACTGAGTTACCATACAATATACTATGCAATATACTAATATACAATATACTAGGGCTGGGCGATATGACGATATTATATAAATATCGGGTACAGTTCATTAACGATACACTTTTTAAACGTATCGTGGATATCGTGATGTTTTGCCCATAAGGCTTGTGTCGCGTCAATCTGGTCCACACGTTGACACTTTTGAACAGCGCCGCCCCACACACACACTACTGCATCAAAAGTTACTACTTATGATAACAAAGGCATTCGTTTTGTGGCATTAACGTTATATAGTTACACTTTCAATAACATCAGCGTATTTACATAGCAACGACCGAGGTCGACCTAGATATAGCAAGCGTTAGTCGTTCATATCTCAGCCCGTGCTGACTCAGTTGTGCCCATTCTGCGGTCTGTTAATAAAGTTTTCAATCAGACAGATGTATGGAAAGGCTTTTATTATAACATCCGTTGCAGTAAAATCATTATGCCTCCAGTCGTTTAGTCCTTCTGCGGAGCTAAAAGCTAAACGTCGGCCGCGGCGAGCTACCGCTGCCATTGTTATTGTCATCGAGCTCTCCAATGGCGGAAGTAAAAAATAAATACGCGCTTGCCGATTGGTGCTACGAACAGCAGGGCGGGTGCAAGCGATGTGACGTAATTGGCAGACGCGACTGTCAATCAAAATGATTCTGTTTGCCGACTGAATGAATGAGAACGTTATTAACAGATTGCATTGATTGATTGATTGAAAAGTTTTTGCAGAAACAGATTGCAGAATGGGTACAGTACAGTATAGCTCAATACATACAATTGTTAAGGGGATGCAGACCAGAGAAAGACTTTCGTCTTGTTTACATCAGGGTCCCCCATTTTCAATTAATCATGGGTACAATACAGTACAGCTCAATACAACAACAGTCAACAGTGGACTGGAGGATGCAGACCAGAGAAAGACTTTCGTCTTGTTTACATCAGGGTCCCCCATTTTCAATTAATCATATTTCATATCTAAATCATATAATATCTCATTGCTAAATATATGCAATATATAATCTAATAATCCAATAATCTAAATCTAATATATAATATAAAAATGCTAAATGCATGGGTATTTTATTTTGTCTTTAATGTTAGCTTGCAAACTCAAGTGCGCACATCAGCATACAACACCGGGCTGGTGACAGGCAACATGGAAGAACACAAGATGGCAAGATACAACGTCAGGAGAGCAGTAATAGAGGCAAAACGGCGTTACAGGGATAAAGTTGAACTTCAGTTTGAACAGGCTGACTCTAGAGGCATGTGGCAGGGCCTCAGAACAATGACAGACTACAAAGGAACCCCCCTCAAACTGAACAGTGACATCTCCTTAGCAAATGATCTCAACTCCTTCTATGCGAGGTTTGAGGCTGTGAATAACAACACCAGCCTACAAACCACGGCAATGGGGGGGGGGGGGTCTGCTGATGGAGACTCAGTGTTCAGGGTAACAGAGCATGAGGTGAGACGGATCTTTAAAAAAGTGGATATCAGGAAGGCAGCAGGACCGGACGGCATCCCCGGCCGCGTCCTAAAAGTCTGTGCCGACCAACTGGCCCCGGTATTCACTGACATCTTCAACCTGTCCTTGGAACAGGCCGTCATCCCCACCTGTCTGAAGAAGTCCACCATCATCCCTGTACCCAAAAAATCTACGCCCGCTTGCCTCAACGACTACCGCCCTGTAGCCCTCACCTCCATAGCCATGAAGTGCTTTGAGAAGCTAGTGAAGGGCTACATCTGTTCCTCCCTCCCCATCAACCTGGACCCTCTGCAATTTGCATATCGCCCCAACAGGTCCACGGAGGACGCCATAGCCCATGTGCTGCACACAGCAGCATCACATCTGGACAAGAGGAAGGGGAACTATGTGAGAATGCTGTTCATCGACTACAGCTCAGCATTCAATACCATAGTCCCCTCCAAACTCATAGCCAAGCTCAGGGACCTGGGCTTGAACTATGACCTGTGCCAGTGGGTCCTGGACTTCCTGACGGGCAGACCCCAGGTGGTAAGAGCCGGCAACTGCACCTCCTCATCCATCACGCTCAACATAGGGGCCCCCCAGGGCTGTGTTCTGAGCCCCCTCCTCTACTCCCTGTACACACATGACTGCGTAGCACAGCGGAGCAACAACACCATCATCAAATTTGCTGATGACACAGTAGTGGTGGGCCTGATCTCTGCCAACGACGAAAGGGCCTACCTGGAAGAGGTAGAGAACCTGTCACAGTGGTGTCAGGAGAACTGCCTCTCCCTGAACGTCAGCAAAACAAAAGAGATGATTGTGGACTTCAGGAGGTCGGGGGTCAAGGACTACAGCCCCCTCAGCATCGACGGGGCACCAGTTGAGAGAGTGAACAGTTTCAAGTACCTCGGAGCCCACATATCCGAGGACTTGACATGGACCACACACATTGACAGTGTTGTGAAGAAGGCACGACAACGCCTCTACTTCCTCAGGCGCCTAAGGAAGTTCCAAGTCAGTCAGAAGATCCTTAGGAACTTCTACTCATGTACAATAGAGAGCATCCTGACCGGCAACATCACCTCCTGGTTTGGGAATAGCACTGCACAAGACCGTAGCAGACTACAAAGAGTGACACGTTCAGCCGAACGCACAATTAGAGGGGGGCTTCCCACCCTCCAGAACATTTACAACAAGCGGTGCAAGGGGAAGGCTAAGAGAATTATTAAGGACTCGAGCCACCCGAACAACTGCCTCTTTGAACTGCTGCCGTCAGGCAAGCGATACCGGAGTCTTATGGCGAGCACAGAAAGACTCAGAAGGAGCTTCTATCCCCAGGCCATCAGGCTGCTAAACGAACAATAATCGCTAAACGAACAATAATCACTATGCAACAACCATCAAATGCACACAGCACACACACCCACACGCACACACACACTCACTCAAACAAACAACACACTGCAGCACCCACTCTCCACACTTTAGATCACACAAACACACTTACACTTTATATTTATTGATAAAGGATTTGCACTACAACTCGTACACCTACTGTGAATTGTACCTAAACTGCACCTTGTCCATTTATGCCTTGCACTATATAGTATTGTATATTAGTACACTGCACAGTATTGTATATTGTATGGTAACTACGTCTACGAACATTGTACATATGTCTAAACTGAACACTGTGACCTCTTTTTTTTTTTCTTCTAATTTTTACTATGTTTTTATTTCATACTTATCTTGTCATGCACAGTCTCTGGAGCGCAACAGTAAGAAGCATTTTGTACAAAAGTATTCTGTACTTCTGTATGACAACTATTAAAGAAACTTGAACTTGAAACTCAAATACTGTCTTGGTAAGCCTCATAATGAATTGTTTGGGGAAAAAAAGAAAAACATCGTGATGCGTATCGTGTATCGCCGAAAGGTCAGAAAATATCGTGATATCATATTTAGGCCATATCGCCCAGCCCTACAATATACTATATAGTGCAGAGCAGAAATGGGATGAGGTACAATTTAGGTACAATTTACAGTAAGGTAAATAATAATAATAAATAATAATAATATAAAGTGTGTCTAGGTGTTCTAAAGTGTGTAGAGTGGGTGCTGCAGTGGGTTGATTGTTTAAAGTGAGTGTGTGCTTGTGGATGTGTGTGCTGTGGGTGAATTTGATGGTTATTGCATAGTGTTATTGTTCGTTGAGCAACCTGATGGCCTGGGGGTAGAAGCTTCTTCTGAGTCTTTCTGTGCTTGCCATGAGACTCCGGTATCGCTTGCCTGACCGCCTGACCGCAGCAGTTCAAAGAGGCAATCCTTGATAATTCTCTTAGCCTTACCCCTGCACCGCTTGTTGTAAATGTTCTGGAGAGTGGGAAGTCCCCCTCCAATTGTGCATTCGGCTGAACGGGCCACTCTCTGTAGTCTGCTACGGTCTTGTGCGGTGCTATTCCCAAACCAGGAGGTGATATTGCCAGTCAGGATGCTCTCTATTGTACATGAGTAGAAGTTCTTAAGGATCTTCTGACTGACGTGGAACTTCCTTAGGCGCCTGAGGAAGTAGAGGCGTTGCCGTGCCTTCTTCACAACACTGTCAATATGTGTGGTCCATGTCAAGTCCTCGGAAATGTGGGCTCCGAGGTACTTAAAACTGTTCACTCTCTCAACCGGTGCCCCGTTGATGCTGAGAGGGCTGTAGTCCCTGACCCCCGACCTCCTAAAGTCCACAATCTCTTTTGTTTTGCTGACGTTCAGGGAGAGGCTGTTCTCTTGGCACCATCCCGCCAGGACCTTGACCTCTTCCAGGTAGGCCCTCTCGTCGTTTGCAGAGATCAGGCCCACCACTACTGTGTCGTCAGCAAATTTGATGATTGTGTTGTTCCGCTGAGCCACACAGTCATGTGTGTACAGGGAGTAGAGGAGGGGACTCAGAACACAGCCCTGGGGGGCCCCTATGTTGAGGGTGATGGATGAGGAGGTGCAGTTGCCTGCTCTCACCACCTGGGATCTACCCGTCAGGAAGTCCAAGACCCACTGGCAGAGGTCATAGTTCAAGCCCAGGTCCCTGAGCTTGGCTATGAGTTTGGAGGGGACTATATGGTATTGAATGCTGAGCTGTAGTCGATGAATAGCATTCTCACATAGTTCCCCTGCCTCTTGTCCAGGTGTGATGCTGCTGTGTGGAGCACATGGGCTATGGCATCCTCTGTGGACCTGTGGGGTTGGTATGCAAATTGCAGGGGGTCCAGGTTGATGGGGAGGGAGGAGAAGATGTAGCCCTTCACTAGCTTCTCAAAGCACTTCATGGCTATGGAGGTGAGAGCTAGTGGTCTGCAAGGGCCTTGAAATGAAGCCCGTACCGAGCCCGTGAACTTCAGGCCCTGCCCGAAAATAAGCCCGACTGTAAATAATATTTTAGGCCCTAGCCCGCGTGAAACCCCGATTTTTTTTTGATTATTTATTATTAATAATTTTTTTTGTATTTGTTTTAAATATTCGAAACACGGTTTTATATGAACTTAATAAATAAACAAAAACGAAAATGTTCAATAGGTCTACCTAAATAACAGAGTGAAAACGAAAGAAACATTAATATATATATTATAACATATAGCCAAAAAATTTTACATTTTGTTTTAAATATTCTAAACACTGTTTATATATTAACTTAATAAATAAACAAAAACGAAAATGTCCAATAGGTCTAACTAAATAATCATGCTGAAAACTAACAACCATTATATAGCCTTTTTTCGCAAATTCTATTTCCCAGCGCGAGTCAGCCTCGTAAAACTCGTAATTTGAAGGCTATATGGAATCTTCTTTGACACACACACACGACACAATAGCCTACTCAGTCACTATACAAACAAAAAACAGAAATCAGATTTCGAGGAGAGCAATATTTATATATGAAAGCACAACAGAACAGGGAAGCGTGACCACACACCAGCAAATAATAATAAATCAGAAAATAATAACTTATAAATCAGAAAATAATAATACAATATTTGGCTTATGGCATTGGCCTACCGCTTTGAACAAAGTCCAGATGTCCAAAATCCAATAACAATGAACTTTAACGTATAGGCTATAATAAATTATAATCGACCTTTCAGGGCATAATGCCTATTTGGCCAACCTTGCCTCTCTCTCTTGAACTATTTACATTAGTCATTTAATTCCTTTAGAATTTAAATGCGTTGTGGATGGCTTCAGCGTGGTTCTCGTTTTATCGACTACTCTCCCCGCGGCACTGAAATTTCTCTCGCTGCTGCTGCTACTTGCGGGGATGCTGAACACAGAGCGTGCGAGTCTGGCAAGCAAGGGTAACGAGGCCTCGTGGGATTTCCACCATCCCAGAACATCTCTGTCATTTGTTTCCATAGCATCACTGACAAGGAGGTACTTCTCCACTTCATCCACAGTGTCTTCAGTGGAGGACACTTTCTCCCACTCACACTCCACCACGCTCCCTCTCCTCTTGGCCAGGGGCTCTGCAACAGGTGGATCAGCTGGTTCTTGGCGAATAGGGGGCATAGCTGAGAAGCTGGCTACCTGGGCCCTTGCTTCTAGGTGGACACGTTCTCTGTCGGCTGCGGGCATCATTCGTAGCTGGCTGAACTTGGGCCATAAAAACATGGCAAGCTTGTGGAGCGGCTGGATCTGTATTTTCTTCTTAATCCATTCCAGGTGTCTGCTGCGGATAACTAACTGGTGTGGGGTGTCTGTGGTGACAGGTTGGCAGTGTCGTTTAAGCCTCTCGTGCCAGAGCATGACCAGGTTGAGTGTAGGATACTGGTCGCCCGCAAGCTCCTTCTGCGCAAGATAGAAGGGACGAAGGAATTCTACCAGGAATCCCAGGATGTCTGGCGATACGTCATCAATCCGGCGGCTTTCCCAGCGGAGAGCAAGCTTCTCCCTCAGTTCCACGTAGACAGCCTTGACGGATTCTAATGTGAGAAAAACACTGCTGAACCTAGTCTCTCCCATCTGCTTCACTGTTGTTTTCAGCTGGCAGGCAAGTCCCGACTTTTTGGTGTATTTAACAAGGGCCTTAGCTGCCAGCAATGTCTCTCCTATTTCTGGGGCAGTTTCGCTGAGCTCAGTGTGATCCAGGGCGTGTTTGAGCACAGTGTTATAGATGTGATCTTGGCAGTCGAGACGGTGGTACGGCCTGAGCGCAGACATGATGTTTGATCCCTGATCAGTGACCCAAACCACCTTGTTGAAAACAGTAGCATCAAATCCTAGCACTGACACCAGCTGTTTCTGTAGCTCTCTCCTTATATTTTCGCCCGTGTGGGCTTCATCGGGGGGAAACGCCGCAGTCGCCAGTACACGGCTCTTCAGTTGGAATTCAGGTGTCACATAGTGACATGTTATAGACATATAACTGACCTGGGGGAGAGGGATAATAATAATAATAACTTTATTTGTATAGCACTTTTATTTTATTTTTAAACTTTATTTTTTAGCGTTTATCGCTTTCCTGGTCAAGCATGACCGACAGTTGTAGGGTGAAACGGGAGAGAGAGAGCAGGGGGAGACATTCGGCAAATGACGGCGAGTCCGGGAATCGAACTCGGAGTCAACCAGATCCGTGACGCAGCACGGAGTTCCGCGACGCAGCGCGGTAACATGGTGTGCTACTGGAGCACCCCTGTATAGCACTTTTCATACAGATGTTGCAGTTCAAAGTGCTTAAAACACTGTTTATATATTCCGTTCCGTTTTTTGGTTAATTAAATTGATTTAAATTTGTTTATTACTATTATTGCTGTGAATTGTGTTGTGTGTGTGACATGTATACTGACCTTGCGGTAATCATCGGTCCACATGTCGGTGGTCATCCCCACATTTACATTGGACATTATGTCTGATATTTCCTTGACAAGCTCGTCTTTTTTTGTGGCTGCAATATCAAGACATTTTCTCGATATAGTGGTAGGATGCGGCAGCACGTCTTTAGCTGGGAGACGGCCATATGTAGCTCCAACATTTATGAGCTCTTGCACCAGAGACACAAAGCCCTCTCCGGCAACTGATTGAAAGGGCCTGATATCCCGACAACAGAACTTAACACATTTATCCAATACTGCAGATTTAACTTTTATTGGCACTGCTGCTGGAAGGAAGGCTGTCAGTGGCAACTGTTGTGACTGGCTAGCATTCAAACGACCGCAGCCACCGCGTTCAACGTGTCGCAAGAGGGAGGACGTGCCAGTCTTTTTGCTGTCATATTTTAAAATTTCGCTGCACTCTACACTGCACACTTCCAATAGGCTCCTTAGTTGTACTACTTACAACCAGGTCGAAGTGCTTCCACAAACTAGACTTCCCAGTCACATTAGCAACTTTTAGAAGCTCCCCCTTAGCTAGTTTCTGCTTCAATTCTTCCATGGCTACCGTCCTTCAGCAGCCAGCAGTGCAGCACACGTTCTACTCTCCTCGAGTTTATTATTAAATCGTCACGGCGCAAAATCGAAACTGAAAAAAAAAGAAAAGAGGGGGCTGCCCGGGCCCGGCCGAGCCCGAATTATTTATTAAAAAAAAAGCCCTACCCAGCCCGAACCCGTCGGGCTTGGGCAAGGTTGCAGTGCACTAGTGAGAGCTACAGGGCGGTAGTCATTGAGGCAAGCAGGCTTGGATTTTTTGGGTACAGGGATGATGGTGGACTTCTTCAGACAGGTGGGGATGACAGCCTGTTCCAAGGACAGGTTAAATATGACAAGATGGCGCCGCTGAGACCGGCTGCCTATCTGTGCGCTCCGTCGAGACTGTGCTTACTTTTGTTAATATTTATAGTTTTAAGAGTTTTGTTTGTACCAACTGTAGGTGCATTTAATGTGTATGACCGTCACTCATAGACATTGGATTACGGGAAATTTACCAACTGGATTAATACCATGCATTGACTCATCAAATACTCAAGTATGATTTTTATAAATATATATTTGCCCAAATATATGCTTATCTATCTAATATCTACACTTTGAAAGGGATAACCTGTCCCTCGTGAGTTCTTGAATTGATATGGTTATGGACCAGTCGACCAAAGATTCACAGAACGACTAAGTTGTTTCAAACAGGGTCTTTATGTCACAGAGAAGAGAACAGCCACCCTCCTCCTGCAGCCCATGGGCTCATCCTCTCGCACACCAGTAGAAGAATGAATACATCACATTACATGTCATTTATACCCTCTTGGACAGAGAGAGAAGGGGAGGGGTGTATGTGTGTATATGTATCTGTGTGTGTATGTATGGGTGTGTGTGGTGTGTGTGTGTGCTTGTTCCAGAAGGGGGGCTAATGGGTTCCAGATGTAGGCAAGGAGAGACCCTAGTCTCGAACAACACCCCAACAAATCACGGGCCCCGACAGTTGAGTGGGGGAGATGTGTGGCGTGCGCGTGTGTATGTGTGTGCTTGTCTGTGTGCTTGTCTGTGTGTGTGTGTGTGTGTGTTCCAGGCCAGAAATACTTTTTTCCGAGGGCATCTTTGGTGCGTTTCTGTCCGCAATGTGCCCCCGGGCTGCTTGCGTGGAAGTCCACGAAAACAGCATTGGCTTCATCTGCGCCACACACCACCTTTCTCTTTTTGACCCCTTTCTTCGGTACATAGTACAGTTCATTTTCTGTGACATATTAAAAAATAGAATACGTGAAGTGGGATGGTGAATTCAATATGTCAATGTAACATAACATTTGTACATTTTATTTAATCAATTTCCGAGAATTAGCATAGGGCCCTAGGCCTATTATGCCACTTACCTTCGATTTAGAAAGTATTCGCTTTCTTCCTAAACGTGCGTTTTTGGGTAGAAACAAACCCAGACGGGTATTGACCCCTTTCTTTGTAAATAATGATGTTTTTATAAACTTCAGGATCCATTTCAAAAGCTAGAATATTCGGATGACAATTTTCCGTAATTGAACTAATTGACTTCTTCAGCAGTAATGCGTGCACATGCTTGGTCGATGTAATGATGTGATGAACACCTCACCACGTGTATTAACCCTGCCTTCTTATTGATTGATAACTTTATTAACAGATTGCAGAATGGGCAGTACAGTACAGCTCAATACACACAATTGTTAAGGGGATGCAGACCAGAGAAAGACTTTCATCTTGTTTACATCAGGGTCTCTCATTTTCTATTCATAACATTTATGACATAAGATATACACATATACAGTACTGTTTATTTACATACAAGTCAAGTCAAGAGTTTTTATTTGCCAAGCATACAGTGAAATGCGGGGGTCATGCCCGAAGCGATTGTGCAATAATACAAGAATATAGAATATTCTTAATAAGAATAGGAATGAGAATAAGACATTTGTGCAATAATACAAGTAATAATAATATAAACTGATGCCCTGTAGTTATTCTATGGTGTAGTGTATACAATACAACTTTATGCTCCGTTTTGTGACAGCGTCGCCGTCCATGGTGCTGAAGCTGATTGATTGAAAATGGTACAATACAGTACAGCTCAATAGACACAATTGTTAACACTTTAACTGCCACACACGAGATATCTCGGGTTTATTTTTATGTGGTTGAAAGCCACTCACGAGATTTCTCGGATTTTTTTTTTTTTTAGCGATCTGAAATCATATTGCATCACGCGAGCCTACCCGAGTATACACGAGCACCGCCGGAGATTATATGTGGAAAAAAGCGCCCCCTATCGTCTTTCAGATGACATAAGGGATTTTGGAATGGACTCAATGAAAATGGATGGGGAAAAAAATCCGGAACTCCACATTTTCCAGTCCACTGATCCAGCCGGGGTTACCACAGTTCATTCTGGAGACTCTGAGCCCCGCTGATCATGGAGTTCTACTGTATCGCGTTGGATCTATACACTTATCGATTTTTTCGAATGGTGATCAGGAATTGGAATATACCAGTTGGATACCATCTGATGTCAGGTAAGGACTCTATGTTATCAGTGTTAGGATAATCAGACTAATTTTGATGAAGTTATAAGCTGTTTTGTGAAATGGGCTCTTTCGGTTTCACTGTAAAAGTCCTAGAGGAAATCAACGCGGCGATTATCCGTGCACGGCCCGAATGTGCTTGCGTGCACGTATAATATTGATCATCTAGCGTTTATTTGAAAACGATTCATAAAAAGGCAGACGAATATCAACGTTGTGGAATATTCCAGTAAAAGACGATTTTCATAGAATGGTCCAGAATGGGCTGTTTTTTTATCTCAAAACGGGTGCTTTTCTAAATGCTCTGAAACGGAAATTACGCAATAAAAAACCAATCTGCCTCGACAGCACTGACTGGAAAATAGTCTTTGATAATGCGATGGGCAGATTAGACACATTAGCCATAATTTAAAACATAGATTAGGCGATATTAACGTTAACATTGGCGCCGATGGTGGCATTCAGGGGGTAAAAAGGAAAACCCGGCGTGGCACTCAAAGTGTTAAGGGGATGCAGACCAGAGAAAGACTTTCATCTTGTTTACTTCAGGGTCCCCCATTTTCAATTCATCAGGACATATATGACATACACAACATACAGATAGACAGTACTCATCTTGGCTAGGTCTCCCTTGCAAAAGAGATCTTGTATCTCAATGGGACTTCCTGGTTAAATAAAGGTTAAATAAAAAAAGAGATACAAAACGCAGGGGGGGGGGGGGGGGGGGTGTATGGCCTGGCCTGCCTGAGTCAAATTCTGGTCCCAGTCCTCGACTGACCCATAGTACGCTCGGCTGAGCGCACCACTCTCTGTAGGGCCTTCTTGTCCTGTGCCGTGCTGTTTCCATACCAGGCAGTGATGTTTCCAGTCAAGATGCTCTCTACAGCTCCGGAGTAGAAGGACTGGAGTATCTTCCCAGATACTCTGAACTTCCTTAACTGTCTCAGGTGGTAGAGGCGCTGCTTCGCCTTCCTTACAACTGAGTCTATGTGTGTTGTCCATGTCAGGTCTTCTGAGAACATGATCATACAGAGGCCTAGAAGTGTCAGCACACTCATTCTGGTGTCTGTAAACCAATTTTCTCTCAAGATATGGGAGGGGTCAGCTTGCCGAGAAATGCCCCGCCCCCCCCAACTGGGGCTCTGTTATGAATTTCAGCAAATGCTTTTTACATGATCATACAGAGGCCTATAAGTGTCACCACAGTCATTCTGGTTTCTGTAAACCAATTTTCTCTCAAGATATGGGAGGGGTCAGCTTGCCGAGAAATGCCCCGCCCCCCCAACTCGGGCTCTGTTATGAATTTCAGCAAATGCTTTTTACATGATCATACAGAGGCCTACAAGTGTCACCACAGTCATTCTGGTGTCTGTGGAACAATTCTCTCAAGATAAGGGAGGGGGTCAATTCTCTGCAAGCCTTGCCGAGAAATGCCCCGCCCCCCCAACTGGGGCTCTGTTATGAATTTCAGCAAATGCTTTTTACATGATCATACAGAGGCCTATAAGTGTCACCACAGTCATTCTGGTGTCTGTGAAAAAATGTTCTCCCAAGATAAGGGAGGGGGTCAATTCTATGCAACCTTGCCGAGAAATGCCCCGCCCCCCCAACTGGGGCTCTGTTATGAATTTCAGCAAATGCTTTTTACAACACTCAGCTAGAAACAGAGGACTCAGGGGTGGTGAAACCGCAGAATACATACTTCAGACAAGACACCTTATTGCCATCATACCTCTTTTTCTTCCCTACAAATCTACCCCTCTCTACCTGCCTCCATTTCTCTTTTTGTCCCTCTTATCCACACACACAAACTACTATATACCTGTATGTCATGTATGTCCCTATGCCATAAATGTCATGATGTCATGTATGTTGTGTATGTCATGTCATAAATGTCACTATGAATTGAAAATGGGGGACCCTGATGTAAACAAGACAAACGTCTTTCTCTGGTCTGCATCCCCTTAACACTTTCAGTGCCACTCACGAGTTTTCTCGGGTTTCCGATAGTTATGTTGAAAGCCACTCACGAGATTTCTCGCCGCCGGCGATCAGATGTGGAAAAAAGCGCCCCCTATCGTCTCCCAGATGACATAAGGGATTTTGGAATGGACTCAATGAAAATGGATGGGGAAAAAAAATCCTGTACTCCACATTTTCCAGTCCACTGATGCAGCCGGGGTTATCACAGTTCATTCTGGAGCCTCTGAGACCCGCGGAATCATGTACTGCACAGTACACACATTGGATCCATACTGTTACGAAGGATCAGATTAAACCGAATATATATATTTATTACTTGATATATATTGTATAATATTTGTATATCGTCTGATATCCTTTGTATATTCTTTGTACATATACACGGAATATCCCTTTACCTAGTACAGACCATAATATTTCGTTCTCCTATTGGACAGCGGTCCCTTAGGCGCCACTGCCATACCCCCAAGGTCTAGTTCAAAGTCACCGCCAAAGACATGCCTGGACATGACCGGCTCTGCGCAAGAATACGAGACAGGAATAAGGCTGGTACTAGTTTGTTCACCTAACGTATAAATACGGCGCAGGTGAATACAGAAGTAGAGTTACCCAATAAGTGAAGCCTCACACCACGATACAACGTGCTGTGAAGTAGGGCCCGTTTGGCCCCAAAATAGAGCCTTGAGACCGCGTGCGAATTGATAGCTGAAGTATCAGAGTTTAACGCTGTACCGTCGAGTTCGACCTATTCTATTATTTCAGTAATAGTCTATTTATGTGTGTATCGTGCGGCTACCGTTCTACAGTGACCAGCATTACCAACGCTTCCTCGTACCAGCTAGTGTGCTTATCCAGGCTGGGCGGCTTAACCTGGTGCCGTCATCCGAGGAGCCCTAGACGAGGACCGTGTGGATATGTACACTGGATAACCTACCCGATGACTACATAGCCCTTTTCGGCTGGATTATATTTGCTTTGGTCCTGTAGCTGATGGAGCGGAGAATCGTCTACACCCACAATTGTGTGGGATTTACCCTGTGAGGAGCAACGTCGAGCCCGCCTCTAGGACGCCTGAGGCTGGCTAGCTTTCTTCCATGCGGAGCTGCATACCGGAGAATAGCTGTTATTCGTCTGCGGATCAAGAGATTATTGCACCGTCTCCTGTACCTGGAGTCTCCTTATTCTTCGTTGACCCAGACTTTCGTTACCGACAAATCCTCCCCCTGCTGGCCTACAACCGGAGGGACCCTACTAGTATCTCCCGCTGCCCTACTAGTGTACCATAGATATAATTCCTAAGATACAGGTGGTATTCATTATCTCCTGCGTAATATTCTAATGGACTTACGCTCTTGACTTACTCACGCACATTCTTCGCCTTACAAGCGCGACTCTAAGTAAAGTAATGTAATATACTATTATTGCTGCTAATAAATATTATTCTAACCAAGATTTGTGTGGAACCGTGTCATTGTGGAGGTGTTCATCTCATATACCTGTGTACTGTATGGCCAGTAGTAATGTACATAAGACAGTAGTGGTTTAATGATACCATACTTATTTAATACAGTCAGGGAATTGTACCCCTCAGTTACACATACACTTATCGATTTTTTCGAATGGTGATCAGGAATTGGAATATACCAGTTGGATACCATCTGATGTCAGGTAAGGAATCTATGTTATCAGTGTTAGGATAATCAGACTCATTTTGATGAAGATATAAGCTGTTTTGTGAAATGGGCTCTATCGGTTTCACTGTAAAGATCCAAGAGGAAATGAACACGGCGATTATCCGTGCGCGGCTCTAATGTGCGTGCATGCACGTATAATATTGATCATCTAGCGTTTATTTGAAAACGATTCATAAATAGGCCGACAAATATCAACGTTCTGGAATATTCCAGTAAAAGACGATTATCATAGAATGGTCCAGAATGGACTGTTTTTTTACCTCAAAACGGGTGCTTTTCAAAATGCTCTCAAACGGAAATGAAGCGATAAAAAACCAATCTGCCTTGACAGCACTGACTGGAAAAGGATTCTTTGATAAGCGACGGGCAGATTAGACACATAGCCATAATTTAAAACATAGATTAGGCGATATTAAGCGTAACATTGGCGCTGATGGTGGCATTCAAGAGCTAACTCTGGCGCCACCTCGTGGCACTGAAAGTGTTAACAACAAGGAATGTGTATTCGCACACATGTATATGCTTACACATGGCTATTGAAACATTTGCATGTTCACATTATATTAGAGAATATAGAATATCAGGCTATATAAATGACCTTATTATAGCCATGTTGCATATCTATGGATCGGGACAAATCTAATCATTCCACTGGATTTAGTATCACAAAAACCGCGAATGAAATCTGTAAATAGACCGTGCAGGCTGGCAAACTGATCGCTGCGCAGGCTGATAATAAACTGCGCTGATATAGGCTGATAGAGTGTATGCGCGTTCACGAGGTGTATGCGCATCCACGATCGCTGCGCAGGCTGATAAACTGCGCTGATAGGCTGATAGTGTATGCGCGTTCACGAGGTGTATGCGCGTCCACGCGTGTTCACCCGAGGGGGGTAGGTCATAACTTGGCGGCGGGTCGGAATTAGGCACGACACCGGCTCACACAGATAGCCCAGAATCGTAGCTTTTTTATCATAGCTTCGATCTTGTCCTGTGTGTTGAACAGTGTAACACTGAGTCCCTGTAAACCTAAATTCAGTTTATTCAGAACCGAAAATATGTCAGCCAGATAGGCAAGCTTCTGCAGAAAATCCTCGTCATGCAGTTTGGAGGCCAGGTGGAACGGGTTGTCTTCAAAGAATATTTGAAGTTCATGTCGCAGTTCAAACAGCCTCGTCAACACTTTGCCTCGCGACAACCAGCGCACCTCAGTGTGCAAAAGCAATGCTGTGTAATCGCTTCCCATCTCGTTGCACAACACTGTAAACACCCTTGAATTTAGTGGACAAACTATTTTCACCGAATCATGGAGGACTGAAAGTAGATCAGCTGGCATGTGTTTGGCAGCAAGGGCTTCCCTGTGAACACTGCAGTGTAACCACTGGACGGATGGACATACTTTCCTGATGTGAGCTATAAGCCCTGTATGCTTCCCTGTCATCGACTTTGCCCCATCAGTGCATATTCCAACGCAGCGTGCCCAGTCGATTCCATTGGACCTCATAAAGGCATCAATCAAATTAAATGTTTCTTCTCCTGTTGTTCGGGTAACAAGGGGTCGACAGAACAAGAAATCCTCCTCCACGGTTCCTTCAAAAATGTACCGAATGTACACCAACAGTTTGGCCAGATTTGCCACATCAGTGGACTCATCTACTTGGAGAGAATAAAACTCACTGTTATTCACGCGACTGACTAATGTAGCCAGGATGTTTTCGGACATCATATCAATGCGTCGCGACACCGTGTTGTTGGACACCGGGATCATATCTAATGTTTTTGCTTCTTTCTCTCCAATCATACATGCAACCATATCTTTGGCAATTGGCAGGCACACGTCTTCCACAAGTGTGTGAGGTAGTCCCTTTTTAGCAATTCTGTAACTTGCGAGATAAGAAGCCTTGCATGCCTTTTTGTTAGCTCCACCACATGAATGAAACTGGAGTTTATTTTGTCTGACTTTCAAGTCCTCCAATTTTGATTGAGGGGTTCTTTAGTAACTTCGGCATGCTTAGTCGTTAACACTTTAATCGCGGATGACGTGTTTAGACGTCATTCCTAGCCATGCTCATATTGCCGAAGACGCCGTAACTCGTCTTTGATGTCAATATTTCAAAAATCTGTGATCGAAATCATATTTCTCCTCCGGGGTCCTGAGATATACTGCTGATCTCCACTCAACTCTCTAGCGGTTCAAGAGCGCCATCTGGTGGCCGATCGGCAGATCGCCAACAGGAAGTGACTTGTCAAACAGGAAGTGCTCATCCATAAATCGTCCTGGCACTCGTGATCATTAGCAGGACTCTATCTCAACACACTGGATAATCAATCGCTCGCCCTAACTCAATAAACAACGTTATTTGGACGTATATAGTATTATACAACCTGGAAATGGTTCATCAGGATCAACATCCCATAATCGAAAACTGTCTACTCCACGCTGATCGTCCAACGGCGCGAGGAAGATACGGTGAGTTTCAACGTTATTTTCTAACGTATTCTATACTAACTGATCTGATGATCATATGACCCACACTAGATGAATGGTATAACGTTGCCCACGGAATTATAAACGCCCCCTCGCCCATCCGGTCAATATCAGATGATACGTAGTAACTTCTAGAAGTACCTCCAGTTGAAATTTTTCATCTGGCAACGATCGCTACCAAACTGTATTTGATCATCAATATAATGCATTTGGAGCTATAAATCAAGTTCTGGAGAAAGCTGCAGAAAACGATTAAAACATACTTATACTTTAGACCATATTTTAGTATGAATATGTGAATGAAAAAGTATATCGTTGCTACACCCTGAACAATGGATATAGGACATTGAATGGGCCATATTGGATCCATACACTTATCGATTTTTTCGAATGGTGATCAGGAATTGGAATATACCAGTTGGATACCATCTGATGTCAGGTAAGGAATCTATGTTATCAGTGTTAGGATAATCAGACTTGTTTTGATGAAGATATAAGCTTTTTTCTGATATGTGCTTCAGCGGTTTCACTGTAAAATCCATGAGGAAATGAAAACGCTATTATCAGCGCACGCCTCGAATGTGCGTGCGCGCACGTATACTATTGATCATCTAGCGTTTATTTGAAAACGATTCATAAATAGGCCGACAAATATCAACGTTCTGGAATATTCCAGTAAAAGGCGATTATCACAGAATGGGCTTTTTTTATTTTTATTTTTAGTGTTTTTATCGCTTTATTTCTACTGGGCAGTCCAGTAGGGAGAGACCGATGAGGAATGGGAGACAGAGTGGGGGGAAGACATTCGGCAAATAACGACGGGTTCGGGAGTCGAACCCGGGTCAGCCGTGTCGCGTGGTTCGCCACTGGGGTGCCCAGAATGGGCTGTTTTTTACCTCAAAATGGGTGCTTTTCAAAATGCTCTCAAACGGAAATGAAGCGATAAAAAACCAATCTGCCTTGACAGCACTGACTGGAAAATTATTCTTTGATAAGCGACGGGCAGATTAGACACATAGCCATAATTTAAAACATAGATTAGGCGAACGTTAACATTGGCGCCGATGGTGGCATTCAAGCACTAAGTCGTGCGCCCCCTGGTGGCACTGAAAGTGTTAAAGGGGCAGGTAATTTCTATGAACGAGGACTATTTACCATTATGGAGTTTAGCGTTCAAAAGTATACAGTCTATTATTTTACTATCTTTAAGAATTAGTGATTAGTTAGCAATTCCTTCAGACATTTAGCTACAGTCTTTTCCTGATTTCTGGGGCTTTCTAAATATATATTTAAACCTATTATTGATCTTTAACCATCGGCTGCAGGACGCCTCCTGCTCCTCCTGGGTGCCGACGGGCAACTGAGCCGAGTTGTCTGTGGAATGAATAGGCAATTTGATAACGTTTTATTTATTTGCTAGACATTTATTTGCTAGAAAGGTTCGAAACCATACGGTTAAATATTGTTTCAAATAAATGAAGAGATTCTTTTGTCATGTTCCTCAATAAAATCGTTGACGACAAAGTTATTTCTATGCCAGTCTTCTTTACTGATGTGACAATTCCTGTATAAAAGGTGCTATACAAAAAGTGTATATTATATTATTACCTTCCACCTGTTGGCTGGATGGCCCAGCCACTTCGTATGTGTCGGTGTCGGTGGTGCGTGGAATTCCTTCCACCGCCTCGTCCCCGATGATGCTGGCGATTCTCATGTCCAGTGGGGACAGCTCACTCTGAATTGAATTGATTGAAAAACTGTAACAGATTGCAGAATGGGTTCAATACACAGACCAGGCTGCAGAAACAAATGAGTGGGGGGGGCATAAAATATTCTTGGGGGGGGCAATAATTTTTCAACATAACAGGTTCCCTTTCATCGGTTTCAGCGGCGCTGTGGCTTGCTTGCCGCTGCCCACGGTGCTGAACTAAACAGCAGAGAGGCAACTGAAAAATCACATTTCTCTCTCTCTCTTAAGAACATTCACTTATACAAAAACAGACTGAACGGATATATATCTTTGGAAAGTCTCCATTTAGTCAACACTTTTGAATTCATTGTGCAAACTGAACTGAATTGACAAAAATAAGGTGCATAAAAAAGCAAACAAAATTCCTCCACAGGCTACTCACCCATTAGTAGAGCCGAGGGGCAGAGTGGTGTTTTCCCCTTGTAGCTCATCGTCTGTTCCACCACTCTTTAACCAGAATGAACATGACTATTTGTTCAAGTGCATATTTAACACTGTCCCTACACTCATTCCTGAACTTTTTAGGGCTCCTGTAGGTCTCTTTTATAAGAGTGTATTGGGCTACTTGTGTCTTCTGTGGTTGGTAGGGTTTATTCAGGCTAGGTCTATATCAAGGTAGAACAACCATTTCCATGCTGAAGGTCATTTAGACCACAGCTGTATTATTATGGTGGTTCTCTGTTTACATGCTGTTAAATAAACAGGTAAATCCCACCCCAAGGGAATCATATATAGTCACATTTTCATAGAAGTTACACTTCACAAATACCATTAATTCACTGAAACTGAAACAAACTGAACTGACAAAAATAAAGTGCATAAAAAAGCAAACAAAATTCCTCCACATATGAGGGTATGCTCACCCATTAGTAGAGCGGCAGGCGGCGTTTGTGGACAGAGTGAAATCGTCTTAACACACTGTCCCTCCACTCATTCCTGAACTTTTTAGTAAATGCCAACTGAATTAAATTGGCCTTGCGTCGATGAAGCGTGCTAAGGCGATGCTCTGTGAAGACGTTCTTGAGGGTAGAAAACGAATTCTCACAGAGTGCCGTGCTGGCTCCAAAGGTCAACGCGTGCTTAAATGCTGTGATCACAGTCGGCATTGCTTCCAGTGGCTTCTGGAACTGTTGGAGCACCTGTAGGGTTTGGCGATATGGTTGAAATCAATATCACAATCACAAGGATTTTAGATATCTAGATATCAATATATATCACAATATGGTTCATGTATGCAACATCATGTTGAATAATCAAATGAATGTTTATCTCATTGAACTGAATCATGTTAGGTGTGATGTCAAATAATACAGAAATATTCAAATAATATTGCTACCATACCTCATTTTATCAGAGTTTAAGTACAATTTGCTTTTCATCATCAATTTATACAGCAGAAGTGTGTCAAGATATTAAAATATCTTCATATCATCACAATATGATTCCACTGAAAGACGATAAATGATAATATTGAATTATCGCCCAGCCCTAATCACCTGTTTGATTGTCCACTTCTCCCCGTCTGGGGGAGATGACTCCTGTAACGCTTGGTGTACTATTGAAGTAGAGAACACAGTTTAGCAGACAAGGGAGAATAAACGAGGTAGAGACGAGGGGTGAAGCTTAAAGAAGGGATATTTACTACAATCAAAACAAAGGAGGCACAGCCGGGCTGGCTCTGTAACAAACACGGACTGATCACAAAACAAACAGAAGAACGAGCTCACTGACTGGACAAACTCACATGATAGGACAAAGGCACGATACAGGAACAACACGGGGTACTGGAGGAATGTCGCCACACCGAAGGGAAGACAGACAAGACACCTAAATACCCACACTAATTAATAATCAACAACACCTGGCCAACACAGAATCACAACATACACAATGACAGTAAAGCAATGACAAACTAAACAACAACTAGACACTACTGCAATGACACACAACAACAGGGGGGGTGGCCCAAGATAATAAACAATTAGACACTGTCTATTACTTGGAACCACAGTAGAATAGCCACCTGTACCAATAGGCTAGTCTGGCCACTAGAGGGTAGGAGACCAATGTCCAATGTTATTCTCCTGCCGATCAGCAGGACCGGCCCTTGGGTCGTAACAGACTCCTTTATTTGCGTGCTGAGGAACTGGCGGGCCACCACGTATTCAGAATCCACAACAGGTGTCTTGGTGAGGTCGAGTAACGGCTTCACCTTGCTGACATCCAAGAACGTAGATTGTGTGGGATCCAGAGAGTTCAGTGCCTCCATCAGCTTACAATTACGCTCCCCGAAGCGGTTCTTCATTTCCCCACAAACTGAGTCGATGCAACTAAAATACATCCGGTGTAGCTCTGTTTCGTCATGGCGATCTTCTTGTGTGATGACTTCCTCAACAACATAGATGGCAAGGGCAGGATTCTGTGTGCGTTTTCTCTTTTCCGGCCTTGTGGCACTGTCACAATGCGCCAGGAGTGCCAGGAACTCTGTCTCTGTGCGGAGACTCTGGACACAGGTGCATGCAGTGTTGATGAGTTGCACACCTAGAATAGGATAGAAAGCCTTTATTGTTATTGTACAGAATACAACGAAATTAACACTATGGTCGCCAAAAACGCTGTAGCACGTCTTTCCCAGCCATGCTCATTCTGCCAAAGACGCCATACCACGTCTTTGATATCAATATTTCAAAAATCTGTGATCGATATTTCTCCCCCGGAGACTTGAGATCTACTGTTGATCTCCTCTCAACTCTCCAACGGTTCAAGAGCGCCATCTGGTGGCGGATCGCCCAGAGCGGAAACAGGAAATGGAAGCTGGTGCTCATTTCAATTCGGTCCGATCACTCGGTAATAGTCCCAGGACTCGAGGTAGACACAACGGATAGCAATCCGTTACCAATAACTCGTTAAACAACATGATTTGGACGTATATACTATTATACAACCTGGAAATGGATCGCATATTTCTACATCCCATAATAGGAATATTTCTGTTCCACGCTCATCGCCCAACGCTATGAGGAAGCTACGGTAAGATTCAGCGTTATTTTTTAACGTGTTTGATACTAACTGCTCTAATGATCATATTACCCACACTAGATGAATCATCTAACGTTGGCCACGGAATTATAAACGACCCCCCCCCCCCCCCCCCCATCCGGTCAACATCAGATGATCAGTAGTAACTTCTAGAAGCACGTCCATTTAAAAAAAAAAATTCTCGCGCAGATTCCTACCAAACTGTATTTGATCATCAATATAATGCATTTGGGGCTATAAATCACGTTCTGGAGAAAGCTGCAGAAAACGATAAAAACACTTATACTTTAGACCATATAATATGTGAATGAAAAAGTATAACGTTGCTACACCCTTAACAATAGATACTTGACGTTGAATGGGCCATAGTAATGTCAATTTAGCAATACAATTTAAAAAGTTATAGCCCTGCAAAGAAGGTAAACATCCCCATAGACAAATAGAGCTGGCGGAGGATGGTATATTAAGAATATAAGCCTGGCGACCAAAGTGTTAAGAGCACTACTCCTGATCAGTGCATTAAAAGACACAGGGAAATTAAACAAAACTACCTCAGCAAAACCAACAACCCAGGTTCTAAAATAATACACTAAGTAAAATAATTAAATACAATGTCATTTTGCCCTGGAATAGGTGTACTTATTGCACTACAACAGGGCTATTCAACTAAATTGTTCAGGGGGCCACATTGTCAGAAACCAAAGGGGCCGGACTGCCACGGCGCCTCCCCGTGCTATGAATATATATACACTTGACACAACACGCAACCACATTTTCACAACTTTTATTTAACTACATTGCAAAAGTAGTATACTTTTCAAAATAAGTGCTTCATTTATGTGCCACATCTGCAACATCTCCTGCAAAAAGTGCTTAATTTATGACTGTGCAACAACTGCAACATCTCTTCAACATTTCAATATAAAAATTAAATAAAAAACAAACAAGTCAATGATGTGCATCTGAACATTCTAACATCAACACTTGAACAAAAAACACATTTATAGTGCAGCTTATGAAAAATTGCTTCATGTCTGTGCAACAACAGCAAATCACAGCATCTTATTAGCACTTATTGTCCACTCTTAACTCTCAAACATCAGGGGGGGTGGGGGGCAGACAGGCCTAGCCTACATACACACATCTAATGAGAGAGATTGCACTTCTTTGACTGGGCAATGGCAGAGAAAGAGGGTTCATAGGAAGTGAGAGCTACCCGCAAACAGTGATGCAAATGCTCATTTGTCAAGGAGGCACGGTTGCTTGTTTTAATGGCATTCATGTGAGAGAAACTGGATTCACAGGTGTATGTTGAGCCAAACATTGTTAGCACAGATATTGCCAGCGTTTTTATTTTGGGGAATGTGTTGACGTGAATACACTTTATCCAAAATGTTGTGGTGGATTCATTCTCAAGTGCCTGCTTCAGAGCAGATGATGCTTGCATGTCAATTATTTCAAGTTGCAGGAGACCTTCATCAATGTGAAGTGATGCAAGGAACTCTTGTCCTTTTGTGGAAATAGCAGCTACATTGGCAAATGGGTTGCTCACAAAATGCATCAATTCTCTGGGCATGTCAAAATCATCAAATCGACTTGCAAAGTTTTCCCTCAATTTATCAATGAAATCTGTCATTAATTGAGTGACTTTTGGCTTGACTTTACTTGTTGATGACTTGATATTAAAGTGTGGGAAAGTGGAGCATTCTGTCAGTGAGATCAGATGAGAAAAGAACTAGTTTAGTTTGAAATGCAGTTAGACTTTCAACAATATCTGTAACTGTATTTCTACCCTGCAGTCCCAGATTAAGTTGATTCAAATGATGAAAGATGTCGCTTAAAAAGCACATATTGGACACAGATCCATCATCCAACATTAGCGACAGAAACGTGTTGGCTTTCTTCTGCTTGGAGTCACGGAGAAACGTTATAATTTCATTCCTGAGGTCACATACTCTCTTGAGCGCATTGCCCTTGCTTAACCACCGAACGTCATTATGTAACAGTAAATCACTATGATCAGCTGACATATCCTCAAGTAGTTGACGAAACAGTCTGTGTTGAAGACTGGACGTCGCTCTGACAAAGTTAATCATGGCCATAACGGAGTCCATTTTTATCTTTCAACTCACCACTGAGTCGGGCGCACAGAACGCTCTGGTGGATCAAGCAGTGGAGTGATTTCATCCTCGGTGCGATGGCACGCAGTCGTGCAGCCAGGCCTTTGATCCTCCCCGCCATAGATGGAGCACCGTCTGTAACCAGCATGTTAACTTGCTCCAAATTAAGCTTGTTGTCTTTGAAAAAAGCAACAATCTTGTTGAACACGATTTCACCGATTGTCTTTCCTTCCAGAGGTATTAGTCCCAGGATGTCCTCTCTGAAAATGTCACCATCGAAAAAAACGCACAAATAAACACAACTGAGCTATGTCTGAGTTATCTGTGGACTCGTCCACAGCCAGCGATATTACAGCAGCTTTCCTCAATTGACCCAAAAGAGTTTCAAAAACGTCTGTGGCTAAAACATCTATCCTTCTCGCTGTTGTTGTATCTGACATGGGTATTGACTTGATAGATGACATCACTTGCTCTCTCACTTTATCCTCCGTTACCACCTCCTCAACAGCGGCCAGTATGCATTCTTTTATCATCTCAGCGTCTGTGAATGGTTTTTTCTTTTTGCCAAGGATCCATGCCACACGGAGAGATGCTGCAGTTGCTTTCTCCTGTATTGTGCAGGCCCGAGTGAAGTTACGCCGTGTTTTATCGTAGTGTTACACTCGCTAAGTTCCTAGCTTTAAGAAAGACACAAGAGTGTAGGTTAATTTTAGGGATGCCCCGATCGATCGGCCACCGATCGTTATCGGCCGATAATCAGTATAAATATGCGATCGGGGAATTCCGATAATTAGTCATATTCGCCGATCGCGGAAACTGATCAAGTGGATATCTCACTCGCTTGTCTCAGACGCACAGGACCTGCAAACTGCTCCTCCTCCCTAGCCCCGCCCGTACCCGTGTAGAGTTTAAGCTGAGTCTAGATAGTGCATTCGACCTGAGCTAACGTTAGCTACCTAGCTACTATCGTTACTGTTTAAACAAAATTACCCAGTCAACTATTCACTTTTAGTAGGCATTGTCTAACGGTATTTAGCCGGCTAGCTACTGATAGCTCCGGATATCAACAAATGCCCCAGAAGTCTAGTGGTCCATGTTGATATCTCCGTTAGCTTGCGTTAGCTGACGTTAGTTCACCGTTCAAAACGAAATGTCCGATTGAACTAAATAGTTGTCTTAACGTCATCTAGCCGGCTAGCAGTAGCTACAGATAGCTCCTGATATCAATGTCTTATAACATTGATTGAATGCGTATTCGAGCTGAGGGCTTGCTGAATGTGAAATGACCAAAGCATAACGTTACCAATAGGGTCCCGCTGCAGCGCCGGATAATCCTTTTTGGAGCTGGAGGCTACTACTAGAGTACACACAGACAGTGGAGCTGTTTGCAGATAGCGAGCATTTTGACTTGTTGCGTGGTGGCGATGTCTCGCAGATAATACAAGTACAAGTCTAATTATATAATATATATATTTGATAAAAAAAAAAAATAAAAAAAAAGCGTTTTATATAAAAGAATTTTTAATTTCTTTTTAATCAAAAACGATCGGTATCGGATGATATGGCTCACGACGATCGGTGATCGGTATCGGTGGCAAAAAACGTGATCGGGGCATCCCTAATTTAACCATAATATTTATTACATAAAAAGGGGTGGACAAAGTTACTATAAGCCCACTTCAACCTCATGCTCAGGAACCCCAATCAGTCTTGACCGGGCAGGGTTTTATTCACAGCAACCTGGTGACACTTCACACAATGAAGGAGAGTAATATCAATTGTCAATAAATAGCACTTCATACGATATCGATTGTCAATAAATAGCACTTCATACGATATCGATTGTCAATAAATAGCACTTCACACAATGAAGGAAACTTTATCACACATCAATAAATACCACGACGTCAAGAACTGTATAAAAAGGGATATCAAACTTCTCACAATGAAGTAAACAGATATCCTACCACTCGGTGATTCAACTTGTGCAAACTGTGCATAACCACGGCATCCATATGATAATGGCACACTAAGCCTGCCCGTGTTCACGTCTGAGAGAGGTACCTTGTACATGGGTTGGTGTTATGGTGGGGGGGAAACGGACACACAAATAAACAAACAAACATACATGTAAAGAAAACTAATCCGGCCCAAGGGCAAGACCCAATTATTTTTGCCCGTCTACCGACCCACTGGCCCGGGCGGATTAGACATATTTATATAACTACCAAACAATAACTAAAAGTGTTTCACGACAAGAGCAGCTGGACCACTGGTGCTCTGGTTCGTCGGTGGTCCTATTATCCTACCGACTACTTTCATCCCGCTGGGAACCAGGCAAGTGATCTTAGCGTGTAATGCTTGTTCCTGCATTCCGGAGTGAGGTGTGCACCTACCTCACTGCACCGGCCACAACAAACAATTCCAACTAACGTTCCTCCCGCAGGTATCCCCCTATAACGGAACCTGGCTCATTGAGGCCCCTCCTCCTTTCTCATTAATGCCACCCGTCACAGTAGCTTTCAGACAGCTTTTTTATCCTTTCCTTGCGCATTTCTGAACCTGGTGGATAGTTTGTATCAAACTTGTCATGAGTTGTGTTGAAGTGCCTCCGCAGGTTATATTCCTTTGCAACAGCATTGATTTGGTTGCAGAGCAAACACATTGGTTTGCCCTCGGGAGTTTCAATGTATGCATATTTCTCGGTCCACTCGATATTAAACTGGCGATTTTCTAAATCAACTTTTCTTTTTTTCAATTTCGATAGCGACATGGTTACACAGCACTACTACACACCACACCAGACCAGTGGGAGCGAGCCAGGAGGGATGCAATGTTTGTTTTCATTTGATTTCACGTGCAGGAAGGAGAGCTCAAAGCGTTCTTTTCTTCTGTCGTCTGGGTGCATGGCATGGTGCCACGGCGCCACCTACCTTCCCAGACGATGTTTAACACGCTATTTTACCAGCGCTTTGCTGGTGTGAATGATTTGTTATTGTGCTGAACAGTGAAGTTAGTGAACATGTCGGATATATAGAATTATGATTATTATGTCTGTGTACAAATGGCGAACGTACTATGTGGTTGTTCCGACCATTCCGGTATAATAAGTAAATACGTAACATAACGATTATAATTATATATTAAAAAATAAAAAATATATATTTTTTTTCTTTTTTTGGAAATCTTCCGCGGGCCGGTCCGCGTGTAGCTTTATGCCAAGCAAGCAGTGCAAAAATTTACCGTAGTGGCATGCAGTAATGCGCCTTTCATTTTCGCGGAAATAGGCTGTCTATTGCCATTCTCTTTGACAAACTCTAACCTTAACCAGCTCCTTAACAACGCCTAAACTTAACCGTTCTAACCTTAACCAACTCCGAAACAATGCCTAACCTTAACCTTAACCTTAACCATGCCTAACCTTAACCATAGAAATTATATTGCCATTCTCTTTGACAAACTCTAACCTTAACCAGCTCCTTAACAGCGCCTAAACTTAACCGTTCTAACCTTAACCAACTCCGAAACAATGCCTAACCTTAATCGGCGAAAGAATACACGTTAAAAAAAAATCACGTTAAAAAATATTTTCGATGGGATTCGAACTCGCCAGCAAACAAGCCATAGGATCCACAGCCATGTGTCCTTGCCAATTGAGCTATTTGTTGGATACTGAATAAGGGGCGGTGACTTATATATATTGAGCTCCGCTCGTGTCGCATGCGCGGGCACCTCGCGCGAGCACGCCGGCGCACGCACGCACCTGAGCGAGCACGCCGCCGCCGGTGCACGCACGGTAGCATTTGTCTGAAAAGAAGGGCGCTTTACCGCACTAGCGTGCGGTGACGAATGCGGAAGCATTTTTGCACTGCTTGCTTGGCATTAACGTACAGGCGGCCGGTCCAAATTGCTTGGCGGGCCGGATCTGGCCCGCGGGCCGCCAGTTGAATAGCCCTGCACTACAATAACACTAAATGTAATCTTCCTTCACCTGTAACCAAATCCATGTCTTCAGACTGCAACATCTTGTTTGGGGGGTTAAGATAAGAAAGGATCTTGTGCGCCATCTCAGCAATGAATTTGAAGCTGGGCTCAGACATGCTCCGTAGCAATCCTGTCGCTTCAACCCGCACATCTGCTCCAAAGGCCCGGTTGCTGTTGACCTCTCAGAGCAGTGTGGATAGGTCATCAGATGATTTCAGAATAACTGAGACTGTAGAGTAGAGTACAGTAGAGTAATCTTTAAATATCCCCACTGGGGCAATTAATTTGCAGCACACAGTTAAAAAACATACAGAACATACAAATTTAGTCCTAAAACATACAGCTAAAGGAGCCTGTAGGAAAGCCTGCTAATAAGACTACTTTGTTCTGTAATAGCCCTTCATATGTTGTTGTTGACAGAAAAGGGTAATTGATTCATGCCTGTGTAATCGTTCAGTGTGATGTGCCCCGATCAAGTGTTGCACTCTAGTCTTCTGATAACGTTACTGACCATTAAGAGTTCTCTCCCTTTAAGTGAGCAAGCCGGTCTCCGTGTTACTGCCTGACGACTACTTCGTTCTGTACCTGCCCTTTAAGAGTCCCTCCCCTTTAACGTGCACAAGCTATTCTCTGTGTTGCTGCCTGATGGTCGGCTGCTGTAGCAGTAATGTCCGTCCCTTTGGGATAACGTGTGCGTCAATGAACGTGAGTACATTACCTGTGCTTAGTTCTGCCTAATCCATTCATTCAGCTTACTCTACCTTTATAGTGTGTCTCCGCTGTTCTATTCCTGTCGACGTCATTCCCTCTGTTATTGAAACACCGCGCCGTTAGCTTAGCTACACGTTAGCCAACATACGTTGCCTGCAAGAGATGCTGCGTGGTTAGCTTAGCCGCACGTGAGCTAGCTTAGGCTATATAACTCACTCACTACTTCTAGTGAATAGAATGTATCTTTACACCTGGTTTACAGTCCACCTACCTATACTGTTTACATGCACTGCATGAGTAATTCCCCTGCATAGGTTATGTAGGTTATATATATAATAACTCCGGTTAAGTGAATGTCTTGGTTAATAGTTGCACTGTATTGCTATGAATATCATTGTAGCTATAGACCACATGTTTATGACCTTATGTTTATGTACGCCACTACTGTGTTTACTAATGTATACTGTATTGTATCACTACTGTGTTATTAATGTATACTGTATTGTATTCCTCTGTAGACAACCACACACATGGAAATATCCCAACCACACACACCTTTCTGTTCCCAATAAAAGACAATACCTGCAGCACGCCTCTGTGACTCTCTAATAGGAGTTAAAACGCCATAGTGTCCGCCAGCTCTATTAAACGCAACCCGTGGAGGCCCTAGCCCTCCGTTTCATGGTCCTTCGAGCCGGATAGAGCTCCTCCAAGATGCTATGGCAGACCAGGACACCACAGAGACCACCGCTCACCCGCAGAGAGAGCGCCACCTACCAAGCCACCTACGTGACCTCAGGGTGGGTCATGAACCTGAACTCAGTACTCGGATCAGTCAGTACTCGGATCAGTCAGTACTCGGATCAGTCAGTACTCGGATCAGCCAGTACTCGGATCAGTCAGTACTCGGATCAGTCAGTACTCGGATCAGTCAGTACTCAGATCAGTCAATTCCTAGACCCACCATAAGGTCAGATGTCGGCTCCCATCGTTCATACCCGGCGAGTACCACAAGGGCCCCGTATGAAGGTAGTAGGTCCTCACGTCTGTCAATTCCTAGACCCACCATAAGGTCAGGTGTTGGCTCCCATCGTTCATCTGGGAGTGTACACCGACAACACGCTCTCTCACCAGCCCAGGAAGCAATCCTCCAGGAGTACATCCACTCCATGGAGCTTGAGGAGCTACAGCGCCAGGTACAAGAAGACTACGACGCCAACCTGGAGTGTAAACGTTTACAACGCATAGAGCAGGAAGCACAAGACGCACAGGAAGCTATCGTTAAACGCCTGGACAGGCAGAGGCGGCTTAAGAAGAAGGAGAAGGAACTTCAAGTAGCCAAACTGGTCACCTCACTTCAAGAGTCAAAGACGAGGGCTCTTGTACGTGCAGCAACATCTGAGCCGACCTATCCACCACCTGGACAACAGCACCACGTAGTGGCACCTGTGCCTCTAGCCCTTCCTACCGTACCACAGCACATGCATCCCCTGCCGGCTAATCCAGCCGCCATCACTCCAGTGATACACCACCCAGCACAGGCGACGCCTCGCCCTGCCGCTCCCCCTGTGTCGCCAACCCAGCTCCCAACATGCCTGGTTCACTTGAGCAACCTACAATCTCACACAGGGCCCCCTGTAGCTACTCACAGTACCCAGAGTCCTACCTATGGTGCGACCATCCCTAGTACTCAACTCAGTACCCAACCTAGTACTCAACTCAGTACCCAACCTAGTACTCAACTCAGTACCCAACCTAGTACTCAACCCAGTACTCAACTCAGTACTCAACTCAGTACCCAACCTAGTACTCAACTCAGTACCCAACCTAGTACTCAACTCAGTACCCAACCTAGTACTCAACCCAGTACTCAACTCAGTACTCAACTCAGTACCCAACCTAGTACTCAACTCAGTACCCAACCTAGTACTCAACTCAGTACCCAACCTAGTACTCAACCCAGTACTCAACTCAGTACCCAACCCAGTACTCAACTCAGTACTCAACTCAGTACCCAACCTAGTACTCAACTCAGTACCCAACCTAGTACTCAACTCAGTACCCAACCTAGTACTCAACCCAGTACTCAACTCAGTACTCAACTCAGTACCCAACCTAGTACTCAACTCAGTACCCAACCTAGTACTCAACCTAGTACTC
Source organism: Notolepis coatsorum (assembly GCF_963971535.1). Lineage (NCBI taxonomy): Eukaryota > Metazoa > Chordata > Actinopteri > Aulopiformes > Paralepididae > Notolepis > Notolepis coatsorum. The sequence goes on from NC_140175.1 coordinate 39,213,966, forward strand.
AACCTAGTACTCAACCTAGTACTCAGCCTAGTACTCAACCTAGTACTCAACCTAGCACCCAGCCTAGTACTCAACCTAGTACTCAGCCTAGCACCCAGCCTAGTACTCAGCCCAGTACTCAACCTAGTACTCAACCTAGTACTCAACCCAGTACTCAGCCTAGTACTCAGCCTAGTACTCAACCTAGTACTCAGCCTAGCACTCAACCTAGCACCCAGCCTAGTACCCAGCCCAGTACTCAACCTAGTACTCAACCTAGTACTCAACCCAGTACTCAGCCTAGTACTCAGCCTAGTACTCAACCTAGTACTCAGCCTAGTACTCAACCTAGCACCCAGCCTAGTACTCAACCTAGTACTCAGCCTAGCACCCAGCCTAGTACTCAGCCTAGTACTCAACCTAGTACTCAGCCCAGTACTCAGCCTAGTACTCAACCTAGTACTCAACCTAGTACTCAGCCTAGTACTCAGCCTAGCACCCAGCCCAGTACTCAACCTAGTACTCAACCTAGTACTCAACCCAGTACTCAGCCTAGTACTCAACCTAGTACTCAGCCTAGTACTCAGCCTAGTACTCAACCTAGTACTCAACCTAGTACTCAACCTAGGACCTCTCCCAGTCCTCCGCTCCCTGCCTTTGAAGACCTCTCTTCATGGAAAGATCTCGTCCAAGCAACAGTCAGGTCCCTTCACGGTGCGGCTGATGCCCAGACCACTGATCAGCCTTATGAAGCGGCCGACTTCCTCAACGCTGAGAAGGTCCTCCTTAAACAAACCCAGCTGGACTCATTCCCAGAGGAGATCAAGGCCCTCAAGTCTGACCGACCTCTTCCCCCAGACAGTCGTTTCGCCACTCTATCTCCAGAGTACGACAAGGCTACCTGTCTCCTCAGAGTAGGCGGTAGGCCGCACGGGGCCGAGAACTTGGAGATGGATGACATTCACCCAATCGTCTTGGATCCACATCACCCCCTGACAAAGCTGATCATCCAAGATTATGATCAAACTCTTCTCCACCCCGGGCCTGAGAGGGTACTCGTTGATCTTCGATCCCGACTCTGGGTCCTACATGGAAGAGGAGCAATCCGCAAGCATCAGCACACCTGCCGAGAACGTCACGCCAGGCGAGCAAAGCCTGACATGCCTAAAATGGCCGCCCTTCCGCCCTGTCGCCCGCGTCTCTACAAGCCCCCATTCTATTCCACCAGAGTAGACTATTTTGGGCCATTTCACACCAAGATAGGGCTCCGGAGAGGCAGAAGTGGAGGAAGGACGGCAAGAAAGCCGCTCGGCCAGGTGGCCCTCATCGTTGACCCGCGGCTTCCTCGGGCACTCTGGCAGCCAGGGAAGGTCACGTACCCTGGAACTGACGGGCGCACCCGCACCGCAGCTGTCCAGGTGAAGGACAGAATATACCTGCGCCCTGTGTCCCGGCCGGTGCAGCTCCCGAGTCTCCCGGATACAGAGGACCACTGAGACTTTCCTGTTTAGTTCAAAAGGTCTAAGTAGACTTTTGGGTGCGGCTGTGTAGGAAAGCCTGCTAATAAGACTACTTTGTTCTGTAATAGCCCTTCATATGTTGTTGTTGACAGAAAAGGGTAATTGATTCATGCCTGTGTAATCGTTCAGTGTGATGTGCCCCGATCAAGTGTTGCACTCTAGTCTTCTGATAACGTTACTGACCATTAAGAGTTCTCTCCCTTTAAGTGAGCAAGCCGGTCTCCGTGTTACTGCCTGACGACTACTTCGTTCTGTACCTGCCCTTTAAGAGTCCCTCCCCTTTAACGTGCACAAGCTATTCTCTGTGTTGCTGCCTGATGGTCGGCTGCTGTAGCAGTAATGTCCGTCCCTTTGGGATAACGTGTGCGTCAATGAACGTGAGTACATTACCTGTGCTTAGTTCTGCCTAATCCATTCATTCAGCTTACTCTACCTTTATAGTGTGTCTCCGCTGTTCTATTCCTGTCGACGTCATTCCCTCTGTTATTGAAACACCGCGCCGTTAGCTTAGCTACACGTTAGCCAACATACGTTGCCTGCAAGAGATGCTGCGTGGTTAGCTTAGCCGCACGTGAGCTAGCTTAGGCTATATAACTCACTCACTACTTCTAGTGAATAGAATGTATCTTTACACCTGGTTTACAGTCCACCTACCTATACTGTTTACATGCACTGCATGAGTAATTCCCCTGCATAGGTTATGTAGGTTATATATATAATAACTCCGGTTAAGTGAATGTCTTGGTTAATAGTTGCACTGTATTGCTATGAATATCATTGTAGCTATAGACCACATGTTTATGACCTTATGTTTATGTACGCCACTACTGTGTTTACTAATGTATACTGTATTGTATCACTACTGTGTTATTAATGTATACTGTATTGTATTCCTCTGTAGACAACCACACACATGGAAATATCCCAACCACACACACCTTTCTGTTCCCAATAAAAGACAATACCTGCAGCACGCCTCTGTGACTCTCTAATAGGAGTTAAAACGCCATAGTGTCCGCCAGCTCTATTAAACGCAACCCGTGGAGGCCCTAGCCCTCCGTTTCAGAGCCCAAACAAAGATTTAGTAATACACATACAGTTTCAATATTATCTAGACAGAATATACAAAAAACTGCTTATCAGTAACAAAAACAATATCACAGTTAATCAGTCCTAGTTCACATAGCTCTAGCGAAATGCCCCGTCCAACGTTGGTCCAGTAGGCGCTTGAGTGTCTCTCCTTTGTAGAGGATGGCAATGGTTGGCTTCCTGCAGAACTTGTAGACTTGTAGAGCATGTTACACACAGCGAAAAAGTCCACCACAGCCTTTTCAACTGCCAGAGCATGAGTGACTACCAAATGCAGCTGATGGTTAAAACAGTGGACATATGGTATTTCTGACTACCAAATGCAGCTGATGGTTAAAACAGTGGACATATGGTATTTCTCTGTCCAGTTTTTGCTGCAGCAGTTTCTGTACCCCTCCGTGTTTACCCGACATCAGCGAGGCACCATCATATACCTGACTGAGGATTTTCCCTGGACTCAGTCCAGCTTTTGTCAGCTCTTCAAGGATGGTGTCGGTCAGTGTAGCTGCATCCCCCTCGTCAGCGGTGGCTCTTGTGAGGAGGTGCTCGGTCGGCTCGCACGGCTCGTTCACAAAGCGCAGAACTATGGAGATATTCTCTCTCCCAGTTGGGTCTCTGGTTCCGTCTGCTTTTAGCGTGTAAAACGACTCGCCAATCTCTCTCACTATGTGCTCCCTTAGCAAAGTACTCATGATCTCGAGTAAGCCATTTTGGATATCATGGCTAGTATATCTAGCATTGTGTGGGATAGTCTGTGCTATCATTGCCAGCTGCGCATCTTTCCTCATTGTGTACTTTGCCATTATTATGGCCCATTCAATGTCCTATATGTATTGTTCAGGGTGTAGCAACGTTAAACTTTTTCATTCACATATTCATACTAAAATATGGTCTAAAGTATAAGTATGTTTTTATCGTTTTCTGCAGCTTTCTCCAGAACTTGATTTATAGCTCCAAATGCATTATATTGATGATGAAATACAGTTTGATAGCAATCGGCGCGAGATAAAAAATGTCAACTGGACGTGGTTCTAGAAGTTACTGCGTATCATCTGATGATGACCGGATGGGCGGGGGATCGTTTATAATTCCGTGGGCAGCGTTAGATGATTCATCCAGAGTGGGTCATATGTTCATCATAGCAGTTTATATGGAACACGTTAGAATATAACGCTGAATCTTACCGTGGCTTCCTCACGCCGCTGGCAGATGAGCGTGGAACAGAATTTTTTCTATTATGGGATGGAGAAATGCCCGATTCATTTCCAGGTTGTATAATAGTATATACGTCCAAATCATGTTGTTTTTTCGAGTTATTTGCACCGATCGATGTTCACTGTATCAAGACAGAGTCTCTCTAACGATAGCGAGTGCCCGGACCACATATGGATGAGCACTTCCGGTTCAAAGGCTCATTTCCAGATGGCGCTCTTGAACCGCTAGAGAGTTGAGTGGAGCTTTGCAGTGTGTCTCAGGGCTCCGGAAAGGAAATATGATTTCGATGACAGATTTTTGAAATATTGACATCAAAGACGAGTTACGGCGTCTTCGGCAGAATGAGCATGGCTAGGAATGACGTCTTAACTCGTCCCTGGCGATCATAGTGTTAATGGACCATACCTGCCGATTATCAACCATTAAACACATAACTACAAAAGAAAAATAAGAAATACCTTGGGAGGAAAGTCTCCGAGCTAGTACCGGTGGAGCCGGCCTTTTCTGGGGTGCATCTGAAACAAGTAAAGAATATTTCTGTGACATGTTACAGAAGCTTCAATACACTGGTGCGTTTATGCATGAATCACAACCTTCCCGTGATACATGTCAGGGAAATCTGTAATGTAATTTGATAACATACCTCTATGGGTGCTGGCCCTTGTGGGTGTAGTAGAGGGCGACTTATGGACAAGCACTGTTTGAACGAGAATGAAGGATGTTAAAGAGTTGTAGTACTTCTCACTATGACAGACTGTTTTCACACACAAAAAAAGGTAATTACCTTTGTGGCTCTGTGTCCTCCACGGAGGAGTCAGCCTTTTACAGGGTGGGGCTGAAACAAGTAAAGAATATATCAAACCCTGAAGGGTCACTTTTGGCTTCATTGCAAACATTATCTGCGACACGCTACCTGTGCAGAAGTGAAGAAGAAATTACCTTCAACTAAAAGCATACTAACGTAAAATCACACATTTGTCAACCATTTTTTTTTTTTTTTAATAACACTTGTAGTACCTGGTGTTGAGGTGTGTTGGGGAGGTGATCGCCATGCCATCTCAATTAATGTCGAGTCGTCACTCGCTTGTCAAAGGGAAAAGGAAAGATGTTATTTTACAGTGATAAGTGATCAAGCAGACAGCACACTTCAATGCACACTCATGAGGCTGCAAATAAAAAAAGTCTTACGCGTAGGTTTAGCGGTTGACATGTTAGATGACTGTACCAAATTAAAAGTGTTGTCTGGGCCTAAAAATAGAAAAAGGAAAATCACATAAATATTCAGCTTTCATCAGGAACAAGTAGTGTCAGAGGGAAAAAAACCACATGAGATTTTCAGAATATTAACTCATTAATTACATTGTTCAGGTCCCACGGGATAAAGGTCCATAGAGAATGGATCCACTGTAGATAATGATAAAATTGTAATTTATTTCATGCAACACAGGCAATATGGAAGATGGGTGGACTAACATTATGACCAAACTCGCATGTATTTGGGGGGCATTTCTTGGTAACAAATATAAACAAAGGTTATTAACATAACTCTAGTTCCATGAGGGAGGCAAAGCAATTTTTTGGTATTGTTTTCACCTTCTAAAATTGCTTTGGGTGGGGCAGGGAAGACGGCACCTGTAATGACAATGTTCCCGAACATTTGAAAGACTTGCAGAATTTAATAAATCAATGGATTACTCATACGTTTATTCGATGGAGGAGATGTCACAGAAGTCCCTGATGACATATCTAAGAGTAAATGGACAAGAAAGATGGTCTTATGTTCAACAGTTATAACTAAAAAATAGACGAGCTATAAAATAAAAAAAATAAAAACGTACCTTGAACATAATCTGTAAAGATTCTTTTTTTTGGTACCCGTGAGGACAACCGTTGAGACATGGTAGCCTGTAGAGTAGAATGACTGTTTTGTATCACCACACATTATTTACATTGTATACACATGGACATTTTTAAGTTGAAAATTAGAGCATTGGGTTAGGGTTTGGTTAGGCGTTTTAAGATCAAGACATTGTATATTTACCAGGACCTCCGAATCGAAAATGTCTACATCAGAAGAACGGCCCATGTTGAGCAGTTTGGGCAGGCGGGGTGGGGGGAGGGGGTAACTGTACATTGGACTATCGACTAAACCTTACTTGGTTCCAAGAAGAGGGTCTCATGTATTATTGAGTTAGGACATTTACTGTACATTGGAGGGGGTTGGGTTAGGACATTTACAGGGGCCAGTTTCGAATTGCAGTCTCCCGGCCAGTTTCGAATTGCAGTCTCCCGTAGGTGCTCTTTGAGAGCGGTTTTGAAGGTGGGTAGGGATTCACATTCCTTTACAACTGTGGGTAGGGATTCACATTCCTTTACAACTGTGGGTAGGGCGTTCCATTTGGAGGAGGATGCTGGAGATGGAGCTGCCAGGAAAGAGGAGGGGGGGAAGGCCGAAGAGGAGGTTTATGGACACAGTGAAGGAGGACATGCGGGCAGTGGGAGTGACGGAGGACGACGCAGATGACAGAAACGGATGATCCGCTGTGGCGACCACTGACGGGAAAAGCCGAAAGGAAAAAGAAAAAGACCAGGACCTCCAAAAATACTGTCAAGTCATTCAATTGCATGCAACAGTGGGAATATGGCGAAACCCTCCAAGTGTGGGAGACAAGCCGCTTTGCGGAGCAAGACTTTCTTTGCGAGCAATCTTCGATGTGCTTTACTCATGGGCTGCTCCACATAAGCAATGTTAAGCAGCTTTGATTTGCATGGACGTTCAAAGACATTACTGGCATCATTGAAGTTTATAACATCAGCCACCATTCTGCCATCCCTCCTCTTCTCCCGGACAAATGCGATTCCATTGGCAATGATGAAACACCCGTCTTGTGTGTTGGTGGACACAAAGCATGTATTTCGAGATGTTTTTTTTGCTTTCGCAAACTCCTGCTCCGCAACTCTCTTTGCGACTTGCACTGCTGGGTTATGGCTACTTTGCACCATTTTCTTGATGGACTGCAGACTGTTTTCAAACGGAAAGCATGATATTTCATTCAAGGAGCACTTGAAATTCACAACATCATCAGTCAGGTGCCGAAGACTGTGGATGTTGTATACAGGAAAGGTCTCCCCGTAAAATTCTACAGCATTATCAACAAAGTGCTTCAGCATATCCCTGGCATAGTCACAATATGTTTCTTTCCGTTTAGTATCTGACTCCAGGAGGATCGACATGCCAACTGTAAGACACATCAAGTGCTCGTAGTGGTCATCAGGTAGTATGCCTTGAAGCACAACTGGCCCAGTGTATAGAAGGAACTAACAAAATTCTGTAGCCTTCCAGCGATCCAATTCGTCCAGACCCCTGGGTTGCCTGGCTAATTCTGATGGCATTGCTCCCCTTAGGGCTTTTAGCCGGTCTGAGATTTCCTGTCTCTGTCTTGGTGCAAGTTTGCATTTCGATGGACCCTTGATCAAATATGTGATTATTCTCTTTACACACCCAAGGCAAACTAAGTGCATATAATCTAGCACAAACTGGCTGATACAACCAACACCAGCAGCAATGAGGGGTGACCGCTGCTTCTGATGGAGTGTGTAGTGAACCTGGCTGAATTTGTCATCTGTTATTTCTTCATGATCACCTTGTGTTGTGTAGGCCATCCTGCCCTCTACTCTGTTGGCCTGAGCCTCACATCGTTCACAGCCCTGGTAAGCATTATGGCCTTTAATGCACTTCAGAAAGGCTCTTGCTGGAGTGTCACATATAAAGGCATTACATTTTATTTTAAATACCATCCCCAGATGAGAAATGCCTTGTTCCTGAATGGTTTTAATTTCCTGTAACTGGTCATGCAAATAGTCCTCCACTGGGTCAGGTTTTGAACTCCCACAATAGAGGGCCACAATAAATGGCTCCATGTCCTTAACTTTATCCAGAATCGGCCAAAACTGGGTTTTAGAAGACTTGAACAACGGAACCCCATCTACGTTTATATCAACATCAACCTGTCCAGTAGGGTTAGTGCACTGCTTTAGATGTTTGATGATGCCCTTTTCAAAATATATATATTTACCCCCACACTTATCATGGCTCTCAATAGAACGTGGGGTCTCAAGTAGTGTACGGGAATCTATAGGCAGATTGTGCCCATGTTTATTGAGGATGTGCAGCAGCTCATTTAACACTTTGAATGCCCATCACGAGATATCTCGGGTTATCAGCCCGCAGGTTGAATGCCCATCACGAGAATTCTTGTTTTATTTTTTTTATTAGCGATCTGAATTCATATTTCATCAACCGAGTCTACCGTTGGTAATCCTGCCCCGCCAGGCGCTCAGATGTGAAAAAAGCGCCCCCTATCGTCTCCCAGATGGTAATGCACCATTTTGGATTGTACTCGATGAAAATGGATGAGAAAAAAAAACTCCGGAATCCACATTTTACTTGTCACGCATGTAACCGGAGCCGATCAGATTCATTCTGGACCCTCAGCACAGCGTGTAATATGTGTTTTACAGTATACGCGTGGGATCAATAAAAGTATCGATTTTTGGAATGGCTATCAGGAATTGGAATAATCCATTTGGATACCATCTGATCTCAAGTAAGGAATCTATTTGACCAGTCTTAGGATAATCAGACCCGTTTTCACGAAGATATAAGCTTTTCCCCTATAATGTGATATGGCTGTTTGACTGTAAGAGCGATCAGGAACTGAGAGAATCGATTTTCAGCGTGCGGCACCAGCGTGCACACGTACACATATACTATCAATAATCTAGCGTTTATTTGAAAACTATTCATAAATAGGCCGAAAAATTACAACGTTCTAGAATATTACAGTACAGGGCGATTATCATGGAATCTTAATTTTTTTCGTGAAAACGAGGGCTTTTCAAAATGCTATAAAACGGAAATGAACCGATAAAAAAACAATCCGCTTCGACAATGTTGACTGGAAATTAGTCATTGATAATGCGACGGGCAGATTAGACACATAGCATTAATATCGCCTAATCTATGTTAAATTATGGCTAACATTGAAGTGGATGGTGGGCATTCAAGCACTAAATGTGCGCCCCCTGCTGGGCACTGAAAGTGTTAAACACCTGTGTGTTTGGTTTGTGCTTGTGGCCCAAGCTGCAAGGTCTTGTCTTAAATTTGTGACAGTAACTTCATCCTCTGAAGCAGAGTCAAATTCTACAAGCACTCCATCTGAGTCACTGGAGTCTGGATTGTCCCTGAAGTCCTCATGCTCCTCAGATTCTTCCTCACTCTTGGTTAGAGCTTTTCTGAGCTAAGCTAGACACGTCCGCTTGCATGTCCTCTCCTCACGTGTGTCCCCCTCCTCTTGTGGTAAGCTAGACACGTCCGCTTGCATGTCCCTCTCCTCACGTGTGTCCCCCTCTTGTGGTAAGCTAGACACCTCCGCTTGCATGTCCCTCTCCTCACGTGTCTCCGCTTGCATGTCCCTCTCCTCACGTGTGTCCCCCTCTTGTGGTAAGCTAGACACCTCCGCTTGCATGTCCCTCTCCTCACGTGTGTCCCCCTCCTCTTGTGGTAAGCTAGACACGTCCTCTTGCATGTCCCTCTCTTCACGTGTGCCCCCCTCCTCACGCTGTGGCACATTATCTTCCGATGGCTCCTCATCACTGCTCGACTGTACGGTGGCACCTACTCTAGACCTTTTTCGTCTCCAGTCTTTTAAGTAGTTGGAAGCCATGTTTCACACTGAAAGGTGCTTTATAAATAAAAATTGTATTATCATGCAGGGTTCCCACAGACATTGCTAAATGAAATTCAAGGACTTAAGTACTTTTCTAGGCTCTATTTTTTATTTTAAAAGGGCATTTGAGAAAAGATATTTATGATCCAATATTTATGGCATAAAACCAATTTCCGACAATTGGTTACACTTTAAATAAAAATAATAAAATGTCTTGATTCAGAACAATTTTATCATGGATGAACAAAACTTTCAATGCGAATGGTTGATTAGAATTTCGAGGACCTTTTAAGCACCTTGTTAAAAAATTGGCTGTTTAATTTAGTTTGTTTATCTCTTATTATACATCTTAGAGCTCTCACCAAATTGGTCAATGAGAAGCAGAACAACTGGGATGTCTTCCTGGATACTACCTTATTTTCATTAAGGTCAAAGGTCCACACCACCACGAAACACTCCCCTTTTCTTTTGATGTATGGGAGGGAGGCAGTCTTCTCTGAGGTTCCTGTTGACATGCCGGTCAGTTTGTTTCTGGAGTCCTTTAAAAATAATCATAATGGCTTGTAGTTCTGTTTTTAATCATATTCAGCTGGATAATTACCAGTAATGTTTTTCATTTCAGCTTTCCACCATAATTCTTCCTGAGGAGAGGACTTCTGTAAATCTTTTGGAGGAAAAAAAGCAGTCAATGGAGACAGTAAAAAGATCAGCGGAGGAGAACATCTCCAAGTCTCAGGAGAAGCAGAAGCAGGCCTATGCAAAAAGGGTACAAAAGAAGTACAGAAATACCGTGTATCAGGCTGGAGATGAGGTGCTTCTCTCTTCAATGCGAGGAAGCGGGGAAGGAAGGGAGGAAGAATGGAGCCTGATTTTTCTGGACCTTATCGGATTTAATTAATATGTGGCAAGCTTATTACACTGTCCAATTCGGAGGGGGCTACTTTAAAGACAAAATATAATGTGTAGACCATATCAAACCATACCGAAGGAGCCACACTGATGACAGGCCAGTCCCCAGTGAGGAATTGCAGATCCAAGAGAAGAGCAGTGCTCTTTCCTCTTGCACCATGGGAGAGGATTTGGAAAGGACTGAAGACATTTCCATGCCACAGAGGTCTTCAGTTATTCATTTTGCCCCCCCAAAAGATGACTTCGCAATAGAGGTAAAGCAAAATCACTACCTGAAAAGCCTGCATCTGCCTTGAATATAATGCCCTTGTTCAATGTTTATTTAATCTATTCCTCCTTTATGCAGTTTACGTAACGTTTACATTTCACATTCATGTTGTATAACTGTGTATGTGATGAATAACATAGCATCCACAAGATTCCTCATTGAAAGAGGAGAGAAAAGAACAAAGGCGACGGCAGGAGGAGACACAGAGGGAGACGTGGAGGTATCAGATTGAGACTAAAAAGAGCTGCTTACCGCCCAGCAATTCCATCCATCTTTCTGGCGAATGCCCGTTCGTTGAAGGGTAGGATGGATGACCTGAGAGCAAGGGTCCGGTTCCAACGGGAGATGAGAGACATCAACATTATATGTCTCACAGAGACATGGCTCACGTCGACGACTCCGGACAAAAGCGTATCTCCCTCGGATGCCTTCACAGTCTTACGTGCAGATCGTAACGCTGCCTCAGGAAAGACCATCGGCGGCGGAGTCTGCCTCATCACGAACAATTCCTGGGTTAATCCCGAGGGGGTGCAGGTTCTCTCAAACTCGTGTTCGCCGGACTTGGAACATCTTTCTATCCTATGTCGTCCGTTTCACCTCCCGAGGGAGTTCACCGCGGTCGTCATGACTGCCGTGTATATCCCCCCACACGCGAATACGGGCAAAGCGCTGGGCGAACTACACGATCATCTCAACAGACACCAGATCAAACACCCAGACGCAGCGATGGTAGTGGCCGGCGATTTCAACCAGGCCAACCTGAAGAAAGTGATGCCGTCCTTTTTTCAGCACATCGCTTGCTCCACCAAAGGGAAAAACACACTCGACCACTGTTATTCCCCGTTCAAAGCCGGTTACAAGGCAGTAGCCGCTCCGCCATTAACGGGGTCCACAAGCTCGAGCGATCATGACTCCATCTTGCTATTTCCGGCATATCAACAGAGATCACGTGACGCCGTCGTGTCACGTGAGACAAAGAAGTGGACCGACGAATCAGAGGCCACGCTCCAGGACGTGCTTGCAGACACGGATTGGGATATGTTCAAAGGAAGCGCCAGTGACGTCAGTGAGCTAGCAGACACAGTGGTGTGCTACATCACAACAATAGCCGATGGTATTGTCCCCAGGAAAACGGTGCGGATTTTCCCAAACCAGAAACCGTGGGTGGATAGCACTAATAGAGCAGCTCTGAACTCTCGTACCACCGCCTACAACCTGGGTAGAGAGTCAGGAAACATGGAGGAGTATAAGGCTTCAGTCTATACTCTACGCAAGGCTGTCAAACTTGCTAAGAGGACATATGCTGATAAACTGGAGACACAAATGGCACAAAACGACAAGAGGATTATGGCAGGGACTGAAGACAATAACTGACTATAAAGTCAGCGCCCCCTCAATGGGGAGCGACGACGCCTCCCTCGCGGACAAGCTCAACATCTTCTACGCTCGGTTTGGTGTAGACAGTGGCGCTGCTGGCTCTCCGGCTAGTGACGTCACTGGCGCGCCGGCTGTTGTGGAGGGGGGGGCAACCGCGAGGGGGGGGGGACGCTCTCTCGTTGTCGGAACACAGTGTGAGAAGAGCATTTATGCAGGTGAACACCAGGAAGGCTGCTGGCCCAGATGGCATAACAGGACGTATACTCAAGACCTGTGCCAACCAGCTGGCCCCTGTGTTCACCGCCATATTTAATCAATCACTGGCGGAGTCAGTGGTCCCTGCCTGCTTCAAGATGTCTACCATCATCCCTGTGCCGAAGAAACCCTCCCCAGCATGTCCAAATGACTACAGACCGGTGGCACTCACCTCTGTGGTCATGAAATGTTTCGAGAGGCTGGTCAAGGACCACATTTGTGCCTCCCTCCCCAGTGATATGGACCCTATGCAATTTGCATACAGGACAAACAGGTCCACCGACGACGCGGTCTCCCAGGTACTGCACAGCACCCTCTCGCACCTTGACCGTCAGAAGGGGGGCTATGTGAGACTGTTGTTCATTGACTACAGCTCAGCGTTCAACACCATAGTCCCCACCAGACTGGTGGACAAGCTGATCGAGCTAGGTCTGAGCTCCGCCCTGAGCGCCTGGGTACTGGACTTTCTGAGCGAAAGACCCCAGGCGGTCAGGGTGGGGGGTCAGACCTCCAACACCATCACCCTGAGCATCGGGTCCCCCCAGGGCTGTGTTCTGAGCCCCCTGCTGTACTCACTCTACACACACGACTGTGTGGCCAAGTTCAGCTCCAACTCCATAGTGAAGTTCGCAGATGACACGGTGGTGGTGGGGCTGATCTCGGACAACGACGAGAAGGCCTACCGGGAGGAGGTTGAGGTACTGGAACGCTGGTGCCAGGACAACAGCCTGCTCCTGAACATTGGTAAAACCAAGGAGCTGATCGTGGATTATAGGAGAGGACAGCAGGAGACGCACACACCACTGATGATTAACGGGGCTACCGTGGACAGGGTGAGCAGCTTCAAGTACCTGGGGGTCCACATCTCAGAGGACCTGACATGGTCAACACACATAGACACAGTAGTAAAGAAGGCGAAACAGCGTCTCTACCACCTGAGACAGTTAAGGAAGTTCAGAGTATCGGGGAAGATACTCCAGTCCTTCTACTCAGGAGCTGTAGAGAGCATCCTGACCGGAAACATCACTGCCTGGTATGGAAACAGCACGGCACAGGACAAGAAGGCCCTACAGAGAGTGGTGCGCTCAGCCGAGCGTACCACGGGTATTGCACTACCCCCCCTGCAGGTTCTATACAACAAGAGGTGCAAATCCAGAGCCTGCAGGATAATGAAAGACCCTCACCACCCCAATAACAGCCTGTTTCAGCTGCTGAGGTCAGGCAGACGCCTGCGAACCCCAGCTACTAGGACAGAGCGGCTTAGGTTCAGCTTCTTCCCCCAGGCCATCAGAGCCATGAACAATGAACATTGAGTGCTCAGAACATTGAACTGTCCACACACAAGCACACATGAACACACACACGACACGCACACTGTGCACGCTCACACACGAGCAGCCACTTAACACTTTAACATGAGCGGGCACACACTCATGTCGCACACACGCACACTTATGGCCAAAGGAAAGGACACTTTAAATTAGAATAACAGGAACAGTGTATTGCACTACCAAAGCTAACTAGCATGTCCCACATGCTCTGTAAATAACTATGTACAGATACCGAGATGTCACTCCATGTTACCTGCTACCTGTTACTGCACAATGTTGTTTCCTTCTTTTGATTCTATTATATGTACCACTGTATTGCACATCGTTGCGGGCAAGACCACCCGCATTTCATTGTATACCTGTATGCCGTGACAATTAAAACTCTTGACTTGACTTGACTTGAGAGTGTACAAGAAAGAGGTATACTGTAGTTACTGAGTTCTGACCTGTTGGTCATTTGTTTGGCCTACCCACGTTTGTTTGCATGAAGGGTGTTTGGCCTGTTCAAACTGTTCATGTTGGCCTGTTGGCCGATACTGATTGGGGATGTTAACGGTTAGACTTTCCTTACTTGATCATCGACAACGTTAACTATCAATTAATCAACCAAAGTTGTCCCTTTTTATTTTCTCTCTCCATTTTGCCTAGTGTATTGCAAACCCATTGGGCTAGAATCTGTAAAGCTGCGATGGTATCTCACTTGGGTCAGAGAGCCTAACACCATGTGATGGTATCCCACTTGGGTCAGAGAGCCTAACAACATGTGATAGGCTGTAGGCTACTCTCGAGCTCTGACATGGCCGATCTTCATGGGGATCAGACAAGAGCAATCATCCTATCCCCTATAGCTCACTATTATTCTGATGTTGATGGATATTGTTGATTAACCGTTGACATCCCTAATACTGATATTGGATATCGGGTCCCATACTGACTCAAAATAGCTGGTATCAGTGACAATGGGCCGATCTGGTATCGGATACCATTATTTTAATAAATAACAATTCAGTACATTTGTATCTACAGTATGTATTTATTCGATATTTTTAGTTTTAAAAAGTTAGGAAAGCAATGTTTAAGTCGAACATGATGTAGCCTTACACATAAAATAATGATCCCAGTCTCTTCCACACAGTGAGGCATACAGCGTATTACTTATTACTCGACTGATACCCAAAGCCCAAGTACTGGTGTCAGTATCGGGACTGGAAAAGTTTGATCGGTGCATCCCTGGCGTTCAGGTGTCCATATACTTTTGACCATGTAACAGTAATAGTACGGCGATAATAAAAAAAGATTAATAATATAAATAAAAGTATATCTGTGGTTTAACATTCATGTTGTGTTTTCAGTTAGAATGCTGTGGGCTGCAGAAGATCACGGCCAGGTGGAAGCAGTTGTTGGACCATATAAATGGCATGATTCCTCTTTCCGTACGCTGCATGGAACAGAGTGGCTGTCTGATGAAGTAAGAGACTAAACTGCACTGTTTTTTTTAATCCACTTTTTCTCCTTATTTTTCTATTTTTTCCCATCCCAATTTCGTGTTTCCAATTCTCCCCTCCCCTGTCTTGAACGTTGCTCAACTATACCCCCCACTGGTCGGTTGTAGGGAGGATAGAAGCCTTGCATCACGTGTGCCCCTCCGGTACACGAGGAGGCAGCCTGTCACATCTTTTCACCTGCCAGCGCGGACTCTCAGTGGCGAGGTGTAACGCATGGGAGGCTCACACTACCCCCGCTACTTCCTGTCTTTGCTGTGCAGGCATCCCCCAACCGACCTGTAGGAGTCTCCGTCCACAACGTCCAAATCCCCACCCATCGACTTCCACCCTCTAACTCTGCCAATGAGTTAGTATGACGGCTGGCCCAAGCCGGAGGCAATGCTGACACCCGGATTCGAGACCAGAGTCTCTTGCATTGGTGACGAGCGCAATGTCCGCTGCGCCACCCAGCCGCCTACTAAACTCCACTGTTGAAAATGTAAGAGACATTTTTGTATTGTTTATTTATTGTTACTATTAATAATATTTTTCTGCAATGCAGGTCATTGATGCATACATGCTCACCCTTATTGGAAAACAGCAGGCAAGTGGAAATTATATTGTTATATGTTTCCTGCACTATAATATAATGATTTGAAAGACAACGGGACACTACTGACCCGGCTGAAGGACAAGCTCTCCCAGGTACACGTGCCTGACTCCACCTGCAGGTGGATCATTGACTTCCTGTCTGATTGACAGGAAGCAGCATGTGAAGCTGGGAACCCCCCCCCTACCCTCCGTACAAATGTGTGAAAACCTACCTGGCTAAATCAATCTGATTCTTCTTCTCCTTTTTCTTTCGGCTTTTCCCGTCAGGGGTCGCCACAGCGGATCATCCGTTTCCATCTGTTTCTGTCATCTGCGTCGTCCTCCGTCACTCCCGCTGCCCGCATGTCCTCCTTCACTGTCCATAAACCTCCTCTTGGGCCTTCCCCTCCTCCTCTTTCCTGGCAGCTCCATCTCCAGCATCCTCCTCCCGATGTACCCCACCTCCCTCCTCCGCACATGTCCAAACCATCTCAGTCTTGCTTCTCTCACTTTCTGCCTGAACTGCTCAACATGGGCCGTTCCTCTGATGTAGACATTTTCGATTTTGTCCAACCTTGTTACTCCCAGAGAGAACCTTAACATCTTCATCTCTGCCACCTCCAGCTCCGCCACCTGCTTGTTGGTAAGTGCCACTGTTTCTAGACCATACAGCATAGCTGGTCTCACTACCATGCTGTAGACCTTTCCCTTTACTCTGGCTGGTACCCTTCTATCGCAGAACACCCCCGTCATCCTTCGCCACCCGCACCACCCGGCCTGCACTCTCTTCTTCACCTCCCTACCACAGTCCCCATTACTTTGGACTGTTGACCCCAAGTTAGGGCTGACCTTCGAAGCTTTTTTTGGCAATCGAAGCTTCGGGGCCGAGCTTCGATTTTAATTCGAAGCTTCGAAAAAGTTTTTTTTTTTTTTTTTTTATTATTATTATTTTTTTTTATTTTATGTTGTGGGACTTGTACAGCACTTTCGTAAACGTTGTTGTTTTTAAATGTGCTCTATAAATAAAGTGGGTTGGATTCATTAATTAAGTAGCCCCTTTCGTGACTGACGCATCCAACAAGGTTTCACTCGGCTGTGTGATTTAATTCAAGGTGGATCGCTGTTGTCGTTTGAACAACTTCAGATTTCATGGGAACTACCAATCCCCCAAATCAAGAATGTTTAAGATGAATGAAGTAAGATTTTGATTATTTGAAATATGGCCTGTGTAGACTAAACTATGCACAGAATTATGTCAGTCTACAAGGTCCGGATTCTACATGGTCCGGCAATGTAGACCTTGTAGACTCCACTACAGACCAATTATCAGTGAATGTTCATGCATTTTTAAGAAGGGCAACTTCCACAAAAAAACAAAGAACTCACCAAAACATCTCAGTAGCACCTTATCTAAATGTTATATTTCATATATGGAGATTCATATTTATTTATGTATTGCATGCATTTCTACATTTTATTTCCTATTTTGTTTATTCATCCCAGTATCTTTCTTTCTTATGTGTGGAATTCTACAAGGTGCGCGCACACACACACACACACCTACACACACACACACACACACACACACACACACTTACATTTAGTCATTTAGCTGACGCTTTTATCCAAAGCGACTTACAAGTTCTGTACGACAAGACAGCAAGAAGGGTACAACTCTATCAGCTGAGTAACAATGTTCATCAAAGTGTTGCGTGTTACAGTGTAGGTTAGTTTATTAGGACAAGTGCATGACAGTAAGGTTAGTCACGGTTAGATTTTTTTTTTTTTTTTTTATCATTTCAGATAATGGTTGAAGAAGTGAGTCTTTAGTCGACGGCGAAAGATTGGACGGGATTCGGCTGTCCTAACTGGGATGGGTAGTTCACACACACACACACACACACACACACACACACACACACACACAAATCGAAGTAAAAAAAAAAAAAAAAAAATTTTTTTTTTTTTTTACTTCGATTTTTTTTTTAATGTTCGAAGCTTGTGCCATCGAATCGAACGTTCGAAGCTTCGAAGCATTTAAGACAGCCCTACCCCAAGTACTTAAACTCGTCCACTTTTGGTACCTCTACTCCTTGCATCATCACCACCCCTCCGTCTTCCTTCCCATTCACACACATATATATTGGAAGTGGGGACAGCAATACAATTAAGTGGGGAGGAGTGTGATGTATGTGGCTGTGGGTGTTTGACTACCTCACCATTCCTACTCCTGCCCTCTAGGGGGAGGGCGAGCACTTCTTAACACTTTCTTCGCCAGGCTTATGTACATCATTATACCATCCTCTGCCAGCTCTATTTGTCTATGGAGAAGTTCCCCTTCTTTGCAGGGCTATAACTTTTTAAATTGTATTGCTAAATTGACATTACTATGGCCCATTCAACGTCAATTATCTATCGTTCAGGACGTAGGAACGTTACTTTTTCATTCACATATTCATACTAAAATACGGTCTAAAGTATAAATGTTTTTATCGTTTTCTGCAGCTTTCTCCAGAACTTGATTTATAGCCCCAAATGCATTATATTGATGATCAAATACAGTTTGGTAGGAATCTGTGCGAGATAAAAAATTTCAACTGGACGTGGTTCTACGAGTTACTACGTATGATCTGATGTTGACCGGATGGGCGGGGGGTCGTTTATAATTCCGTGGGCAACGTTATATCATTCATCTAGTGTTGGTGATATGATCATCGGAGCAGTTAGTATCGAAGAAATAAAAAAATAACGCTGAAACTCACCGTAGCTTCCTCTCGCCGTTGGGAGATGAGCGTGGAACAGAATTTTTTCTATTATGGGATGTCGAAATATCCGATCCATTTCCAGGTTGTATAATAGTATATACGTCCAAATCATGTTGTTTATCGAGTTATTGGTAACGGATCACTATCCGTTGTGATCAGCTCGAGTCCTGGGACTATTACCGAGTGATCGGACCCAATTGAAATGAGCACCAGCTTCCACTTCCTGTTTCTCCCCTGGGCGATCCGCCGATCCGCCACCAGATGGCGCTTTTGAACCGTTGTAGAGTTGAGAGGGACTCAACAGTACATCTCATGTCTCCGGGGGAGAAATATGATTTCGATCACAGATTTTTGAAATATTGATATCAAAGACGCTCCAGCGTCTTCGGCAGAATGAGCATGGCGGGGAAAGACGTGTTTCAGCGTCAACGGCGATTAAAGTGTTAATATGCTACCATTGTCCGGGGACACATATATAATACACAGCACATGTGTTGTTGGTGTACATTGACTTTATGAGGTCGTAGGTTTTCCCTCCAATGCCACTATCTAACAGTTTGTAAAGCAGTCAAATGCTTTTTGGAAGTCAACGAAACAGGAGTATACTTTGCTTTCATTTTTATTTATTTGGTTGTCGATTAGGGTGCTGAGGGTGAGAATGTGGTCTGTTGTACGGTGATTTGGTAGGAAGCCAATCTGTGATTTGCTCAAGGTATTGTTGTTTGTGAGGAAATGTATGAGTCTGTGGTTAATGATCATACAGAGGATTTTCCCAAGATTGCTGTTGACACAGATCCCACGGTAATTGTTTGGGTCAGATTTGTCTCCCTTTTTGTGGAGCGGTGTTATGAGTCCTTGGTTCCAAATATTGGGGAAGATCCCGGAGCTAAGGACAATGTTAAGGAGTTTTAGTATAGCCAATTGGAATTTGGAGTCTGTGAATATGATTATTTCATTTAGGATACCATCCGCTCCGCAGGCCTTCTTGGATTTAAGTGATTTTATTTTGTCCTGTAGTTCTTGTAGTGTAATTGGGGAGTCTAGCGGGTTCTGGTAGTCTTTTATGGTTGACTCCAGGCTTTGTAGTTTATCTTGTATGTGTTTTTGCTGTTCATTATTTTGTATTGGGCTAAAGAGATTGGAGAAGTGGTTTACCCATACATCTCCATTTTGAATGGGTAGCTCCTTGTGGTGTTCTTTGTTTAGTTTGTTCCAGTTTACCCAGAAGTTGTTTGTTTTTATGGATTCCTCTATATCTTGTAGCTGGAAGTGCTCCGTGCCCTGCAGCGTCTCAAACTTCACTGACTAGGGTAAGGATTTCACAGCGTCTGTAAATTTCACCTTCATGTATCTCGTTCCATCCACCACATCTGTCCCTTGCCACATTTTTCTTTTTATCAGCGAAATTGCCCTTACTCCCCACTGAACCAATTTGTCCGTGATTTCAGCATCAGTAATATAAACCGGTAGCGACAGAAAAGACACTATCATCTCATCATTTACTATCTCACGCGCCATTAAGCGGTTGTTTTTCACTTTTATTCCATCCATGACTTTTGCCTTTGTTTCCAGACACTTTAACATGAGCTCATATTTCCTTGGCGTCTTAAACCTGCAGCCAATCACCACACTACACTCTGCTTTTATCGCCCTCAACATCTCCATCATGGTTACCCTTTCATCACCCTCTATATCTATCTCCACAGTGAGCTTTTTCTCATATATCAATTCCGTTTGCCTGGGAAGCCGTCCGCCATTCAATCTGTCTCTCTATCCATTATATCCGTCCGTTTACACTTGACTTACCGAAAAAACTAAAAGCCTCCAGGCACACAAACAATTTAATTTCCCCCAAACAGCACAAAGCTGCCGGGGGGAAACAAACGCATTATTAATAATGCAGAAAAATACAATAAATTCACTTACCAATGGATATACTAGATACTTAATTCTGTGTAACTCTCCACTCTCAAAAAACACTGCTTCTCTCTCACTCCCACACACTCAACTCAGCTGCTCTCAATCAAGGGCAATCAGGTTGGTATGGCCGTAAGCGAAAAATAACCTGCTGACAAAAGCCCGCTTATAGATGGCAAGAAACAATGTTATACAGGTATTTCTGCTGTGGCGATGGAACGACATTACTATGGAGAGTTCAAAACAAGTGCTTGTTTGCATAGCCATTTAGTCTAATGTGTAATGGGAGAGATCGATAATGCTAGCATTCATCTGTTGTGGCGATGGAATGACATTACTATGGAGAGTTGAAAACAAGTAGTCTTAAATTGTAAAGTTTATCCTTCTAGCATACTTTTGTATGAAACTGTACCTCTGTGCTTTTTTACCAACTGTAATTATAAAGTATTCACTCAATCACACCCAGCTCTCTGACCCAACACACGGGCTATGTCTCAGAAAATTTACCCATAATTATTATAACTCACAAATTTGGTCAAAGTAGAATCTCAATAACCCAAATAATGGTTATGCTCAGAGAATTAACCCAGAAATGTGACCAAACATGAGTAACCCAGAAATGTATAGATTTGACCCATCCGTTTTTAGTGTGTGTGTGTGTGCGTTTACGTGACATAAGCTGCAGCGAGTGTATGATTACAGCCATACAATCTAGCAAGAATTAAACCTATTTACAAGTCGTATTAAGTTTTGCAAATAAGTAAACATATATAGAACATTTCAAAGCACTCAAAAATGCCATTTCTCTATTTTGACCTATTTCTGAAATGTGGGACACTTGGGCATTTCTGAGGAACAAAGTGGAGGCAGACAGTGAATTTGTGCCATATTTACTTATATTTACCTACAGTTTCCACACTTTCACCACATGTAATATACTGTAAATGTGTAAAGGTTCAGTGGGCACTCAATGAAAATGTGTTCTTTTATATGTTTTTCACATAAAATGAGCCATGGTCAATGAGTCTCACATTATTTATTTTTATTAATTGTCACTTTTATGACTCTTGGTAAACATTGAAAATGGGTCCCACAGACCCGAACATGTAGACGGCTTCAACTTGACAACATAAACATTCTAAATGTACCCACGTTTATTTCCTCTTGCAATGTTTGCTAATGTAATAACTGAGAGGAAATACATTTGGGTCCAAACTGTTCCCTAGTAACATAATTCCAGTGAAACCATCTCTATACAGTTGCTGACAGGAAATAAACAGGGGCTAAAGCTGTTCCCCTAGCAAGGGAGAGCTTTTCTGAAGTATTATGTTGCTATTCCGTTGCTAGGACATATTTGGCTTATTTTCTGTCAGCAACGAACTGTAGCGTGTGTCTCAAATCAGGGGCCTTATCCTTCGAAGGACATGGTCTACAAAGGTGTGCAACCAAGCGTTGTTAAATGAGACTGGTCTACGGAGTAAACTGGGGCTGAATCATGCCCAGTTAAGAGGAGGAATCCTCTTGGTGTCAAAATTGGGACAGATTGAGGAAGCCCTTGCGTCACGGCACACATATGGACCAAAAGAGGCTCAAAATGGCCTTTAGCATCATCTGAATCAGACAAATAATGTGATGATTTTATCCAGATTAATTATTTATTGCCATTTCCACAAAATATATTAACTCATTCAGCGCCGGAGCTTAATCCGCGAGATGGCGCTAGTACGCCACCGCTGTAAGTCAATGGGCGGACTGCGTGTTGAATCTAGAGGGTGTATGTATGGTTGTAACTGTCCTCTACTACTCCCATGACTGCATATATATATGTGTCCACTGGAGGGCGCTATAGGCAGAGCTTCTACTGTCTACGCCAGGTTGGGGAGTATATAAGTCTTGGTTCCCTCCTACTTTTTCTTCTTCCCACACATGCCTCTCCCGGAGAGGAGAACACATGAGCTGTTGTGGTATGAGTCAATGTGAATGAATAAACCGCTGCCAGCAGAGCAAGGCCACAGATGGAAACCATGCCTCTTGTACATATTATTGTCGCCCCATAGCCATTTCTGTTAACAGGTTATGGGCCCAGATCTCGCAGGGGCGAAATAATAAGGGTAGCTAGCGTAGCTGACGTGTAGGCCAGAGTAGCACCGGGAGTACCGCGTGGCTAGCGTACTAGGCCAACGAAGCTTAAGCTACACCTACCACCAACCACCAAGAAAGAGGATGGCGACCAAGGGAAGAAGCAAATGGCCCTCATTTAATGGGAAAGCGGAGGGATATGAGCTCTGGGAAGAGCGCATGCTATGTTGCATGCATGGCGCGAGACTCAAGGCGGTGATCTTGGCGGCCCCCGCGGGACCACTGACTGCGGAGGAACAAGCCCAAGACGACAAGCTTAACCCTTTATATGCCAGGGATTATTCTGATCTTAATCCACTGTCTGCCAGTACTGTAAGTCTATGGAGATGTTCCCCTTCTTTGCAGGGCTATAACTTTTTAAATTGTATTGCTAAATTGACATTACTATGGCCCATTCAACGTCAAGTTTCTATCGTTTAGGATGTAGCAATGTTCTACTTTTTCATTCACATTCATACTAAAATACGGTCTAAAGTATAAATATGTTTTTATCGTTTTCTGCAGCATTCTGCAGAATGTGATTTATAGCCACATACATATATTAGATAATCAAATGTAGTTTGATACCGATTGACGTCAGATAAAAAAATTCAATTGTACAAGGTGCTAAGCGTCATGCCTCATCATCTGCTGGTGACCGGAGGGGGGGGGGGGGGTTTATAAGTCCGTGGCCGACGTTAAATAATTTATGTAGTATGGGCGATACATAGATCACAGCAGTTTATATGGATCATAATATTCAAACACGCTGAAACTTACCGCAGCTTCCTCTGACCGTTGGGTGGTCAGCGTGGAGCAGAAAGTTCGCGATTATGGGATGTTGATATATGCGATCCATTTCCAGGTTGTATAATAATATATACGTCCAAATCATGTTGTTTATCGAGTTATTGGCAACGGATCGCTGTCCAGTGTGTCGAGCTGGAGTCCCGCTAACGATAGCGAGTGCCCGGACCGAATATGGATGAGCACCACTTCCGGCGTGTCACTTCCTGTTTAGGCGATCCGCCGATCGGCCACCAGATGAACCGTTGGAGAGTTGAGAGGAGATCAACAGGAGATCTCAAGTCTCCGTGGGTGAAATACGTTTGCCATCACAGATTTTTGAAATATTGATCTCAAAGACGCCGGCAGATTACGCATGGCGGAGAATGACGTGGTAACACGTCATTGGCGAATAAAGGGTTAATGCGGACGCATACTGTGAGTTGGCACCGCTGCTCGACGATACAAGCTTGGGGCTAATATTCCGCGACACGAAGGACAAAGGCCGAGAAAGCCTGGGAGTGTTGAGGGAGCATTACATCGGACGGGGAACGCACCGAGTAGTGTCCCTCTACGTAACGTTAACGGCCCGGAAGAAGGGGCACACAGAGACGATGACAGAATACATCATCCGAGCTGAGCAGATCATGACGGCACTCAAGAGTGCAGGAGAGGCACCCGGCGAGGGGTTAATGATGGCAATGGTGATGAGAGGACTACCGGAGTTGTACAGGCCGTTCACGCTACTGGTTACCCATGGTTCAACGGACATGACATTGGGGCAGTTCAAAGCCAAGCTGCAGAACTTTGAGGCCTCAGAAGATATCCACCCAGACGCTGCGGAAGCGGGGGGGATAGCACTGAAAGCCCGAGCGACACCGAGGGAGAAGGCCAGGCCCACGACGGAGCTGACGTGTTGGCGATACGGAGAGAATGGGCATCGGAGGGATAACTGCAACAAGACGGTCTGGTGCAACTTCTGCAGATCATCGGGGCACACAGACAAAGAGTGCCGAAAGAAACGAGACCAGAGCACTCGATACGCACATGGGCAAGATGTCGGCCAGAGACGAGGCGGCGCCTATGGACAAGATGGCGGCGACGGACGCGGTCGCGGCCACGAACAAGATGGCGGCGATGGACGAGATCGCTGCTATGGTCAAGATGGCGGCTGTGGACGAAATGACGACTACAGACAAGATGGCGGCAACGGTGATCGTGAGGCAAGTCGAGATGACGCCCGGAGAGCGGCAGGACGAGAGGACTTCGTTTTCGGGGCGCGGACTACGGGCGTCGCCCGGCCAACGCACCACCAGCAGTTCCCGAGGAGGGGACTGATCGTGGACACAGGTGCGTCGTCCCACATCATCAACGACAGGAATAGTTTCAAGAACGTTGATAAATCCTTCGAGTCGGAGGGACACAGCATGGAGCTGGCGGACGGGAGACGCACCTACGGGTTGGCGCAGGGGAGAGGAGACGCACAGGTATGCCTTATAGACATTAAAGTGGAAAGGAAGCAGTGCGATAAATACATATTCATAGCATCACATTAGTATTTAGATAAGCCACAGAAGAAATCACGTTATAAAAATAAGCAGTTTCTAAGAAAAAACGATTTGTTGTGTGCATTTCTGAAGCATTTAGCATTATGGGCGCGGCCATTTTGTTGCTGACGTCATGCCACTGGTTGGGTGTATACACGGCTGGTACACTGCCTATAGTGAATGGGTCAGTCAGTAAATAAAATGTTGCCTACAAAACAACGGGACCGCGGTGGTTCTGTTTGTATTGCTCCTGGCTGTTCAAACTAATTTTACCATGTGAGAGAGAGGAAAGTTGGTTAATTTCCACAAACTACCAGTGAAAAAAACAGTGTTGTTGTCACGTTGGCTCAGGCTGGCTGCACTCAGGCGGCGCGACCAGCCTGTTGGACAGGGAAGGAGGATCTGCAGCGAACACTTCATTGCCTCGGATTATGTTGTTGGGGTGGGATGTTTGTCCAGAAGACCACTAATCAGCTGAAGCCGGACGCGGTTCCCTCAGTCTTCGACAGACAGACCGGCGTTAGCTCTCGGGAGCGATCGCTAGCTAGTTGGCACCAGCCGGGGCTCGCGACCACCACTTCCCGGTATATTCCTCGGAAACGTGAACTCTATACCAAATAAAATGGACGAACTCCGGTGGCTGGTTGCGGGAAACAAGGACTTCCACTCCACAGCTGTCTTTGCGTTCGTGGAGACCCATCTGAAGCCATCAGTCCCAGACGGGGCTGTACAGCTGGAGGGCTTTTCCGCGTTTCGTGCCGACAGGGACTTCGAGGCGGTGGGTAAGTCGCATGGAGGTGGAATTATGTTTTTTGTAAACAATCGCTGGTGTTCCGATGTGACAGTGATTCACCAACACTGTTCCTCTGCTATCGTCCATTCTATTCCCCCCGTGAGTTCAACTCTTACATCCTCGTCTGTGTTTACATTCCTCCTGACGCTGACGTCACAGCAGCGGTAGACACACTAGCCGAACAGCTGACGAACGTTGAACGTAACCACCCGGACAGTTTTGTTGTTGTATTGGGGGATTTTAACCAGGCTCATCTGAGCCGATCTCTCCCCAAATACAGGCAGCAAGTCACTTGCCCAACTCGGGGAGTGAACACTATGGATCACTGCTACTGTACTATTCGGCAGGCCTACCATTCTGTCCCCCGTGCTGCACTGGGCAACAGTGATCATCATCTCATCCACCTGATCCCTCGCTACAGGCAGAGATTAAAACAATCAAAACCTGTAGTGCGGAGCTTCAGAGTGTGGTCCAGTGAGGCATGCGAGTGTCTCCGCGCCTGGCTGGAGAGGGCAGGCTGTGACCAGGACTTTGTTGAGTGGGCGGGGCCTGAGGCTGGAAACAACCTGGATGAATACACAGACACTGACATCTTTCATCAGCCTCGGTGAGGAGGTGTGTGTTCCCCTCCGCACTAGGAAGATCTTCAACAACAACAAGCCCTGGTTTTCAGCCCAACTCAGGCGGCTGAGGTTGGAGAAGGAGGTGGCCAGGCTCAGTGGTGATGTGGATCGGTTCAGGCAGGCCAAGTACAAGTTCGCCAAAGAGGTGAGGGAGGGGAAACTTTGCTTCTCAGAGAAACTGCGGCAGCAGCTCTCTGAGGGGAATTCCTCCTCCGTATGGAAAGGCCTCAAGACCATTACCAACTATAAACCGCAGTCACCACAGGCGCCTGATAACCTCCCCCTGGCAAAGAGGTTCCCCCCCGCCCTCTTCCTTCACCCACTCAGCCACAACCTCCATCCCCCCACCCCAGTGGGCCCCCCCCACATCCCCCCCCCCCCTCCCCTCTCTCTGTCAGTGTGAGAGAGGTGAAACGGCTGTTTTCTAGACAGAATCCACGGAAAGCGGCCGACCCGGACTCTGTCTCCCCCTCTGCCCTGAAGCACTGTGCTGACCAGCTTGCACCGGTGTTTACCACCATTTTTAATGCCTCGCTGGAGCTGTGTCACGTCCCAGCATGCTTCAAGGCCTCAACCATCATCCCCGTCCCCAAGAAGGCCAAGGTCACGGGCCTTAATGACTACAGACCTGTCGCCCTGACCTCTGTGGTCATGAAGGTCCTGGAGCGCTTTGTCCTGGCCCACCTGAAGCTCATTACTGATCCTGTGCTGGACCCGCTGCAGTTTGCATACAGAGCCAACAGATCCACAGAGGATGCTGTGAACATGGCTCTGCACTATACACTGGAACATCTGGACTGCGCGGGCAACTATGTCAGGATCCTGTATGTGGACTTCAGCTCGGCCTTCAACACCATCCTTCCACCCATCCTGGAGCACCAGCTATCCCTGCTGCAGGTGCCGGCCTCCACTCGCAGGTGGATTACCGACTTCCTGTCCAACAGGTCTCAGCGGGTGAGGCTGGGGAAGAGCATTTCCAGCTCTAGGTCCACCAGCACCGGTTCCCCGCAGGGCTGCGTCCTGTCCCCACTACTGTTCTCCCTGTACACCAACAGCTGTGCCTCTCTCCACCCCTCGGTCAAACTCCTGAAATTCGCTGACGACACCACCCTGGTGGGTCTCATCTCCAGGGGGGACGAGTCGGCCTATAGGAGGGAGATCGAGAGGCTGCAGAGCTGGTGCAGCTGCAACAACCTGGAGCTCAATGCTCTAAAGACAGTGGAGATGGTAGTGGACTTCAGGAGGAAAGCAGCCCTGCCCCCTCCCATCATACTGGGAGGCACTCGGGTGGCCTCCGTGGAGTCATG
This sequence comes from Notolepis coatsorum, assembly GCF_963971535.1. NCBI lineage: Eukaryota > Metazoa > Chordata > Actinopteri > Aulopiformes > Paralepididae > Notolepis > Notolepis coatsorum. Next base: position 39,241,569 of record NC_140175.1, read on the forward strand.
CCGATTCCTTGGCATGACCATCTCCCGGGATTTGAAGTGGGAGCTCAACATCACAGGCCTGCTCAAGAAGGCCCAGGGGAGGATGTTCTTCCTCCGGCAGTTGAAGAAATACAAACTGCCGAGGACCATGATGGCCCAATTCTACACAGCCATCATTGAGTCCATCCTCACCCACTCCATCATCTCCTGGTTCCCCGCTGCAGCGGCAAAAGATCTCGCCAAGCTGCAGCAGGTGATTCGCTCCGCGGAGAGGGTGATCGGCTGTCCCCTGCCCTCCCTCAGGTCCCTGCACGACTCCAGGGCGCTGAATAGGGCGAGGAAGATCATGGCCGACCCCTCCCACCCCGGTCACAGCCTCTTCACCCTGCTCCCCTCTGGGAGAAGGCTGAGGATCCCAAAGGCTGTGAAAGCTCGTCACAGACTGAGCTTCTTCCCCTCAGCTGCCAGGCTGATCAATGCCTCAGGCCCCCCTCTGCCCCCCCCCCTCTGCCCCTCTGCCCCCAAGTGACACTGGCACAATGACACTGACTGCACTGCACTAGTCCTTACTGGAACTCTTCACTTTATATATATATATGTATTTATTTAATTGATTAATCCCCCACTGCACTGTTTTTTGTCCTGTGTCTGTGTTAGTGTTTGTCGTTTATTGTGAAAAACGGAAAGGAAAAAACGCATAAACTAACGCTGCAACAATTACCAATGTGTTTTTACACAAATGGCTTAATAAAGGAATCTGAATCTGAATAAAGTACCATTTCATCAGATCTGTCATCAGAGAAGAAAGGATGACACTGGTTTATTGTCCAACAGATGACATGGTAGCAGACGCTATGACGAAGCCTGCTTCAAAATTGAAACTGAGGAGATTTGCAGAGGTCATGTTTGGTGTGTAAATATTGACTGCCATACTCTTTTTGATGTTCTAAGACTGTGTTATTTTCTTTGTAAATTGTTTTGAAGAGTTCATACAGTGTACTAAGCAACCATAAGTGGGAGTGTTGAATCTAGAGGGTGTATGTATGGTTGTAACTAACTAACTAACTGTCCTCTACTACTCCCATGACTGCATATATATATGTGTCCACTGGAGGGCGCTATAGGCGGAGCTTCTACTGTTTACGCCAGGTTGGGGAGTATATAAGTTTTGGTTCCCTCCTACTTTTTCTTCTTCCCACACATGCCTCTCCTGGAGAGGAGAACACATGAGCTGTTGTGGTATGAGTCAATGTGAATGAATAAACCGCTGCCAGCAGAGCAAGGCCACAGATGGAAACCATGCCTCTTGTACATATTATTGTCGCCCCATAGCCATTTCTGTTAACACTATGATCGCCGATGACGAGTTAGGACGTCATTCCTAGCCATGCTCATTCTGCCGAAGATGCCGTAACTCGTCTTTGATGTCTATATTTCAAAAATCTGTCATCGAAATCATATTTCCTTTCCGGAGCCCTGAGATGTACTGGTGAGCTCCACTCAACTGTCTAACGGTTTGAGAGCGCCATCTGGTGGCCGATCGGCAGTATAACGTATTCCATATAAACTGCTATGATGAACATATGACCCACTCTGGATTAATCATCTAACGCTGCCCACGGAATTATAAACGATCCCCCGCCCATCCGGTCATCATCAGATCATACGTAGATCATTCTAGAAGTACGTCCAGTTGAAATTTTTTATCTCGCACAGATTCCTACCAAACTGTATCTGATCATCAATATAATGCATTTAGGGCTATAAATCACGTTCTGAAGAAAGCTGCAGAAAACGATAAAAACATACTTATACTTTATACCATATTTTAGTATGAATATGTGAATGAAAAAGTTTAACGTTGCTACACTCTGAACAATACATATAGGACATTGAATGGGCCATAATAATGGCAATGTAGCAATAGAATTTAAAAAGTTATAGCCCTGCAAAGAAGGGGAACTTCTCCATAGACAAATAGAGCTGGCGAGGGATGGTAAATTATGAATTTAACCCATGGCGATCAAAGTGTTAACACTGCGAGATTTGCGAGTGCTTAAAATATATCTTAAATTATAGCTATGGGTCTAATACACCCGTCGATTATCAGTGAGTTGCTTCCAGTCAAATGTTCCTGATGCATGATGTGTGGTGGATTATGTTGGTGACATGATTGACACCAATACCTCTTTTTTGGGTACATCCTAGTGAAGGTAAGGGCTATATGATATCAATCCTGTGTTGATCCAACCATGTCTTCACCCTGATCGCAACATGTCTGTGTAGCGTTACTCCACAACATATGCCGTTGGTGACGATCAGAGCAACAAAAAACGACCCCCCCCTCCCCTTTCATGCATTCATGATGAAACATAATTGTTGTGAAGGATCAGATTAAACCGAATATATATATTTATTCATGGATATATATTTAATAGTATTTGTATATCGTTTGATATCCCTTGTATATTCCTTGTACATATACACTGAATATCCCTTTAGTCTACTAACAGCCCATAATAGTTTCATTCTACCATTGGACGAGAACCTGGCGCCAGCAGCCAAGCCCCTTGGTTCAAGTTCAATCGTGCCGACGAACATGTCGTTACAAGCCCGGTTCCGCGTAGGAATACGTCTGGCGAAATACGAATGGTACTATTTGTTCACAGCGCATATATATATGGCGCAAGTAAAGTAGAACTTTCTCTTTAGTCTTTTAGTCCATTAGTCCTTTACCCTCCAACCTAGTAACAGACGTGAAGCCTCACCCACGACGCACGTGTGGTGCAGTATGGCCTACTTGGCCTCAGAATAGGCATTGAGACATCGTGTGGATTAATAGTTGAATTGTCATAGTTTGGCACTATACCGTCGAGTGGGACGTATTTCTATTAAGTTAATAATAGTCTATTATGTATGGTGCATCGTTCGGTTAGAGTTATAAAGTGAGCAGTACCCCCATCGTTCCTGGCGTTATCTAGAGTCTTAACCAGGCTGGGCAGACCACGTGTGGTGCTTGCATCCGAGGAGCTCTGGGCCAGGACGAGTGGACCTGTACATTGGATTACTTCACCCGGACGACGGCGAGCCCTCCACGGCTTGGATTATCTACGTGCTTTGGGTGCTTTGATTATGCCATGGATAACGGCCAACACTGCTGAGTGTTGGAACTACCCCCCCGAGAGGAGTCCAGGTGAGACGGCGCTCTACCCCGAGTGAGGTCGCCTCACGTCTCTTCGTTGTGGACCGGCAGCTACCGTCTACAAGAGGGCCCAGCTGTATTCATCTGCGGACCGAGGTTCTGTGGGCACCGTGTTCAGCACTCTGAATTCTCCCAAGAAATCGTCGGCCAGATGGGATATCGTCAGCGGCTCTCCTAACCCCCCCCCCCCTACTGACTTACAACCAGCGGGACCCCCCCTTTAGTGTATCCAGCTATAATCATTTAAGTACCATCGCTATAGTTCCCTAAAGAACCAGGTTGTATACTTGCTCCCTGCGTAACCAGAGATTGGACATTCAATGTTGATTTACCAACGAATACTCATTTGCCTTACAAGTGCATTCAAATCATAAATGTCATTAAGTGAACGTTGTATATACCCTTTGCTATATAAAATATTCGATTTATACATTTGTGTGGACTTCGTTTCATCAGGTGGGAAAGTGTTCATCATATCTACATCATGTACTGTGTGGCCAGTATTTAAAGTACATAAAGCAGGTAGTGGTTTAATGATACCATACTTATCAATACAGTCAGGGAATTGTACCCCTCAGTTACAATTGGTCCTTCGAGCCGGAGGGTAACTAGTGTAATATTAATATAGTGTTATTAATATTGAAATGGCCTATGATGAACACTCCACGAAACGGTCCTCCTAACGTAGAACGCCCGCAGCGCAGACGACAGCCACCTCAGTACTTAGAGGATTACGCTGTCAGTCAACTACCTAGCCTTCTACAAACGGTAAACGCGGTAAAAGTAGAAAGTAAAATTATGTCTGACCTTAACAACCAGGTTTCCCCGACCACAGAGGCCCTAGTGGGTTCTAATGTAACTGACCAAGCTCACGGTGGGGACCAGGAGGGAGCTGACATGCCTTTACCCCCCGCCAATACCGAAGAAGTAGTCCCCGACCAGCCCCGGGAGGAAGACAACCCCACAGAGAGAGAACTCTGCACGGAAGAAGAGGAGAGCGCAGAGGAAATAGAGCTCCAGGACTCCCCAACGAGTACAGCCAGGAGCGGCTCACCCAGGAGCGGCTCACCTCTACAACCGTCTTCCCCCAGCGAAGCGGAGAGGATGCTATCACAGGCGTTCCTCGTCAGCCTGACAGCCTCTACCGAACGCGATCGACTTCAGGGTGAACGCGATCGACTCCAAGCACAGACGCTTAGCGAGCGCGAACAACTCCAAGCGCAGCAACGGAGCGAAGACGAGCGCATACGCCTGGAGATGAGACGCCTTCAGACGGAAGAGAATATGGCAAGAGACCGGGCCGACGCCCAGCGCGCCGCTGCCGGTGCCCAAAGAGAAGCAGAGCGCGACCTCGCTCTCATCCAGCGCGAAACCGAGCGCGACAGACTACAAGCCGAGCGCGACAAGCTACAAGCGCAACTAATGGAGCAGCTGATCCTCAAGGCAACACCCTCTCCCTCCGCCAGGGGTTCAAGGAACTCGTCGAGACAACAGTCAAGGGCAGCGTCTCCTAACCGAGCAAGCGACCCTGAACTTGACCAACAGACCAAGCCTATACCCCCCGCAGACCCCCTTCCCAGACCAGTCCAAGCGAGACCCAGCTACAAGGAAGGAGCGGCATACACTGCGGAGAAGCTAAATAAACGACTACAGGATCTAGAGGACCTGATAGAAGAAGAAGAGGGAGAGGAGGAGAACCAAGCCCGACGACAGCACAGTACTCCACCGGACCAGGAGGTCCAGTACAGCCCAGGCTATACCCCCGCGGCGCTGCGCTACAGACCCCCGACCCTATTCACGGGTGAGCATGACGCACGACCAGCCCCGAGGAATAGCACCTGGACCAGCGGGCCATGGTGCCCTGCCGGTACCAGCCCACAGAGAGGCGCAAGAGGAGACTCGCCTAGGAGGTCTCTCCCCCAACGCTCGCCGATGTATCAGCCATCCACGGCGTCATACATTGCCACGCCGACGTTTCCAGACTTCACCTATGAGAATCGAGCACAGTACACGGAGCTCCGGATGTGCTTAGAGACAATGATGGTGGATGTCGCTGATGAACGCCACAAGTATGCAATATTACTGAAGCACCTGAAAGTACCGCGAGCGCACAATATAGCGCTAGCCTATGCCACCTCTACGACCCCATACACCGCGGCTCTAGCAGCGCTGGACCAGAGATATGGACGTATATGGGATTACGTAATCCAAGAGATAAGGCATATTGATCGCCTACCCCCAGCAACAGACAATCGCTCATTAGACGACCTGTCTATAAAAGTGCAGTCCCTGGTAGGGATGCTGGGAGCGCAACGGGAAAAGGGCATGCACGAGCTATACGCCAACTCTAACGTCGAGAGGATTTTAGAGAAGCTGCCACCCGCCAGACAAGAGCGCTTCAGGCGGCAGAGAGACCACCGTGATCCTAACGGTCCCGAACCATCCCTCCTCGATCTAGCCGACTTCCTGGCGAGAGAAGTCAGCAGCTTACGACTGGATACGTTCGTGCGGAGCACGCCAAGCTCCAGAGAGGGACCCAGGAGAATAAACGATGGAAGAAGATCGGTGACTGTCATGCACCAATCAGAGTCAGTACCGAGCAGTAAGAGCCACAGTACCCCCTCGAGAAAAGAGAAGTGGAAGATGGTGTGCCCCTACTGCGAGAAGGAACACTGGCTGTCACAATGTGACCTGTTCACAAAGATGAATGCAGAAGAAGTGAGTCAATGGATAAAGTCCAACAGGCGCTGTTACCGATGTGCGCGCAGTCACATGGCAGCCGAATGCCGCCTAAAGAAGAGGTGCAGTCGGTGTGACGGAGCCCATCTAGATGTACTACACGACAGTAACAGAAGAAGGCCTGCACCTGCACCATCGAGCAGCACCAAGGCAAGTGTCATGTACATTGACCCCGCCAGCAGCAGCGGCGCCCAAGTGCTATTAAAGGTAGTCCGTGTGACATTGAGCTACCAAGATAAAGTCATGGACACTTACGCCGTCCTTGATGACGGGTCAGAGAAGACCCTTCTGCTCGCGTCCGCTGCGGCCCAGCTGGGACTGCGGGGGAGCGAGAACCAAATGACGATTCGGACAATAAGAAGAGATTTAAAGACGATAAAGGGCGAGAATGTCTCCTTCACTATCGCAGCAAGCGGGCAGCCAGAGCGACGGTATAGGATTACAAATGCTTTCACCAGCCAAGAAATAGGACTATCACAGTACACCTACCCCATCGCCAAGCTGATGGATAAATATGTGCACCTGCGTCAACTACCTATCCCGCTCATAGACGGCGCCACCCCGACCCTGCTGATAGGCTCCGACCATGCAGACCTCATCGTCCCGATAGACCGGGTCCATACAGGACCCCGAGGCTGTCCTGCAGCAGTCGAGACCCGCCTAGGATGGACACTACAAGGCCCCCTCGCTAAATCTCTCAACCGAACAGCAGCCACTAGCTGCCTCCACTCCAGAGTGACAGAAGGAGACACCACACTCCTGCAGCATGTCGAGAAGAAAATTGACTGGCGACGTCGTGCGCTGCTCCGCGCCTCCCTGATCAAAGACGGCTTTGATCTCTGGCAGCGGGCCAGCGGCGACCCCCCAGTATTGCGCAACCTCAACCCAGAGGTCGCAGAGGACCCAGCAGCAGATGAAGAGGTCCGACACAGTGTGAAGAACAGTTTCTACGTGGACAACTGTTTACAAAGCGTTTCGACTCAAGAAGAAGCCGAGGCTCTCCTAATCAAGCTACGCGCCTCCCTGATCAAAGACGGCTTTGATCTCAGGCAGTGGGCCAGCAGTGACCCGCACGTATTGCGCAGCCTCTCCCCCGCGGACAAGGCTGCCAGCCGCGAGACCTGGATGGCGACCATCCCAGGAGAAGCCCAAGAAATGACACTAGGACTAGTCTGGCGCTTCAAAACAGACTCGCTCCACTATAGACACAAACCCCTGACCACGGAGCAGGGAAGGTCGACGGCGATACCGACCACCAGACGGAGTGTGTACAGAACACTCGCCAGACAATATGACCCGTTGGGATGTATTCTACCTTACACCACCAGGGCAAAGATGATTGTACGAGCACTATGGGACAAGGACCAGGGCTGGGACGACCCAATACCCGCACACCTTGCCTCCACATGGAGAGAGTGGGAGACGGAGCTCCGCTCACTCCCAGGCGTCAATATATGCCGCAGCTACTTCCCACCCACAGTGAGGCCAGAGACATGCAAGATGGATCTACACGTCTTCAGTGACGCCTCCGAAGTAGCCTATGGATCGGTGGCCTACTTGCGTGCCCAAGAGAAGGGAGGAGAGATACACACTGCTTTCATCCTGGCTCGCTCAAGAATAGCCCCACGAAAGCAACAATCTATCCCGCGTCTAGAGCTCTGCGCAGCCCTAGCAGGAGCGCATCTAGCCACGTTAATCCAACGTGAACTCACCATTCCGGTGCACAGAACAATCTTGTGGTCAGATTCCACGACAGTACTCACATGGATCAAGTCTGATTCATGCAGATACAAGGTCTTCGTGGGAGTCAGAGTCACCGAGATTCAAGAGTTAACAGAAGCAGCGAGCTGGCGGTATGTGGACACCAAACACAACCCAGCTGACGTCATCACCCGGGGAATGTCCCTAGATGACCTCACCCGTCGCAACATCTACAGTGACGGACCAGAATTCCTCAAGCTCCCGGAAGAAGAGTGGCCTACGCCCACCCCACGGGAAGCAAGTAAAGAGGAGGCTGAGAACAAGAAATGTTCTGTGGACTGAGCACAGTCGCCTCCACAGACCCCAACATAGATGATTGCATTACCCTACAGAGTGCGCAGCTAAAGACATTCCTGTGGCACCACCGAGAGATTCAGTCCACCACCGACATTTCAGCAGCTGACTACGAAGAAGCAGAACTTCTTCTACTACAACGAGCCCAGAGAGACTCGTTCCCCGATGAGCTAGACTGTCTACAGGGAGGAAAGCCCGTCCCATCAGACAGCAGACTGCTCCACCTGGCACCCGAGAGCGACACCCATAATCTCATCAGAGTGGGTGGTCGTCTGCGGAGAGCCCCCGATCTACCGGATGACGTTAAGTACCCGATAGTCTTGAACAGCCGACACAAGGTCACAGAGCTGATCATAAAGAAATACGACGAGGATGTACACCACGCAGGAGCAGAGAGAGTCTTCGCGGAGATCAGACGTCGCTATTGGATACTTCAAGGAAGAGAAGCGGTGCGACACTTCCAGCGAACCTGTCTAGACTGCCGAAAGTGGCGCGCGCAGCCCAGCATACCCCGGATGGCTGACCTACCTCCCTGTCGCCTCCGACTCGGCGACAAGCCATTCCACTCCACAGGCATGGACTGTTTTGGCCCGTTGTATATAAAGAGAGGAAGAGGAACCGAGAAGCGGTGGGGTATTGTATTCAAATGCATGACCACCAGAGCGATACATATCGAACTCCTTCCGACCATGAGCACAGACTCATTCCTTATGGCCTTCCGAAGATTCACATCGCGGAAAGGAAAACCGTCTACATTGTTGTCTGATCACGGGACAAACTTCAAAGGCGGAGAAAGAGAGCTGAGAGAGAGCTTCCAAGCTATGGGCCCAGAACTTAAGACCCACCTCGCTCCATCCCAGATTGACTTCCAGTTTAATCCCCCGAACGCACCCCACTTCGGTGGAACCTGGGAACGAGAAGTACGTTCTATAAAGACAGCCCTGTACGCCGTGCTTGGGGCCCAGACTGTGGCGGAAGAAGTCCTAATGACAGTCCTCACGGAGATCGAGGGAGTATTGAACTCAAAGCCCCTCGGTTACGTCTCAAGTGATGTAGCAGATGTCAACCCAGTCACCCCCAACACACTCTTGATGGGGCGGCTGGACCCCGCGCTACCCCAGACAATGTACAGGCCTGAAGAAGCGAACGGCCGAAGAATGTGGAGGTACAGTCAAGTACTAGCTGACAAGTTTTGGAACAGCTTTCTACTCCACTACCTACCGTCTCTACAGACCCGCCAGAAGTGGGTAAAAGAGAGAGACAATTTGACAGAAGTAACAGTCGTCATGATTATCGACCAGTCACTACCCAGAGCTATGTGGCCGGCTGGCCGCGTAAGCAAAGTGATCACCGGTGCCGATGGCAAGGTCCGAGCAGCTGAAGTGCTCGTCCAAGGGCGAACTTACACACGACCCGTGGCGAGGCTAATAGAACTGCCCAGACTCCCAGACACTATCGATGACGACCATGACCCCATGACTTTGTGAGTTGACTGACCCTTACAGCGGACCTTGAGTGGTAGACAGTGCGGTTAATCTGTCTCTGCTTAGCTAATTAGGTGGGACTAATTAGGGGGCGGCTGTTGTGAAGGATCAGATTAAACCGAATATATATATTTATTCATGGATATATATTTAATAGTATTTGTATATCGTTTGATATCCCTTGTATATTCCTTGTACATATACACTGAATATCCCTTTAGTCTACTAACAGCCCATAATAGTTTCATTCTACCATTGGACGAGAACCTGGCGCCAGCAGCCAAGCCCCTTGGTTCAAGTTCAATTGTGCCGACGAACATGTCGTTACAAGCCCGGTTCCGCGTAGGAATACGTCTGGCGAAATACGAATGGTACTATTTGTTCACAGCGCATATATATATGGCGCAAGTAAAGTAGAACTTTCTCTTTAGTCTTTTAGTCCATTAGTCCTTTACCCTCCAACCTAGTAACAGACGTGAAGCCTCACCCACAACGCACGTGTGGTGCAGTATGGCCTACTTGGCCTCAGAATAGGCATTGAGACATCGTGTGGATTAATAGTTGAATTGTCATAGTTTGGCACTATACCGTCGAGTGGGACGTATTTCTATTAAGTTAATAATAGTCTATTATGTATGGTGCATCGTTCGGTTAGAGTTATAAAGTGAGCAGTACCCCCATCGTTCCTGGCGTTATCTAGAGTCTTAACCAGGCTGGGCAGACCACGTGTGGTGCTTGCATCCGAGGAGCTCTGGGCCAGGACGAGTGGACCTGTACATTGGATTACTTCACCCGGACGACGGCGAGCCCTCCACGGCTTGGATTATCTACGTGCTTTGGGTGCTTTGATTATGCCATGGATAACGGCCAACACTGCTGAGTGTTGGAACTACCCCCCCGAGAGGAGTCCAGGTGAGACGGCGCTCTACCCCGAGTGAGGTCGCCTCACGTCTCTTCGTTGTGGACCGGCAGCTACTGTCTACAAGAGGGCCCAGCTGTATTCATCTGCGGACCGAGGTTCTGTGGGCACCGTGTTCAGCACTCTGAATTCTCCCAAGAAATCGTCGGCCAGATGGGATATCGTCAGCGGCTCTCCTAACCCCCCCCCCCTACTGACTTACAACCAGCGGGACCCCCCCTTTAGTGTATCCAGCTATAATCATTTAAGTACCATCGCTATAGTTCCCTAAAGAACCAGGTTGTATACTTGCTCCCTGCGTAACCAGAGATTGGACATTCAATGTTGATTTACCAACGAATACTCATTTGCCTTACAAGTGCATTCAAATCATAAATGTCATTAAGTGAACGTTGTATATACCCTTTGCTATATAAAATATTCGATTTATACATTTGTGTGGACTTCGTTTCATCAGGTGGGAAAGTGTTCATCATATCTACATCATGTACTGTGTGGCCAGTATTTAAAGTACATAAAGCAGGTAGTGGTTTAATGATACCATACTTATCAATACAGTCAGGGAATTGTACCCCTCAGTTACAATAATACCTATGATATAGATTTTATTTGGGAATAATAGCGTGTACAGGCAAGAAACGGCAACGTTTATAGTAGAATTGACATAAGGATATTACTCAGCCCTTCGGGAATTACCCCAGACCACGCTATAACCATACTTATATTCACCACGGTATAACAGGAACGTATGGATGAAGAAATTAATTCTTTTTCACATATTGAACGATAGATGATGTCAAATGGGCCATAGTATTGTATCCATAGCTATAATATAGAATATAGTTATAGCTCTACAAACAAGGTGACTCACTCCTATCATTTAAAGCGTGGCAGTGCTAGAACGGGGCCCGGCTAATCCCCGGCGTTCAATGAGTTAAAACAGTTTGTCCTGGGTAAATAGTCAGCATATCTCCAAAATGCCTTTGAAATGGGACAGCCTTGGTCGTGACGCAATTCGACACATGCAGTCTTGTACATGTTTAAATACAATCCTGAAAGGGTTGTTGTGAACCCCAACCCACTCAGCCTGTGCATTTCCAGCACAAGTCCCAGACAGAAGGAAAGAATAAAACGTATCGTTTGTTTAGGGGAATGGAACCCATAAACAAACGATAACAATAAAGGAAAGGGATAGACACTAAAACAATAACTCCAACACAAGCAGGGGGAAACTAACCTGGCACAAGAACCAAATAAGTGTGTCACATAACACAACCAATTTTAGGTGGCAAGCAAAACCAACCTGCACAATAAGGTTACACAGTAAACAGGGTGAACCAACAGTTAACACACAGATAGTGGCAAAAGGCCATGGGTGATTGTGATCTCAGGTTTTATCCACACACCCCTTGATGAGTAATGGGCCTCAGCTGGAGTCAATCCACAGGCAACCTGGAGACTCTACAAGGGGCGGGCAGTACCTGAGAAAGGGATATAGAAATTAAAATGACCACAGGTAAACACAGCACCATACTATAATATAAATACAAAATGACTTACCTATACTAACCTGGTGTTTAACATGGTATGATAAATACAACAATAATAATTGTGACCAACCTTCTCCAGCACTTTTCCTTTGCAGAGATAATCCATCCACCTGACAGGTGTGACATACCAAGATGCTGCTGATTAGACATGATTATTGCACAGGTGTGCCTTAGGCTGGTCACAATAAAAGGCCACTCTAAATGTGCAGTTTTATCACACAGCACAATGCCACAAGTTTTAATCTCCAAATTCATAGAGGCCGGTTGGATGTACTGCCAAATTCTCTGAAATGAATTTGGAGACGGCTTATTGTAGAGAAATGAACATTCAATTCACAGGCAACATCTCTGATGGACATTCATGTCAATTGCACGCTCCTATAATCATGTTGTCTAATCAGCATCTTGGTATGCCACACCTGTCAGGTGGATGGATTATCTCTGCAAAGGAGAAGTGCTCACTAACACAGATTTAAACAAGTTCGTAAACAAATTCTGAGAGAAATATGTTCTATGTTTTGTGTACATAGAAAAAGTCTTAGATCTTTGATTTCAACTAATGAAAAATTGGTCCAAAAACAAAAGTGTTGCGTTTATATTTTTGTTCAGTATATATATATATATATTAGGGCTGTCCCTGACTAAGGATTTGGATAGTCGACTATGATTGGTCAAAATTTGCCGTTAGTCAACTAAAAAAATATATAAAAAAAAAAGTATAATATATATATATATTTCTTCTTTTTTTATCATTCCGTTTGGGCTGTGGGGGGTGCTTAATGACTGAAGGAGTCGACTGAAGGCTTCTTGTCCTCTGCAAAAGCATGCAATTGGTCCACTGATGGATACGTAAGGGATAATGTATTGCTACGAGGTCATTGTCGCAAAATAATTGACCGACACAGAGTTTAAAATACCGAGCCGCCGCGGCGAGGTGTTTTAAACGTAGTGAAGGTCAATTATTTTGCGACAATGACCGAGTAAAGCTATACATTATCCCGCTTATTACATGGCTAACTTACTAACAATATACCTAATTCATTTGACAAATCGCAGTTGTTCTGTGGCTCTGTCAGCCCAAATAAAGTGATTATTATTATCGCAGGCAGCAGCCTCTGTTCTGGCTCCGCTGTGTTCTGGTCCGCTCGTCGCTCCGCCCCCCGTCATTGCCGGCAGCACTGAATTGCACTGAAGCAGTGTGTGTCAGTGGGCTTGATTGCGAACAGCTGCGCTCTGCGGTCATTATTGAAAAATCTGCGGTCATTATCGAAAAATAATGACCGCAGTCGGGGGGCTGTTGACCAATCACAAGCAAGCATTTCGGCGAATGTGAAAACGCCATGTAATAAATCTTGATATTTGTCTAGTCTAGTGTGTTCATTAGATGGGTGAAATCCTCTTTCAGTGCCTCTGTGCCTGTTTTCTTAGGCAGTTAGCCTCTGGTATGCGTGCCATTAGCGGCCTCTTTTCTTTTGGAAAGAATGATACAAAAATATATATAAATTTTTTATTTTTTTGTATTCGACTAAGAGGTTGGCAGTCGACTACGGCTCCTTTCGACCGATTAGTCGACTAATCGACTAATAGGGGTCAGCCCTAATATATATATATATATATCACACACACCATTTGTGTCAGAGTGCAACCTCCGGACATGAATCTCAAGATCAGCACCATTCTCTATCTCTGTTCTGAAAGGTGATCTGTTGAAATGCCATGGAGGCTCATAGAGGTTCAAGCCATTGCTCCTCTAGTTCAGTCATAGACAACTGGCTTCCTGTGGGTTACATGTGTCATCTGGCCCTGTTCAATTCAGCCCCTGGACCATCTTTTTCTTTTATTATTATTTATTTTAAAAAGATTAACTATTTTCTTTTGCCACTAGAGTGCACTGTCACCTCACATAAATACTACATGTCCAGTCAATGAATTTCATATCATATCAAGCTCTGTTAAAACTGACCAGGCTGCAAAGCTTTCAGTAGGAGACAACACCAATGGTGATTTTGAGGAAAAACACGAGCAAGAGAGGCAGGTGAAAGTTAAAAATGGAAAACTGCTTTTCAACCAAATCAGGAAACCATTTATCGTAGTGTTTGATATACTTGCAATCATTCTGGAACCATGAAGGCTTGCAGTTGAAAGGGGAGGAAGTAAGCAGTCATTTTGTAAAGTAAAAGTTTGGTTTCTTTGACAGATGTTTCCCCCCCTTCAGGGCATCATCAGTGTGAGACCGGATTAGGCTTTGAGGAGCCATTAAGGTACAACACAACCCCCAGTGCTCACTACTCCAAGTCCAAGTGCACAGATGAGGCAGGCTTGAGCTTCACTCATCACAGATTTGAAAGCAAAAATAAACAGGGAAGTGGATTTTCACAAACAAAACAAAACTAACAGAATGAAGTAAGAGTCCCACCTCAAATCGTCGTATGTGGTCTTCCTTCAGCATGCCAAAGCTTAGAAGCACATGGAACAGTAGGCCTATAGTTCACTGTGGAGGTGGTTAGGGCTTTTGTGGAGAAAAACACAACCAAGAAATTTTAAACGGCCTCTCTCCCCCATTGCAGCACAGTGACAAATACAATTATTAATATTATTAATAAGGAAAACTGATGGAAAACATGATGAAAGAGCTCTGGTGTGATATATCTCAGGTAGTTTTTTTTGTGTACTCCAGAGCCAGTGAGGGCATCTTTAACAACCCTCTGGGGTCTGGGCACTTTTCAATCAATGTCCTATGAAACATTCTGGTAACACTCTAACCAAATCTTAGATCAGGGCTTTGAAAGGATGAAAGACAATGCTCAGCCATTTGATGAAAGACTACATTCCCACAAGGCAACATTCACCATTATTGTTGTTCCCTTTGTTAATCAATGTTCAAGTCAAAGCCAAGCAGGCACTCTCCTCTTCCTCCCCCCCTCTTAGTCTTCAGCACAGCTTGAATACATGTCTTACTATAGTAATGGTATGAAAAGATAGAGGCCTAGTGTCTAACTATTGTAATGCTATACATACATAGAGGCCTAGTGTCTAACTATAGTAATGTAATGAAAATATAGAGGCCTAGTGTCTTACTATAGTAATTATATGAAAAGATAGAGGCCTAGTGTCTCTTACTATAGTAATATGCAAATAGAGGCATTGTGTATTATCATAGTAATGATATGAAAATATAGAGGTATAGTGTCTTGTTATAGTAATGATATGAAAAGATAGAGGCTTAGTGTCATACTATAATAAAAGATAGAGGCATCACAAAGCTGTTTAATCAAATCACCAGCCAGTATTTCAGGTAAGGGATATGTACAGATATATAAACTAGTAAGAGTAGGCTAGGGATATGTACAGATATAGATATAGTAACTACTAGTAAGGGATATAGTAACTAGTAAGAGTAGGTAAGGGATATGTACAGATATAGTTATATATCATACTGGTCATCGCGTCTCGCTCTTTTCCATTATGAGATAACTCGTATCTCCTAGCACCTACTGTGCTCATGAACAAACAATTTGCACTCACCTTTTTCATGGGTGGATGGGCTGAGGCCTAAGGCTGGTGTGCTTTTTGTGAATCTATGAATTGTGTGCAGGACTGGTGTTTTTCTCTGGTCTGCATCCCCTTAACATTTGTGTGTATGGGCTAGCCCATTCTGCAGTGTGTTAGTGGAGTTTTCGTTCATTTATTCATTTACCCCTTCATGGGTGCACACCACAGTGGAGGTTGCCGCATTCCTACTAGTGAGGCAGTGCTTCACTAATAGTAGTCTTTTGCTCCGTGCTTGTGAAGCAGGTGGCATCAGTCCTTTGCCTCTGACATGGTGGAACGGTGTCCCGCCCGGCCGACGCCATGAGGCGAGTCGGCCCGGCAGGTGGCTGGTTAAGCCTATACCGCCACGGTATAGAATTAGCAGCGTCTGGCAACATTGTTCGAATTGCTGTTTTTTCTGTCAAATATGGTGTCGGGTGGTGGGGCCTTAGGGCCAGCCGACGTCAGAACATCGCGCAAGGTTTTGAGGTTATTAGCTTTTGACCTAGCCGCAAGCTATAACCGCAGGGAGGGCTAGGATGCTGTCAACGCTTGTTTACAGACATCTTGGTTGGATCAGTCTCCCCTTGAGGAGGAGAGACGGGTTTTCCCTCCTCAGGGCTCCCCTCTCCGCAGAGGGACTATTGTCTTTCCGCAGGGGCGTGGGCGGTATTTGACCTAGGCCCTGCACCGCCTCACACCGCGCAGCCAGAGGTGAGGGCGCGGCCTCGCCAGCGGCTGTGGCGAGGCCCCCAACCAGCGGCCATGTTTCCCCCGCCTGAGGTACCCTGGACACAAAGACAATAGGTGATCGCAAGGCCGACAGCCTTGGCGCTACATTAGATGAGCACGCCCTAAAAAACCGTTGCCGTCTAGCTGTGTCTAGCTCGCTCTCCGGTCACTCCCCCCCCCAACACCAGCGGGATACGGGCTCTGATTTGTTCCCTTTGGCTGCGGGCTGCGTGCCTTCAGTGAAGCACGAGCGGCCCCACATTTCGCTTCTCATGGGGACAGGGGCTGACACCCAGTTGCTGGCTAGGCCTGGGTCTGTCCGTGAGAATGCTGTGCTGTCAAGCGGCTCCCACGCCACAGGTTCTGCTTCTGTGTTTGGTGAGCCTGGTGTTGTCTGTCAACGACGAAGGTTGTCAGCGGGGGGAACACTCGAGGCCCAGGGGGTCGCAGCGTGAGTTCCCCCAGCCCCGCCCTCGCCATGCCGGGTATCACGTTAGTGCCTCCCACGGCCGGAAGACCGGCGGTGGTCAGGCAGGCGCGTGTGATTTGGGTGGTAGTAATATCACTGCAGGGCTACAGTGTGTAGGAACCCACCCTATCGGGCAGTGTGGGGACCTCACACCTTGCATGTCCAGCTGTAGAACAGTTCCTCAGCAATCCATGCCGGGGAGGTGTTCAGTGGGGGAGCTTGTCACCCAGTGTGATGTCAGCTTCCCCCGTATCACACCGGCCCTTTCTGTCGGGGTCCCCCCTTGGGTGCGATTGCCTCGTTGGTAGTGTCAGGGTGCGATATCCCAGCTCCACGAGACGCCCTGCTCGCGTGGTTGGCGAGTCCAGGGTTGGCAACGCACAGCGGGTTGGACCGGGCCGCCTATCTACGGTTCCTGGCGGAGCAGCGCCAAGTGGCAGCGGGTGCGCTTGGGATTATCATCACATATGGCTACAGCAGTGCCATATGTCGAGGTGGATGGAGAGAACGCTGAGGCAGGGACTTGTGTTTGCACAACCCCACCCGTTTTCAGGTTTGGTACAGACCCTATTGTCAGGGTCAACAGCAGTGACAGCTCTGGCCAACGAGATCCAATCTTTGTTGGCGAAGCAAGCCATCGTCGTGGTCCCAAAGGAGGATGCGATGCGTGGCGTTTCCTCCCGGTATTCTCTGGTGACCGAGAAATCGGGGCACCAGCCTGGGTTTTGCTGTAGACTGGAAGTAGAGTTCTCCTCTTCCCAGTCAACGGGTGGAGTACTTGGGCTTTTTCTAAGCTCAAGGTCTGTGTGGGCATCCCTCTCGGAGCGGCGGCGAGTGGTTGGGTTCTCGGCGTGCTCGGGAGGTTCCGTCCTAGGACGGTTACGGCGCTGTCCGTGATGCGCCTGCTGCTGGGATCCCTCTTGGCCTCTTCATGAGGAGGATGCAGAGGTGGTTTTTTTCCAGTATGGAAATGGACCGCCACCGGTGTGAGACATATGGAAGCGGCTGAAGGTTCCCATGTCAGTACTGGGGGACCTCGTCTTCTGGGGAGGGTCTGGTGCCCTCACCTGCGGGGTCCCCGTGGGCAGCAGGCTGTCACACGTCATGGTCTTCACCGATGCCTCCCTCATGGGATGGGGGGGGACGTGTCGGCCAACGCAGTAGGGGGCAGCTGCCATGTCTGCGCTACATTCAATGTGTTGGAATTGAAGGCAGTCCTTCTGGTCCTCAAACGGCTCGACCACCTTGTGGTGGGCAAGCATGTTTTGGTCAGGACGGACAACACGACGTCAGCGTTGTATATTGTCAGACAGGGTGGAGTGCGCTCCCCCCGTCTGCACCAGGCGGCGGTCGGGCTCTGGCTATGGGCGTTCTCCATCTGCTCTGCCTGAGGGCTCTCCACATCCCCGGCAGGGTGAATGTGGGTGCAGGTGTGATGTTGCGGGGCGGTCCTCACCCTGACAAGTGGGGATTACGTCCAGACATAGTCGGGCAGGTCTGGGACCGATTCCGTGGCCGTCCGGGATTCCGTACGCATTCCCCCCCTTACACCTGATACCTCAGCTGTTGGGGCAGGTACGTCGGGAGCGCAGGACTTGGTCCTGGTCGCGCCGGGCCGGGGCTCAGCTGTGTGGTCCCCGGCCCTGATTCAGCTCTTGGTGGCCCCGCCGTGGCCTGTTCCGTGGTCACCGCGGGCCCTCTCTCAGGCACGCGGAACTCTGTTCTGCCTCCTGTTCTGGGGCAGCCTCTAGGCTTGGCTGCTGACAGTGTGAATCTGGTGGGGATGCGTCTTGAGTATTCTGTGGTTAACGCTATCCGGTATGCGCGCTCCGTCCTCTACCGCGGCTTACGCTGGGGAGTGGTATGGTCGAGTGTGGGGGCGGAACATTGTTCAGCCACCCTCTCGTGGAACATTCCTGCTTGGCGCTCTGCATCTCAAGCCTGTGGAACATTCTCTGTCTCCGAGTGGGTCCTCCAACTGGTCCGGGGCCGGTTGTCGGAGGCCCCGTTTGAGCCTCTTGAGCAGGCACCATAGGATCTGCTGTCTTGAAGACTGCGTTCTTTTTGGCCATCACCTTCGCTAAACGCGTGGGTGAGCTGTGTGCTCTCTCGGTGCGGCTTGAGTGCCTGTCTATTCGGCCGATAGCAGTGCGACTCTGAGGCCTAATCCAGTCTTCGTGCCAAATAATATCCGGAGCTCTTTCGCTCCAGGGATATTGTGGTTCAGGCGTTCGTCCGCCTCCTCACGCTAGTGAGTTGGAGGCAGGCCTTCACCTGTCGTGTCCGTGCTCTGGGGGTTTACCTCAGGACTCGGGCTCTCAGGGCTTCCGTTCAACTGTTTGTTTGTTACGGTAGCCCTTGCGCGGGTGAGGCGCTGTCCAAGCAGCACCTGTCACATTGGTTGTGCGGGGTCGTTGCCTTTTGCTGCATGTTGGCTGGACAGGTCCCCCCTCGGGCTGCTGCCCTGTTAAGAGGGGCCTCGGTGGAGGACATCTGTGCTGCGGCCTCCTGGTCCTCCCCGGGTCCCTTCGTTAAGTTTTCCTTCCTGGACATGACTGGGGGTTCTGTCTCCCAGGCGGTTCTGAGGTCTGGGACCTCCCCTGCGTCCCGCCAGTTGGTGGGCTAGCAGGGGTGTGTAGGTGTGTGCCACAAGTTGATGTGTCACACGTGGTCTCGCCTGTGCTGTGCATTTTTCAGGGTTCTCTGGTTCCCCCTTTTTCGCACTTTGGTGGAGTTGACTGCCTCCCCCCCTTCATTAGGACGGGCGGGTGGACAGGACTCCCCTCCTCCCTGGTAGTGGGGCTTATGGGCCCTCAGGGGGTACACTTGTCGGGTCACGCGTCCGCTCTGTCCCATATCTCATAATGGCAAAGATCGAGACGCGATGACCAGTATGATATATAAAGAAAGGTTATCCTATAACCTAGTTATATGAATACTGGCAGAGCGTCTCGCTCTTGGCGCCCTGAGGTCCCTTGGTTGGGTTTTCAATGTTGGAAACTTCTTTTTCCGAGAAAGGTAGAGTGTGACCATGTCCGGTGTCATATAGTAGGACCTCGGGGCGTGGCCTGGTCATGTGCATGAGTGCAAATAGTTTGTTCATGAGCACAGTAGGTGATAGGAGATAAGAGTTATCTCATAATGGCAAAGAGCGAGACGCTCTGCCAGTATTCATATAACTAGGTTATAGGATAACCTTTCGATATAGTAGTACAGTAACTAGTATGAGTAGGTATGGGATATATACAGATATAGATATAGTAACTACTAGTAAGAGTAGGTAAGGGATATGTACAGATATAGTAGGGCTGGGCGATATGATATTATATAAATATCGGGTACAGTTCATTAACGATACACTTTTTCAACGTATCGTGGATATCGTGATGTTTTGCCCAAGAGGATTGTGTCGTGTCAATCTGGTCCACACGTTCAAACTTTTGAAGAACGTTGCCCCCACATACACTACTGCATCAAAGTTACTACTTATGATTAACAAATGCATTCGTTTTGTGGCATTAACGTTATATAGTTACACGTTCAATAACATCAGCGTATTTACCCAAACATATACACCGTCCGAGGACCACCTAGATAGATAGCAAGCATTACTCGTTCATATCTCAGCCCATGCTGAGATATGCCCATTCTGCGGTCTGTTAATAAAGTTTTCAATCAGACAGATGTATGGAAAGGCTTTTATTATAACATTCGTTGCAGTAAAATCATTATGCCTCGTTTAGTAATCCTGTCTCCTACTCGTCGGCCACGGGGAGCTAGTGTTATCAACGGGGAGTGAACAAGAGTAAATGAGATGCAGAGGCTGGAGCAAAGTTGATTGTCTTTACTGTTGTCTGTTCTCCATTACAAATTTGTAAAACTGAAATACACAAAAAGAATATGTATTGCACAATTGTTGTCAATGACATTGCATTACAGTATGCAATACAAGTACAATAAGTACAAAGCTCACTCAACTAAAATATGAAACCGAAAGTCCTTTGAGCTGAATGAGATTAGCATAGCATTAGCAATACAGGTAGGCTAACCAGGAGCTAACACAAATATATCCAAAAACGGAGCAAACATGTTAGCTGAGCATTCACAGTTGACTCACACATCTATAAATGAAATACGATATGATGCTTGCACAATACAAATTTACAAGCAATAATTTCCAAGGCACAAACAGAGCTGGAAAATAGGAACTGCAGCTAAGCAGACCTCATAGCAAAACACCGTCTGGATAATGAAAATAGCTGGCCTGGCAGCGTCACATGACTGAATCAGCCAATAGCGTCAAAGCTAGAACGAGGTAAATAAAATGAGTGCACTACTCAAAAACATCCACGAGGGAAAAACACAATGACCAAAACTAGTCATAGACAAGTAGCTTTGTTGTTGTCAGCACTCGTCAAAATCAATGGAGGACATTCTCGAAGTCAAAAACGAATAGCGCTTGCCGATTAGTGCTAAGAACAGCAGGGCGGGTGCAAGCGGTGTGACGTAATTGGCAGACTCGACTGTCAATCAAAATTATTCTGTTTTCCGTCAGAATGAATGAATGAAAACTTTATTAACAGATTGCAGAATGGGTACAATACAGTACAGCTCAATACAACAACAGTGGACTGGAGGATGAAGACCAGAAAACATAAGGGTCCTCCATTTTCAATTCATCAAAACATTTAGAGACATACAAATATACAGTAGTTTCATTAAAATGCTATTGATTGATTGATTGATTTAAAACTTTATTAACATATTGCAGAATGGGTACAGTACAGCTCAATACATACAATTGTTAAGGGGATGCAGACCAGAGAAATACTTTCGTCTTGTTTACATCAGGGTCCCCCATTTTCAATTAATCATATTTCATATCTAAATCATATAATATCTCATTGCTAAATATATGCAATATATAATCTAATAATCCAATAATCTAATATATAATATAAAAATGCTAAATGCATGGGTATTTTATTTTGTCTTTAATGTTAGCTTGCAAACTCAAATACTGTCTTGGTAAGCCTCATAATGAATTGTTTGGGGAAAAAAAGAAAAACATTGTGATGTGTATCGTGTATCGCCGAAAGGTCAGAAAATATCGTGATATCATATTTAGGCCATATCGCCCAGCCCTAAGATATAGATATAATAATAATAATAAATTCAATTTGTACCGCACTTTATATTTGTGAAAAGTGCTACAGGAGATAAAGATAAAAAGTTAAATGAATAAAACAATTAAAATGAATAAAACAACCAATGAAATGGAAGAACATAAAAAATTAAAAGCCTCGACGGACTGTGGTGCTCTCAGGTGGATGGGGAGAACATTCCACAGTCTGGGTGCGGCAGAGCAGAAGGCTTGATCGCCCATGGTGTGTAGCTTAGTCCTGGGGACTTTGAGGAGGTAGGCTGTGCCGGAGCGGAGGGAGCGTGAGGAGGACTGAGGGGTGACGAGTTCCTTGAGGTAGGCAGGGGCACCACCGTGTACGCACTGGTGAGTGAGGAGGGAGACCTTGTGCTCGATCCTGTGTTCCACGGGGAGCCAGTGAAGTGATCTGAGGGTGGGGGTGATGTGATCATATTTGCACACCCTCATCAGGATCCTAGCAGCGCTATTCTGGATGGTTTGCAGTTTTTGAATGCTTTTACTAGGGATCCCGATGAGGAGTGCATTGCAATAGTCCAGCCTGGAGGAGACGAAGGCGTGGACGAGTTTCTCAGAATCTGCCAGGGTGAGTGAGGAACGGAGTTTAGTGATGTTTCTGAGGTGGAAGAAAGAGGTCTTGCAGAGGTGTTTGATATGAGTTACGTAAGTGGGGTGGGGGTCCATTTTCACGCCCAAGTTGGTGACAAGGGTGGAGAGGGGAATGTCCTGACCGGAGAAGGAGATGGTGGTGATGGTGGATGACCGGACCTGGTGTGGGGTACCGATCAGCATGGCTTCTGTTTTGGAGCTGTTGACCTGGAGAAACCTGTGATTCATCCACGCCTTAGTCTCCTCCAGGCAAGCGGTCAGTGTGGGGGGTGATGATGGTGTAATCCGGATATACAGCTGGGTGTCGTCAGCATAACAGTGGAATAACACACCGTGCCAGCTGATGATGCGGCCGAGGGGGAGCATGTATAGGGTGAACAGCAGGGGGCCGAGGACAGATCCCTGGGGGACACCGCAGGTGACAGGGTGGTTGGAGGATGTTGCGCCTCCAAGGGAGACACACTCAGTCCGACCAGCCAAGAGGGACTGGAACAAGCCAAGGGCTAGGTTGCGGAGTCCGACGTTGGAATGGAGACAGTCCAGTAGGATGGCATGATCCACCGTGTCGAAGGCTGCCGATAGGTCGAGAAGGAGCAGAATTGATGGGGTTCCAGCATCCGCCGCCATCAGAAGGTTGTTGGTGACCCTGACCAGGGCTGTCTGTGCTGTGTGCAGAGCGGAACCCAGACTGGAACTTCTCGAAGATGTTGTTGTCTCTGAGGTGTGCTTGGAGCTGCTCCGCAACTACCTTCTCCAGCACCTTGTAGAGGAACGGGAGGTTGGAGATGGGCCGGTAGCTGACGAGGGCCTCTGGGTCCAGGGTGGGTTTCTTCAGGAGGGGGGTAATGATGGCAGTTTTGAGGGCAGGCGGAACGTGGCCAGCCTGCAAGCAGAGGTTGATGGTGCTGGTCATTAAGGGACCAATAGTGCGGATGTTGGCTTTCACCAGGGCTGTGGGGAGGGGATCCAGAGCACACGTGGATGACTTCATCCTCCCAATGATGGCCTCGACACACACTGCGTGGTGTCACTGAAACAGCAGAGGAGCTGGGAGACTTCAGGCTGTAGGACAGCAGGTGGAGCAGGTGAAGAAGAGGAGCCAGGGAGGAGGTAGCGGATGCCCTCAACTTTGGCTGTAAAAAATGACATGAAGTCATTACACCGCTTCTCAGTGGTCTCTCTGTGTGCCTGGGTTTGAGGTTTGAGGAGGTAGTGTATGGTGGAAAAAAGCTGTTTAGAATTGCTGGGGCTATTGTTGGTGATGTGACCGAGCGTCCTTAAGGGCTTTGGAGTAGGCCTTTTGGTGCTCTCTGTAGACCTCTCTGTGCACGGTGAGTCCCGATGCAGTGAGGCGTCGCTCGAGGACACGGCCAGCCACCTTCATCTTCCTCAGCTCGCTGGTGTACCAGGGGGCAGAGCGTGAGAACGTGACCATCCTGGATTTCACAGGGGTGTGAACATCCAGGAGGCCACTCAGGACTTTGTTGTAGTAGCCTACTGAGTCACTGGCTGAGGAGAGGGCAGGAGGGGCAAGATGTTGGAGATCCAAGGCCAGAGGATAAATAAAGGATAAATAAAAAAATAAGATGTTTTTTATATTTCTGAAGCAGATCTGGCGCTTGGGCTTTGAATGGGGGTGGGGGGGGGGGGGGGGGCCATCTCCATGGAAACGGCCATGTGATCCGACATGCCCGGGTCGTATACACACATGTTGTTAACACTTTGAGTGCCAGCGACGTGTTATGTCGTCTTTTCATGCCCCCCGTTGAGTGCCGACGACGCAAATTGTCGTTTGATTTTCTTATTAGCGATCTGAATTCATATTTCATCAACCGAGTCTCCCGTTGGTACAGCAGCCCCTCTAGGAGCTCCGATGGGAAAATACCGCCACCTATTGTCTATCCCTGTGTAACTGCAGGCCATTCGATTATACTGGTGGATCTGTGGAGAGGGAGCCTCCTCGCTCCACTATGCTGGCGAGGGATCTGATGATGAGGGAAGTGATCGCGAGTTGGAAAGCAGCCTGGAATATATATTTACAGCAGCCAATAATCAATCATAAAACGCGATCGATATTTGGAATGGCGATCAGGAATTGGAATAATCTTTTTGGAGAACATCTGATCTAAGGTAAGGAGTCTATGTTACCAGTTTTAGGATAATCAGAGCTGTATTCACTGAGATAACAGCGTGTCCCGTATGTGTGTGTGTGATGTTGAGGAAATGAGAGAATCGATTTCTCAGCTCGCTTCTATAGCGTGCATAAGTACACATACTATCGATAATCTAGCGTTTATTTGAAAACGATTCATAAATAGGCCGACAAATGACAACGTGTCTAGTGTATTCGAGAATATTCCAATAAATGCCGTTTATGAGGGAATCTTTCTATTTTCCGGAAATTTCCGAGAAAACGATAGCTTTTCGAAATGCTATAAAAAGGATATGAATCGATTAAAAAACAATCCGTTTCGACAATGTTGACTGCAAACAAGTTATTGATAAGTGTTGTAGCCAATTTAATGATTTTCTGTTTTTGTATTACTGTATGAAGGCACCGTGTCATCATGAAAGTGTTGACCAATTAGCAGGCAGTGGGCTCAGGAGGCGGGGCTCATGTGTGCTCAAGTGCAATCTATATGTATGGGTTCACAGGTGTGCAGCGGCAGGGAATTTGGGTAATATTCACAGGGAAGCCACACTATCTTTTTACCGTGTTCGTTTGTTTGTTTTCAGTTACTTTGCGTACATTTTTGAGTTTATTTTGTATGCTTATATTTGTCCACACAGCAAGTAGTAATAAAACACTCTCAACAGTGACCAAGGAGAAGACATCATTTATTATCAACAAGCATCACGCGTAGGAAAGAGCTTCACCCAGTATTCCCTCACTGGCAACATTTTCTTGTTAGGTTGCCCTTACACAAGTAAAAAGATAAGCTTCTAAACAAGATTGTTTTCAAAGACGGACAGATACGGAAGGACTTAAGGAACAGCGGCCCTTTTCATTGACGTTTTCTGCCGATTCAACCACGATATCAACAACACGGAACAGCACATCAAAGAAATTACGGTGAGACGGATTCATGAATGAATGGAATAAAGTTGTGGAAGGAGTCGCCTCGCGCAGATGGATAAAGGCAAATCCTACCATGAATTCTATATAAAATCTCCGCCTTTTGCTTGACATTGTAAACATGAGTAGCGTGGGGAATCAGGAAATTAACGTCGAAATGGAGGCAGCTGTCAATCAAGATGAAACAGACAATGAACTTGGCAAAAGGCTTTCTAAGCCCACATTTAAAGCTTTAGAAACGAAGATCATGTTGTTACATAAAGAAAGGAACTTTGGACTGAAACAATTGTGTAAAATAGCTAAAGAGTTGGATCAAATGATGTGCTCAAATGAAAATATTTCCGTCATGCAAATTAAGCACGACACACTGTGGAAGTTGGTTGGTGAAACTACCCGGGTACATGAATCACTAAAACCTCTATTACTCGACGACGAAATGTGTAAACAAAAAGAATGGTTTCAAGGTCACCTGCACAATGTTAATCAAATCATGGACAAAATGGAGCAATGGGTGTGTGCTAATAGGGAGCAGTGCATGCCCACACAAGTTGATGACAATGATTACGAATTAAATGATGTGCCCAATGCAACTGAGGGTGTGGTTGACACAAAGAACAATGCTGTTTCAAGTACAAATGAGGTTCTGAATAACAACGGTTCAAATAACAATGCTGCGTCCTATGCAAACGAGGGTCTTGATAATGATGGTTCAAACGTCAACTTTGTGTCAAATGAAAACGATGAGGTGAATAGTATTGGGCCAGATGACAGTGTTTCCAATACGGGTCAATCAAGGGTGTCATGTGGTAGTTCTACCCGACACTCAATGTCATCAAACATTTCCGCATCCATATTGGCACAGGCCGAGGTGGCGGCACTTGTGGTATTGGAAATGGCATTAAAAGAAAGCCATGAAATGGAAGCTCAGGAGGTACAATTAAAAGCAAAAATGGAAGCCCAGGAGGCACAAATAAGGAAAAGACGACAATTGCTGCAAATACAAAGTCAAATTGCTGCCCAGACAGCTAAGGTAAATGTTCTCAGGAACAGAGGGTCTGACATTGAAAGCAGAGTTACAGATGGAATGAACTCTTATGCATCAAAAGAAAAGGCTGTTCTCAACCCCTCTGCTGTACAATTCATTCCATCAATGTCGGATTGTCATGTCAGCTATCCACCAATAAGAGGGAATGAACCTGCAATGACAATTAATGCACAGCCAGTGGATTCAGCACAGCAATACAGAGTTCCGCCAACAGGAGGCAGCAAACCTGCAGGACCAACTCAATCACACCAAAAGCTATCTAAACAGCCCAGCACTGTAGCCACTCGGCACAAGGAAATCAGTTCTCACGGAACCAAAACAAAACCAAGTGCCTTCACTGCAAGCATGCCACAGCGATCTCAACACCTACCTCCTACTGTGTGTTCACCGCAGCAACCCAGTCAAAGCAGTGAGGACCAAGGCAATATCCTCACGATCATGCAGAAGCAAAATGACATTACAGCATTACTTGTGCAACAGCAAGTTTCCTTATCATTACCCCCCAGGGATATACCAATCTTTGATGGAAACCCTTTTGAATACAACACATTCATTAGAGCCTTTGAACATGGAGTGGAAGGAAAGGTTGTTAATAGTGTGGACTGCTTGTACTACCTGGAGCAGTACACTAGAGGGCAACCTAAAGAGCTGGTAAAGAGCTGTCAACATATGCCATCCGACAGGGGGTATCACAAGGCAAGAACTCTTCTGTATGAACGTTTTGGAAATGAGCAGAAAATAGCCACTGCGTATATGGAGAGAGCGTTTGGATGGGTACCTATAAAATCAGAGGATATCAAGGCTTTGCAAGCATTTTCGCTGTTTCTACGCATCTGTTGTAATGCCATGGAAGACATCAGCTATATGTCTGAGATGAACATGCCATCAAACCTACGGGCAATAATTATGAAGCTACCTTACAAACTCAGGGACAGATGGAGAAACATCGCTTTTGAATACCAGGAGAGACACCATCGTCAAGCAGGTTTCAGTGAAGTTGTCACCTTCATTGAAAGACAAGTGTCTATCGCATCTGACCCACTGTACGGGGACATTCTAGACAATGTTGTCTCAATGTCAAAATTAAAGATTGGAAACAAATCTTCACAAGGACGCCTGCAGGAGAGAGGAAGCAGTTTTGCTACGTTTGTGGCACCCGTTGAGTTTGACAAACCAATACGAGAATCCTGTCTGCTATGTGAAGAGGGTCACAGTGTGGAAACATGTTTTAAAATGGAGAAGAAGCGGCATTGTGAGAAAATAGACTTTCTAAAAAGAAAGGGTGCTTGCTTTGGATGTTTACATGTCGGGCACATAAGTTCACAGTGCCATAGTAGGTTGTTTTGTAAAATATGTAACCTAAGACATCCTACCATTCTCCATATTCATGAAAGGGAATGGCAAGAACTAAGATCACGACAAGATGGCACACGAGATGAAAACGGAATGAGTCAAGTCACCACTCCCAAAACTTGTGGCCACATAAGGGCCGGAGCACAAAATTGCGTCTTGTCTATTGTACCTGTCAAAATCAAGGCAAAGAAAGGCAATACAGTCTTAGAAACCTATGCATTCTTAGACCCCGGCAGTTCATCCACCTTCTGCTCTGAGCAACTCATGAGGAAGCTCAACTTGACAGGAAGGAGCACTAGATTCCTGATGAAAACAATGAACCAAGAAAACTTCGTCAACAGTCAAGTCATTTCAGGACTGGAGGTTGCAGCACTAAACAGCAACACCTACATTGAATTACCTGATGTGTACACCCAACACAAGATGCCTGTGACTCGCTCTAACATCCCGCGACAGAAGGACTTATATGCTTGGCCATATTTAAACACTGTGGAAATTCCTGCTATTGACGCTGACGTGGAGTTGTTGATAGGAACTAACACTCCAGACGCAATGGAGCCATGGGAAGTGATAAACAGCAGGGGTAAAGGACCTTACGCTGTTAAAACTCTGTTGGGATGGGTTGTTAACGGACCATTGAGAGAAGGCGGTGACGGTGGGATTGGCTGCCCCACGGTCACAGCCAACCGCATTTCCATTGCTCAGATAGAAGAATTGTTGGTTGAACAATACAACCATGACTTCAATGAGAAATCAACAGCAGACAAGCCAGAAATGTCCATAGAAGATCTCAAGTTCATGCAGATTGTCAACACTTCAGCCGAACTAAAGAATGGACATTACTGCTTGCCATTGCCTTTTAGAGAGGACAATGTTGTTATGCCCAACAACCGCCACCTTGCTGAGCAAAGAGTCCTCGGCCTAAAAAGGAAATTAAATAAAAACCCTATCTTCAAAGAAGAATATACTAACTTTCTCAATAACGTCATAAGCAACGGCTATGCGGAGAGAGTGCCAGAGCACCAGTTGGAAGGAAAAGAGGGAAAGGTGTGGTATATCCCTCACCACGGGGTACACCATCCTAAAAAGAAAGACTTGCGAGTGGTTTTCGACTGTACAGCAAGCTACAAGGGGGTGTCACTTAACACCAAGCTACTCCAGGGACCCGACTTGACAAATTCCCTGCTTGGAGTTCTCACAAGGTTTCGCCTAGACTCTGTAGCAATTATGGCTGATGTAAAGGCTATGTACCATCAAGTCCACGTGGCAAAGCGGGACGTGGATTTCCTTCGCTTCCTCTGGTGGCCAGGAGGTGATCTAACACAGCCACTCACTGAATACAGAATGATTGTACACCTGTTTGGTGCAGTATCATCACCCAGCTGTGCTAGCTTTGCCCTCAGGAAAACGGCTGAAGACAACAAAGCAGACTTCCCAGTCCACGTAACGGATACCATCCAGCACAACTTCTATGTGGACGACTGCCTGAAATCTGTGTCCTCAGAGGCAGAAGCCATATCCCTGGTTACAGACCTTACCGCCGTATGCCAGTTGGGAGGTTTCCAATTGTTGAAGTGGATGAGCAACAGCAGATCTGTGTTGGAAACCATTGATGTTGAAAAAAGAGCCAAGAACGTAAAGGAACTGGACTTCGCCAGGGACAGCCTTCCTGTCGAGAGAACCCTAGGACTGCAGTGGTGTGCAGAAACTGACACTTTTAGGTTCAAAATGTCAGTTCAGGACAGACCATTCACAAGGCGAGGTCTTTTGTCTGTCGTCAGCTCAGTCTACGACCCTATTGGGTTTCTAGCACCCTTCACATTACCTGCCAAGATGTTGCTACAAACTTTATGTAAATTGGACTACAGTTGGGATGAGCGTATTCCTCAAAAGTATCAGTTACAATGGGTGGGGTGGCTAGAGGATTTGAAAAGACTCAGCACCTTTAGTGTGCCAAGATGCTTTCAACCCAAAGATTTTGGACAGCTCACAGGTGCCAGATTACACCACTTCTCTGACGCCAGCGAGAATGGCTATGGCACAGTTTCCTACTTGAGGCTGCAAAACAATAACGAGAAGGTTCACCTGTCTTTTGTTCTAGGAAAAGCACGGGTTGCTCCTTTAAAGAGTGTGACAATTCCAAGGATGGAACTGACAGCTGCAGTACTGGCAGCAAGAATTGACAGGCTCCTGATATCAGAGTTACAACTGGAATTGGAAAACTCGACCTTCTGGACAGACAGCACAACGGTGTTAAAATACATCAGAAATGAAACAAAGCGCTTTCACACCTTTGTTGCTAATCGGATTGCTGCTATCAGAGAAGCTACAGATATCTCACAGTGGAGGTACGTTGACACAAAATGGAACCCAGCAGACGAGGCCTCCCGCGGGGTGAAAGTTGAACACATTCTCACCTGCAGTAGATGGATCCACGGCCCGGAGTTCCTTTTCAAAAGTGAGGAAGAATGGCCTGTTAACATGTTGGATACAAGTTCCATCAACAGTGATGACCCAGAGGTCAGAGGAGAGGCCTCAGTTAACGCTGTCATCATCAACAGCGCACCACAAGCAACAAATCAGCTGATAACTTACTTCTCCTCATGGAACAAACTTAAGACCTCAGTTGCGTGGTTTCTTCAGCTAAGGAAGACGCTGCAGGTGCTGCTTCAAAGGAGAAAAGAACTACAAGCTGCTCTGTGCAGCACCGAGTTTGACATAACTCACAAGAACAAAGTGGAAGAGGACATGAAGAGTTTCAGAGCCACAATGGGTGGTCACACCTTATGTCCTGAAGACATCGACACTGCAGAAAGAGCCATCATTCAATACTGTCAAATGGACAAGTTCAGTGATGAAATCACTGCTTTAAAAGAAGGAACATCTGGAGTAAAGAAAGGCAGCCGCATTTGCAGACTTGATCCAGTACTGGATCATGGACTTTTGAGAGTGGGAGGAAGACTTAGCAAAGGAGCAATGCCCGATGACATAAAACATCCAGTCATTCTTGCTAAAGGTCAACACATCACCACTCTCATCTTACGCCACATGCATGAACAGCTGGGACACTGTGGAAGGAACCACCTGCTTTCGGGACTTCGCAGACGGTACTGGATCACCAAAGCAAATGCGGCTGCCAGAAAAGTACTCAACTCCTGCGTTGTCTGTCGACGAAACAGAGGAAAGCTGGGCGAGCAAAAAATGGCAGATTTACCAAAGGAAAGGTTGCAAGCTGACTTTCCACCGTTCACAAATGTCGGCATAGACTATTTTGGACCATTTGAGGTAAAGAGAGGCCGTGGCCTCATCAAACGATAGAGTTATTTTCACATGCATGGCCAGCCGGGCAGTCCATTTGGAAATGGCCTACTCATTGGACACCAGTTCTTGCATTAACGCCATACGCAGATTCATTTCTAGAAGAGGCCAAGTGTCACACATTAAGTCCGACAACGGCACCAACTTTGTTGGGGCAGAACGTGAGCTGAGAGAAGCTTTAACTCACCTAAACCAAGAGAAAATATCAAACTCACTACTTCACCTTGGAGTAAAGTGGAGTTTCAACACTCCAGCTGCATCTCATCATGGAGGAGTGTGGGAAAGGGTCATTCGCATGGTCAGGAAGGTGTTGACTTCTGTTCTTCACCAACAACATTTAGACGATGAAGGATTACAAACATTCCTGTGTGAAGTAGAGGCCATATTGAACGACCGTCCCATTACGAACGCCTCAGAGGATCCAAATGACCTTGAACCTTTGACCCCGAATCACATTCTTCTGTTAAAGGGCAAACCTTCCCTACCACCAGGGCTCTTCAGCAAAATTGATTCTTATTCCAAACGTCGATGGAGGCAAGTTCAATTCCTCTCCAACCTCTTTTGGCACCGGTGGGTTCGAGAATATGTACCACTGTTACAGGAGAGACAACGATGGACAAAGGACAAGAGGAACTTTGCCACAGGGGACATCATCATGATTGCAGACTCTAATGCCCCTCGTGGATCCTGGCTGTTGGGCAAGGTACTGCAGACCTTTCCTGACAGACATGGACTTGTGCGATCCGTGAAAGTTCAAACCAAATATAACATTCTGGAGCGACCAATCACCAAGATCTGTCTTCTTTTGGAAGCTGATTAGATTAGTAACCATTTTTTCCCTTTGGACATAGGAGAAGTTTCCATGATCATAAAGATCTACTTTCTATTGGACACTGAGTAGACTGAAGCCACTTTTCTATTACTGGGGGTACTAACCCTACTGGATTACACAAACTTTATGAACTACATGACTTTTGAACTATTGCCAAGATCTGTCTTCTTTTGGAAGCTAATTATATGATTATCTGTTTTTTCCTGCAGACTGCATGAGCTTTGAGCACTACGAGTTAAATATCAACCGCGGACTACGCACTTGGCTACAACCACTTGCATGCATTGAATTGTTATATGTTTATATAGTATCAATTGGGGCCCGGAGTGTTGTAGCCAATTTAATGATTTTCTGTTTTTGTATTACTGTATGAAGGCACCGTGTCATCATGAAAGTGTTGACCAATTAGCAGGCAGTGGGCTCAGGAGGCGGGGCTCATGTGTGCTCAAGTGCAATCTATATGTATGGGTTCACAGGTGTGCAGCGGCAGGGAATTTGGGTAATATTCACAGGGAAGCCACACTATCTTTTTACCGTGTTCGTTTGTTTGTTTTCAGTTACTTTGCGTACATTTTTTAGTTTATTTTGTATGCTTATATTTGTCCACACAGCAAGTAGTAATAAAACACTCAACAGTGACCAAGGAGAAGACATCATTTATTATCAACAAGCATCACGCGTAGGAAAGAGCTTCACCCAGTATTCCCTCACTGGCAACATTTTCTTGTTAGGTTGCCCTTACAATAAGCGACGGGCAGATTAGACACATAATAATAAAGGCCATAATTTAAAACATAGATTATGCGTTTTTAACGCTATCATTGAAGTGGATGATGGCACTCAAGGACATTAATCAACGTTATGGCTGGCACTGAAAGTGTTAATAGGGGCAGCAGGGTCGGAAATAACAAGGTCAAGTGTGTGCCCCCTGTCGTGTGTGGGGATATAGTAGTATAGTAACTAGTAAGAGTAGCTGTGATGTCTTGTCTAGCTTAGCACAATGAATGTAAGTGGACAGTGCCGGTTAGCTAGGCTAATAACAAAGCCAGCTTTATACTGAATGCACAGACACACACACACAGCCAGCATGTAGGCGTTATTTATTTTCTAGCGTGATTCATTCATTGACTCGTTCTGTAGAAAGCTATCTGGCTGACTTCTTCAAAGTCCAGTTCATATTATTAGCCTAGCTTAGCACAATGAATGGAAGCGGATAGTGCGGGTTAGCTAGGCGACGTCATCGTTGGATTCACTCTCGCTTTCGCTCGCCGGCTCTAGTCTTCATTGAGACCGAGACAAAATAATAATAATGGCCTAATATCTGTCCTCTTCGCCGTTAACACATCCTGCGCCAAAAACTTTGTACAACGTGTTTCAAGGTCATGTTAATTCTGCCATTCCACGGCGTACGACGTTATTGAGATCATATTAAATTTTTTCACCATGGTATTCAGAATGCCCTCACCCAGCCTCGGCTGATACAGTGGGAGCCTGCACAACTCTGCAACGCTTCAATACTGCCGCCTGGTGGTGATCGGGCGAGTTACAACCGGAAATGGATCTCTGGTGATCTCTGTGTACCGGGGAAATGCGTCCGGCACTCACATATTGTTGCGGGACTCTAGACACACATCGTACATATGGATCGCTGCCATAACTCAATAATCGATATGATTTGGCAGTTTATTATTATTATACAAACCGGAAATGGATCTAGGCGATCCACGTCAAATAAGTGGGATCTTTTTCCTCCAGTCTCATCGGCGAACGGTAAGAGGACGCTGACGGCATTTTCAGCGTGATTGTTTATTATTATTAATGCAAACTGCTCTGATCAATATATCACCCATACTACATAAAGCATTTACTGACGATCACGGAATTATAAACGCCCCCCCCCCCCCCCGTTCATCCGCGCATGATCAGTCATAACGTTTAGGATCATGTACAGTTGACATTTTTAATATAGCGTGTATTGGCAACAAACGGCAGTTGATAATCTATATATGCGTTTATGCCTATAACTCACGTTCTAGGAATTACTGCAGAAAACGATAAAAAATATTTATATTCTAGACGGTATTTTCGTATGAATCTATGAATGAAAAAGTATACAGTTCCTACATCCTGAACGATAGATAATCGATGTTGAATGGGCCATAGTAATGTCAATTTAGCAATACAATTTAAAAAGTTATAGCCCTGCAAAGAAGGTAAACATCTCCATAGGCTTAGAGTGGTGGCAAAGAGTGGTATGAGACGGGCAAACTCAGTGGCAGTTAATGTGTTAACACAGAATTCTCCAATACGATTGATAGCTGCTGCGAACGCTAATGCTGTGTTGTCAAGCTACGTAGAGAGAGACACACACTGAGCGCACGTAGAGAGACAGACACACACACACTGAGCGCACGTAGAACACACCCCTTCCGAGGTCTAGGGATGGGTACCGAATTCTGTACTTTTAAAGGTAATTACCGAAACACGTTGGTACTACCGAGTATCGATTCACGTGAGATACCGTTGTCGGTATAAATTTTTTTTTTAAATAAAGTTTTTTTATGATTATTATAATTAACCCTTTTCTCGCCAAGAACGTGTTACCACGTCATTGCTCGCCATGCGTAATCTGCCAATGACGCCGTAAGGCGTCTTTGAGATCAATATTTCAAAAATCTGTGATGGCAATCATATTTCACCCACGGAGACTTGAGACTTGCTGTTGATCTCCTCTCAACTCTCCAACGGTTCAAGACCGCCATCTGGTGGCCGATCGGCGAATCGCCAAAACCGGAAATGACGCGCCGGAAGTGGTGCTCAACCATATTTCGTCCGGGCACTCGCTATCGTTAGCGGGACTCCAGCTCGACACACTGGACAGCGATCCGTTGCCAATAACTCGATAAACAACATGATTTGGACGCATATAGCATTATACAACCTGGACATGGATTGCATATATCAACATCCCATAATCGCGAACTTTCTGCTCCACGCTGACCACCCAACGGTCAGAGGAAGCTGCGGTAAGTTTCAGCGTGTTTGAATATTATGATCCATATAAACTGCTGTGATCTATGTATCGCCCATACTACATGAATGATTTAACGTCGGCCACGGACTTATAAACCCCCCCCCCCCCCCCTCCGGTCACCAGCAGATGATGAGGCATGACGTTTACGACCTTGTACAATTGAATTTTTTTATCTGACGTCAATCGGTATCAACTACATTTGATGATGTAATATATGTATTTATAGCTATAACTCGCGTTCTGCAGAATGCTGCAGAAAACGATAAAAACATATTTATACTTTAGACCGTATTTTAGTATGAATAATGTGAATGAAAAAGTAGAACGTTGCTACATCCTAAACGATAGATACTTGACGTTGAATGGGCCATAGTAATGTCAATTTAGCAATACAATTTAAAAAGTTATAGCCCTGCAAAGAAGGGGAACATCTCCATAGATTTACAGTACTGGCAGACAGTGGATTAAGATCAGAATAATCCCTGGCAGATATGTTAAGTCTGATGACGTCAAGGTTTTGTTTATCGCAAAATGAAACCGCACGAACGCCATGTGCGCTTTTGCGCACAATACATGTTTACCTAGGATTTGACTAGGTAAAGCAGTTGGGGCAATATGGCAAGTCGAAAAGTGTGGTTACACTTTATGAAAATAGATGCTGACAATGCTCTATGCAACATTTGTAACGTGACGTGCAAAGCTGGGAAGGGTAATACAAGCAACTTGAGGAAACACTTGGTCAAACACAGCATCTTTTTGAAAGCTGAAGATTGTAGCATCTTTGATGCAAAGAAATGCAAGCCCACAGCATCAGCAGCACCTAGCACGCCTGCAGCTATACACCTAGCAAGCCTGCAGCCAGCATTGAAGATGCATCTGTCGACGACACTGAGGCATCAACATCTTCAGGTAATTAATTAATTTGCTAGCGTTAGTACTATAGTTGGATACGTTGTTGTTGGAGATAACTGGGCTTTTTTCACTGTCTTGGTTTTTGTTTGGAAAGAGTAGAAGATTATGTAAAACGTTAGCTTTTTACTAGCAAAGCATATGAAGTAGATTCCCAAGCTATTACGGTTCTGCTCTGTATCAGAACCGGGCGGTTAGTACTCTGCGTTGTTTCAATAACTAAAGCTCTGGGAATTACTTATTAACTTCTCAGCGGTGCAGGCAGGAGGAAATCAGGAGGAAAAGGTAGTTAGCAACAGCTGTTTAATCAAAGTTAAGAGTTGTATACAAATTACAATAAAGAATGCTATAATTGTGATCAAAGACACTATGCCGTCTTGATAACAACCAGACTAATATTATAGTAGATGAAGAATGATAGTTGTTGATGGCTTTGTTCCCTTGGCTGATGAACAAAGTATAGTTCTGTTTTCCCTCCAAAAGCGATGTCCTTTGTTCTCCTGCTGACCTGCCCGCCTTGAGTGTGGATGGGTGATAGGTGTGTCCTGTTGAGTTGGGTTTCCAGAGTCCCTCTCCCCATCACAACATCCCATTATATCCCAAGGCCCAGCGTCTCATGGTGATGACATCATCAGCTGTGGTTTGTCCAATCACAGCCTCTCTATGTTTGAATGCAACAGGGGGCGGTCCTTACACAGTCAACAATATATACTTTCATTTGTTTCATTCAATCTAACAATCTACCTTAATACATTGCATTATTGATTTCATAACATATATATTTGAATTGTAATTGATCACCTAAACACAGAGATGTTATACTTGAACACATTTCTTATCATTATAACCTATTTTCACTTTAAGTGAAAACTAATTACATAGTTTAAGTATGACTTCAGAATTCTTACCCCAATATAAACAAGCCTATTCTATTTATATTTAACTTACATCATCTGATTTTACACAGTTTAATATGGCTTCAGAATTATTATCCCAATGTAAACACTCCTAATTATATTTCATATCAAAACTAATCTAAATGGGTTATCAGACCTTTGATGGTCACATGCAAGCCATCAGATACCAACTGCATGTGACCTAACCATTGTCTTTGGCAGACCAGTTGGCCACATTGATGTCTCCTAAAAGGAGACACATGTTTCTCTAGAACTTCCTGCCCTTTGTTCTTACACACCCCCTAAGGGGAAGTAAGTATTACCCCAGCTGCCACTATATGCAAATGACCTCCTGGAGTGAACACAAGGTCTTGGTAACACACATTCTATGAAACTATAGTTTGAGGGCCAATTGTTCCACTTCGACTGTTTCTACACATTAGTTTGATTTGAAATCCTATTATGATGATGATCTATGTCCCAAAATCTACCACATTTCCACACTCGGATAGTTTATCTATCCTTAATATGTCAAACATAGATCCTAACTTCTACACACTACTTTCCGGATAAGAATTTAAGACATTTTAAATCATATTTGGATAAAATACATATGGGTTGCCACACTCAGATCCTAAAATTCAACCTAACATTCGTTTTCTATATCTCTTTCTTATGTATAATTATAAATTCAAACACCTTTATTAGCAGTTCCAGTTTTTGTGTCCCGTGTACAGTCTTTAACAACCTGTTTTCATACCAAGATCAATTTCCATTGGTTTCAACTGTGAGTTGTCAAATTCTGACTTGGAGCAGTGAGGAGGGGGGTCAATGTTTTCTAGATTGACCCGGCCTCCTCTTTATTTCTCAGAGCTGGTGCAGTTCACGACTGCTGGATGCGACCACCCATTCTGGGAGGTGGAATTAGAAAGCAAATTGCCTTTCTATCACACCCCGTCTTCTGTCGAGAACATCCTGACTCGTGTTGACCTCTATTAGGGGGTAGGACCCCCTGCTGTATTTTTCTATTGCTGTCACAGCTGTGGGGAGGTCGTCGCTGGCTGCTCAACCCCCGTTGACCCTTGGATTAGTGGAAGAGGTTTGCTTCTCTCCCCCTCCGCCTGGTCGTTGATAGGGGCGATAGCAGCTCCCTCTTTTCGCTTGTAGACCCCCTGGTCAATGGTTAGGTCTTGCAGCCCGTCTGTTGACAGCCGGAGTTGTTGCTGAGGCCTAGCCGCCTGTCTCCTCGTTGGTTGCCTGTCGTTTCCCTCTGAAGCCTCAAGACCCGGTCACTGCGTTGGCCGGAACTCTCCCGGCCTGAGAGGTAGGCTTCTCCTGGTTCTTCTCTAGGTGCCCTGCAGCATTGGGATTCCCCATGGACCTTTGGGTAGACACTAGCCAGTGTCTGGTTCCCCAGTCTCCCATTTGTATCCTGCAGTGAATATAGATTTCGCTTCGGGACAGTGCAGGTCACTTCTACCACAACAATTGATTGAGAATCCATACTTTTCCTCCCTCAGACTCTCTTTACTGGTCTGAGCTTTGACAACTTTCTATTCCAAATCATATTTCTATATATCTTATGGCTTCTTGGTCGTTTAATATTCAAAATTCAGAAAAATTCACATGGCTCTCTTTATATTATGCTGTCAAAACAGTATACTCCACCACCCTTTGATGTGGAATAAAATTCTAAACATCATACCTCCGTCCTCGGACAGCTGCACCCCGGCCCGGACAGTCAGCACTGACATATCCACTCTCCCAGTAGTCCTGTGTGTATGGCAACAAATCACAGTCCGCCTTAAACACACATCTTCCACACTCTCCGCCAGCCTTCATCAAGCCCACGGAGTCCCCCACAAGCCAATCATCAATTGCACATGTTCACACCCTACACAAAGACTAACTTGGCCAATAGCGACCAAACCTATTGAGCTTTATTAATGTACAGAGAATCATGCTTCCCAACACTTTCACCAATCACGACACACCCCCAGCCCCTAAAACCGGGTATTCAATGGGCGGAGAACAAAAATCCATGAACCAGCTCATGTCCATTCACTTTGTTCCCAGTCCATTTTACAGACATATACTACCCAGTCCTGATGTGTCGAGATCACTCCCAGCTTGCCAGGTACCCTAAGAAAAAAATATATAGAAAGAAAGGAAACAGAAAACAAAACATACAAAGAAAAACCATGCCAAACCAATAAATGAAAAAATAAACCAAACTTGTGAGCTTTTTCTTTCTTCTTTTCAACTAATTTTTAACCTATCATCTAGAGGCTTATGCACCCCTGTATTAACTAAGAAACAAAAAAGGGAAATCAAATGAATAAACAAAATGAACGCTCCCGGCCTAAGTCAGGAATTGCTCGTAACACACTAGAAAAGAGAAGTTCTACAGAAAAATAAATAAACACCTATATCTATTGCTCATAACTGTTAATACCCATCTATCAATACTATAAAAAACTAGAAACAACTATGGGTCTTTTTAATCTCCTAATCATGCA
This sequence comes from Notolepis coatsorum, assembly GCF_963971535.1. NCBI lineage: Eukaryota > Metazoa > Chordata > Actinopteri > Aulopiformes > Paralepididae > Notolepis > Notolepis coatsorum. Next base: position 39,280,981 of record NC_140175.1, read on the forward strand.
CCCTTTGACCAATCTGAATATTGACCAAGCATGGATAATTTACTGACCACTAGCTTCCGCAGTGTCAATATTAACTGTTTAACATAATTAGATTTTCTTGTTAGTCTGATTAGTTCATGCATTTGTCAGTCACTCATCTAACCCCTCTATTTATTTTTTATTCTATTTTTATTCTAACCCGGAGCATATATTTTTTATTCAATCTATTCCATATTTACCCTAATCAGTTGTATATATTTTTATTCTGCCGGTGGCCTCTGCAGACATGACCTTTGAAAATGACCTTTCACTCCACAGATCCAACAACACTGTCTGTATCCCCCCTTGGGTTGTGGGACCCGGCGGGTCGCCCTCCTGTGATCGGATGGCCCTGGGGGCATTGGGCCCAGAGCATGTCCCCGCTGTATGCCACCATCGCCATGGTTCCCTTGAGCCGGTTCTGAGGAGAAAGCCACGTACCTTTCTAGTTCAGTCACAGTTCCTTGAGCCTGTTGTTGAGAGGGGCCCGCTACCAGTTCTTGTACAAACGCTCCCTGTTGTCTATAGGACGCCGCCTCTTCCCCCATCTCAGTGCTGGCGGCTTGACTTCCCATTGCTGGGCCCCGCCTCTCATCTTGGCTTTGGTGTTGCGTGGGTCCTGGACATGGGGAGCTTGCGGGCTGTGGACACTGTACTTGATACCGACCTTGGTTTTGCCCACGCCCACCTCCTCTGTTCCCCCATCGAGGGCCTCCTGTTGTGGATAGATAGTCCCACTCACATTCCCGAGAAAGGTGTCCGAGAGTCCCGCACGTCCAACACTCCATCCGCCGCACCGCGTATCCATTCGGATTCCTGCCTCTGCCTCCACCTCTTCCTCGTGGTCGCCACTGTCTCCCTCTTGGGGTTTGTTGTTGTTCCGGCGCAGGACCCCCTTGTGGCCCCAACTGGGCCCGTCTCTGGCCATCTGGTTCTTTATTGGAACCTGTCTCCCCTCCGGGCTGTGTGGACTGGATTAGGCCTTGGAGGTATTCCACTACCTGTCTAGCCTCGGTTAGCTGTTGTTCTAGAGGGAGGCACGTCTTTAACTGGCAGTCACCTGCAACGGACACTTCAGCGTGGATCGACTCGGGTAATACAGTTGTCTCTGGGTCGCTCGCTGCAACGACTCCCTGTGGCGGAGTAAAAGACATTATTTCCAGTCCCTCCGTCACACTGGACACTAGAGGGAAGTCGATCACATTCCAGTCAATCAGGTTAACGTCACTGTTCAATTCGGTCAATGTAATGTCTGCAGAGGTTATCGGCATTACCCCACTACCGGCATTATTTCTTTTCATCACCTTTCGTAATCTCTTTTTCTGTTTTTTGATTTGGGTATGCATTCGATACCGGCCTCCTTTTTTACATTTGAATACAAGGTTCTGTAATGGCCTGAATATCTTTGGCCATTTTTTGTCACTTTTATTGTGACATCTCCAGTCGTTGAAATAGACAGATTGTCTACCCTTTCTATGGTTAGTGCATCTAACCCTCCAGTTGCTCCTATCTGTGTATTTTCCATTCTCACCTTTCTTCAAACACTCGTAATATCACCGTTTGGAAAGCAAGTTTCTCTGTATTCAAACTATTTTTACCAAACTTGAGTTAATTTCACTCACACTTATATATTGGTGCAAACAGGAATTGATAACTCGCTGTGTGATACTATACCCCCCGACTTTCAACAGTCTCTTTGATTTCCCTGTTGGGGTTCAAAATTGTCAGCGCTGGCCGTCCGTCCTGGAGCAGCTGTGAAGAGAGAAGAAAAAACATACACTTAATTATCAGTGACATTTCCCGCTCACAATCCATAATTTATCTTTAAGGATGGAATGTCGGGCATCTCCTATACTAAAAATCACTTGAGAGCATTTGTGCAATTTTCGTTTTGATGTATCAATGACACAGCCTTAATCTTTTTTCAGTTGTCTCCATTGGAAAACCAGAACTCTCAATCCCGTTGTCATGATCCTTCTCCACACAACTCCGGGGAACTTATTTTGCATCAGCCTTCTCCTTCTGTTGGTCAATCAGAAATTTGTTATTTACAGCCTATCATTTCTAAACATCTGTATTGGACATGGTAATTTAGGTGAATAATCTCACTTTTACTCTAATTGTTCTTTGCATATGACTATGTGTATAATTACGCTTTATCTTCGCTTCTATGTGTAACTATATTTATTTCTGTCCGTGAAAGCCTAACAATGTATTCCGCTCATATTACATTATACATATCAGTAACATACATATTTCACCACACAATTTCTCACACAGTTACTATATTTCCCCCGTAACACCTAACCCCTTAGGTGTTAAAACGCGCTTCTCACGAGAACAGAAATCAATTTTCAGTGCCTTATGTCACTGAAGTCCCTGTGCAGTCAGAACAGTGTCACACAACCCGTTCATAAACACAGGCGCCGACACCATCCCCACATTGAAATCCCTGCCGACCAATGACATCTCACTGGTCAACCCGACCTGTAGCCCACGGCGTCCCCCTCCAGCTTGCAATCCTGGAGCGTGGCACCCCGGGCTTCCTACTCAAGGATATCCAAAGTTCATTCTACTCACAACCACTGCCACACACACACAGCTCCTCCGACACCAATCAACCACCATAACCACAGTCACCCAAATACCCACACACAATATAACCCAATGCGCGTAGTGTGGCAGCGAGCTTTTGACGAGTGCACGCATAGTGCATCCCCGTTAACGCGCGGTGGTAGACAGCGAGCCCACCCCCGCCACGACGTCTAGCAGTCCCCGTACCCCCGTTAAAATGAAAAATGTGCGCAGTGTGGCAGCGAGCATCGACGAGCCGCACACATAGCGCATCCCCGTCAACGCGTGGAGGCAGACAGTGAGCTACGACGATCTGTCTACCCCCACCCCCATCGCAGGCGCAGCCGAGCAGAGTAAATATGCTCCGACTTACGGCCCACCAACATGAACGCCACACAAGAATACTGACACGGAGCCCACCGCGTTGCCCCGTGTCAGCAGCGCTACATTTCTCCGTTAAGTCAAGAGACCGGAAGGTGGCCGGAGACCTGGAGAGAGCCAGAGAGTACGGCCCCATCGCCGGTTGAGTACGACATCATTGCCCTAACGCCAGCCAATACCACTACCAGCACTAGAAATTCCCTAAAAATAACAATAAAACTGAATATGGAACAACATACACTAAACAAGTCCCAAACTCAACCAACTGCCTTTGAACCCTACAGTAAACAGCAATAAACAACAAACCTAGCACTACACCGCGTTTGAAACCCATAAAGAAAACAATATACAATACACAGGGCCTAACTATGAGAGAAAGAGAGAGCGTTTCGGGGGGGCCGAGGGGGGAAGAGAATATGGAAGAGAGGCGGTGTGGGAACGAGAGCCCTCGTTCATACCATACCACATCACAATATAGCCTGTGCCCATACCCATGAGGGGAGTGAGGGGGAGGGAGTGAGCGAGAGGGAGAGAGCGAGAGGGGGGGGGGGTAAGAGAAAGAGAGAGGGGGGAGGTGAGAGGGAGAGAGGCGAAAGGGAGAGGGAGGGAGGAGAGAGAGAGAGAGTGAGAGAGAGGAAGGGAGCAAGAGAGAGAGAGAGGGGGGGGGTGAGAGAAGGAAAGAAAGAGAGGGGGGGGTGAAAGAGAGAGGGAGGGGGTGAGAGAGAGAGGGGGGGGGGGTGAGAGAAGGAAAGAGAGAGAAGGAGAGGGGGGGGGGTGAGAGAAGGAAAGAGAGAGGGGGGGGGTGGGTGAGAGAAGGAAAGAAAGAGAGGGGGGGGGTGAAAGAAGGAAAGAAAGAGAGAGGGAGGGGGTGAGAGAGAGAGAGGGGGGGGGGTGAGAGAAGGAAAGAGAGAGAGGGAGAGGGGGGGGGGGTGAGAGAAGGAAAGAGAGAGAAGGAAAGAGAGAAAGAAAGAGAGAGGGGGGGGGGTGAGAGAGAGTGTACGAGGGGGAGGGGGGGCCAAGGCCCCACAATCCACCACCAGATTAAAGCACAACAATCTAATCTCACCTTACCAGTACACTAACCCCCTAATGAAAACGTTCTGTGAGCAGAACCCAAAAATACTCATCCTGTCCTCTTCCGCCCCCTACCGTTTTCCTAAATAAACTCCACCTTCCCCTTAACAATGGACGCTTGGTGCCCCTACTAAGATGGACGCCGGCGCCCCTACCAAGATGGACGTCCCATCGCGAGACATCCCGAGAGCCCCGTCATGCCATGACGTCAGCACAGTTAGCTTAGCATATTAGCTTCGTTAGCCACGTCGCAGGCCGCTTCGTCGCAGGCCGCCAGACCGCGCACCCTTATGACGTCACAACCGGCGACCGCTTTAGCCGTTAGCGCGGCTAGGTAGCATTCGCTTAGCTTCTCCCATGATCCCATAAAAACGCTCCCCAACGACCCATCGACCCGTTTCGCCGCGCGGGCCGTCACCTCGCAATGTTAATATAACACCACATTCCCCACAACAGAACCCTAATCCCCTCAAAACGCCAGCGTAGTGATCTAAACAGAAATATAAAAACATAACAGCCTATAGGCCGCCACAAAACACTAGCTTGACCCCGCCGACGTCACCACCGGTGAGCTCAGAACGACTTCCGGGTCCCCGCAACATACTATCCCGTTCACCTAAAACATTATACAACTATTTTATAGAAGTCCAATGTGAAAATGTTTAAGTGCCTAACACATCCCCGTAATCCCAAGACACTATCGATCGACCTTATACATTTGAACCTACGCCTATTTGTCCGCCGCATCCTCCGGTCGGCTCCTGGCTAATACAGTAGCTAACTGCTGCTGCGTTCCACCGGCCCCGAAAAACCGGCGTTATCATTACATCTCCCCACGGCTAACCGGTGACTTAAATTACATATTAATACAACAATAATCTCACACGTACCACCAATCATACCTAACCATAGCCCTTCTCCAACCATTCAATCATACACGCTTCCTAACTGCAAATAAAAATACAAACCTCCATTCACTCACATATTATCGTCTCTCGAACGCCGCACAGCAGCGCGACTATTAAACACGAGATCAAACGTATTCGCACACACTTTTATACTGAATGTTTAAGCTCACCATAGCTTTGTAATCGAATTCCCACTAAGTACTTATCAGTCATCTCGACCGAATTGTTTTTAAGCACATTGTCTTCGTATCACAGCGCACGTAATTCAATCAACACGCCGGTTTCGCTCAAGATTAAAAAGGGATCTCCGGACCCAATTCGATACTATGCCTAAGGACGAACATATATCTTCATTTAATTCGGCCGATTGGTTCCCGCAGATACGTCCTGTCTATCACGCGATCAGTCAGCAAACCATTCTATTATTGAGCCTCTTGAACACGCCGGCCCCTACCTTCTATTAATTACTACGTGTTAATCCTGTAATCGCACAAACCACGTTCCCCGATCATGCAGGTGCCAAATCATCTTTACCATACCTGATTTGCATGTTCTAAATAGCAACAGAGCCCATCTTATACACAGCTCTCTCCCCATTCAGAACAATCAAATCTTTATCAGTCATTACCGCGCCCTCTTCCTGAGAATAATTTTTTGGGAATTTATATACTCAGAACGCGCCCCTGTCGCACACACCAGATTACCGCGCTTCCTAGCCAGAAAAGCCTTTTATCTGCCGTCATGCGACGCTAATACCATTACACCATGATCAGATAGTCTGTGCACCCAATACGTCATATTACATATTACAACAATATGAGGTCTTTTAATTACTTCACATAATTCTACATGAAGCAATTTCTTTTCCCAACCCCTTGTTGTTCGAACAGAACAGCCCATTCTTCTCCAACACTCACCTCTCTCTCAGGAACGAAGCTCCCGCAGCGTGTCCTCCGTCGTCCGCTGATGAGGTTGATGAGTGAAGGGGGAAAAAAAATTCTCGTCCTGGGCCGCCACTTGTTCACGGGTCGAACGGCACCAAAAATGAAGTAGATTCCCAAGTTATTACGGTTCTGCTCTGTATCAGAACCGGGCGGTTAGTACTCTGCGTTGTTTCAATAACTCTAAAGCTCTGGGAATTACTTATTAACTTCTCAGCGGTGCAGGCAGGAGGAAAAGGTAGTTAGCAACAGCTGTTTAATCAAAGTTAAGAGTTGTATACAAATTACAATAAAGAATGCTATAATTGTGATCAAAGACACTATGCCGTCTTGATAACAACCAGACTAATATTATAGTAGATGAAGAATGATAGTTGTTGATGGCTTTGTTCCCTTGGCTGATGAACAAAGTATAGTTCTGTTTTCCCTCCAAAAGCGATGTCCTTTGTTCTCCTGCTGACCTGCCCGCCTTGAGTGTGGATGGGTGATAGGTGTGTCCTGTTGAGTTGGGTTTCCAGAGTCCCTCTCCCCATCACAACATCCCATTATATCCCAAGGCCCAGCGTCTCATGGTGATGACATCATCAGCTGTGGTTTGTCCAATCACAGCCTCTCTATGTTTGAATGCAACAGGGGGCGGTCCTTACACAGTCAACAATATATACTTTCATTTGTTTCATTCAATCTAACAATCTACCTTAATACATTGCATTATTGATTTCATAACATATATATTTGAATTGTAATTGATCACCTAAACACAGAGATGTTATACTTGAACAAATTTCTTATCATTATAACCTATTTTCACTTTAAGTGAAAACTAATTACATAGTTTAAGTATGACTTCAGAATTCTTACCCCAATATAAACAAGCCTATTCTATTTATATTTTAACTTACATCATCTGATTTTACACAGTTTAATATGGCTTCAGAATTATTATCCCAATGTAAACACTCCTAATTATATTTCATATCAAAACTAATCTAAATGGGTTATCAGACCTTTGATGGTCACATGCAAGCCATCAGATACCAACTGCATGTGACCTAATCATTGTCTTTGGCAGACCAGTTGGCCACATTGATGTCTCCTAAAAGGAGACACATGTTTCTCTAGAACTTCCTGCCCTTTGTTCTTACACACCCCCTAAGGGGAAGTAAGTATTACCCCAGCTGCCACTATATGCAAATGACCTCCTGGAGTGAACACAATGTCTTGGTAACACACATTCTATGAAACTATAGTTTGAGGGCCAATTGTTCCACTTCGACTGTTTCTACACATTAGTTTGATTTGAAATCCTATTATGATGATGATCTATCTCCCAAAATCTACCACACATACTAGCAAAGACTATTAGGAATTTGTGTTACACTCTTGCTTTCATTGACCAGGTGCTCTGTCCCACTCTCAGCCCACCCTTGTCGGCCTTGTGTCACAGTGACATCTGCAGATGTTACACCCTTCACTCTTGCTCAGAAGACGGCGTTTCCCAGCCAGAGAGTTGATGAGTGCCACAGGGCAGTGACGGAGTTCATCGTTAAAGGGATGTTGCCCTTCTCATTGGTGGATACCCCGTGGTTTAGGTAAAATATCATACACACCAGTAAATGAGTGATTATGTTTGTGATCTGATCATGATGAAATAGAATAAGCTAAATGACTAATGATAGTTACTAATGCATATTTAATTTTGTTTATAATTATATCCCATATAATTTTATTCAACCTCTTTATTTACAGTTACAGGCAGCCCTGGCCTATATTTTATTTTATAATTAATTATATTATATTGTGCTTAACTTAATTCATATTTAATTTGATCTTACTCCACCTTATTGTATTATTTATGTCTGTTAATGTCTGTCCGCTAATGTCGCACCGAAAACGACCAAATGTCATTCCTTGTTGTATGTGAAAACTACTTGGCAATAAGGACTATTCTGATTGTAGTTATTTATATTGTCTTTTGTCTTGCATAATTCTATTTAGGGAGATGACAAGGACCCTGAACCCAAAATACCCCCCCCCCCTTCCAGAGATCTTCTCTCCAACACTTTGATACCAGCCTGGTATAATATTGAGAAGGAGAATGTGAAGGAGGAACTGAGGGCAGTTGACCATGTTGCCGTGACAGCTGATCTGGTTGGAGCAGTGTGGCACAAGACCACTACCTCACTGCCACTGTGCATTATATCGTGGAGGGAGGCAGAGCTAAGGGAGAAAGCCCTGCACACCCGTGCAGTGTATGTCTCCCAGACGGGGCCTGCTGTAGCAGAGGAGATTGACACAATTCTCCATGATTTTGGGGTGAAATCTAAAGTGGTTGCGATCACAGTTGACAACGCTGCCAATATGGATGTAGCTGTGAAGAGGATGAACGTGATGAAGATGGGATGTTTTGCCCACACTCTAAATGTAGCAGCACAGAAACTCTACACTGCGAAGACAGTTGCCGCATGGTCTGCCAGGATACGGGTCGTTGTGGTGTGGCTTAGGAAAGCTAGCCTCGCCAAGCCTGTCTTAAAGGAAAAGTAGAGACTCCTTGGTAAGTTAAAGGTCAATCTAAGAAAAAAAATCATTGGATATTTATTTATCCAATTTCTTTAGTTTTTTTGTATAATTAGTCATATTGTTTTTAAATTCCAACACAATTCCTCCATATATTCATACTATTTTCTACTGGAGTCAAACCAAATAATGTCTTTAGTTTGCTAATTGCAATGTATTGCTTTTGTCTGTTTTCTTAAAGGCCTTCCAGAACATGTCCTCGTTTTAGCATGGGCGGAGTTTATGGGGGTGCAGGGGGTGCATTGCACCCCCTGGTGGCCGGGGGTGAAATTGCTTAAAAAAAAAAAAATCAAGATAATTTTTATTTTAATAAAATTATAATAATTGTGAGAAACAAATCTGAATTCTATTATGTTTTGTTTTACAATACATTCATTTTATAGTAGTAATCATGTCACATTATATTATTTTCGTAATGACTTGCGACGGAAGTGAGTCAGTCAGACAGACACGCAGGTACCAACCCACCTCTGACCTCTTCCTTCCTAGTACGACCTACCTTACCTGTAGTATTGGAAAACGTAAAGTAAATATGGATATCCGTAAAGTTCTAAAGCCGCGGCCTCCACCCGTCCAGCAGCAGCAGCATCACCCACCAACAACGAGCACCGGCGCCACCGCTGCTACCGACCCCGTAGAAGAGTCACCGGCGCTGGGGGCTCCAGCAGAGAGGCAGCCGCCCCGCCTGCCCCCCGCACCCCCAGCAGAGCAGTCACAACCACCGTGTCCGGGCAGTTTGGACACAACAAACCCGCCGCCCCCCCCACCGGCCCCGGGGCCATCAGTGGAGGTGGTGGATGGTGATCTTGGGGAAAAACACGGCTGTCCAAAGCAGCCTATCTTACAGCAATTCCCCACAAAGTTAATAGCAAAAAACAACCGTTCATTTTCCACCTTCTATTACGAGACGCATGCGTGGATGGAATATTCCGTTTTAAAGGATGCAGTGTTTTGTTTTGCCTGCCGACACTTCCAGAATGACAGCAACGTCGTGGACTCATTTCGTAATACCGGCGTGAGTGCCTGGAATAGACTGGGCTCGAAACTGGATAAACATGCGATATCCGATGCCCATAAGAGTTGCATGATTAAATGGGATCACTTTAAAAAGAGTGCATCTTCAGGGTCTATTGCAGCTAAACTTTCAGAAAGTCACAAAGCTACTGTAGAGAAGAACAGGTTGTATCTGTCCAAAGTTGTTGATATTATTAGGCTATTGTCTAAACTTGGATTGCCTTTCCGTGGACACAGGGAGGGGATAGATTCAGAAACACGGGGCAATTTTATTGAGATGTGCAGCTTCTTCTCTAAATATGATAAAGGATTTGAAAGCATGCAGACAAATTATTTTAATTCAACAAGCCCAGAATTCCAGAATGAAATAATTGATATCTGTGCAAACTTGGTTTATGCAGATATTGCAGAAACAGTACAGAATACTGGTTTCTTCAGTATTATGGCAGACGAGGCCAGGTCCTCTAAAACGGAACAATTGTCAATTTGTTTAAGATACGTTGAGCAGCTTGAAATCAAGGAGCGTTTTCTGTGTTTTATTGATTGCTCAGCATCTCGTGGTGCAGCTGCTATAGTGGACGCTATAAACACAGGACTGGAGATGGGTGGTTTAAAAAACATCACAATTGTTGCTCAGAGTTATGACGGCGCCTCCGTAATGTCGGGTCACGTTTCAGGCGTGCAGCAGCGCATCAAAGAGACCTATCCGTACGCAGTCTACATACACTGCTTGGCACACAAACTAAATCTGGTGCTTGTTGAGTCTTGCACTGCCAACCGCAGCGTGAAAACATTCCTGAATGTCATTGATAAGCTGTACTGTGTATTTGCACAACCGTCAAATCACCATAGATTTATTGAAATCCAGAAATCTCTGAATTTGAAGCAAACTGAGATTGTACAGCCCAGTGAAACGAGATGGGCATGCAAGTGGAAATCTGTGCATGCGGTTAAGACCCACTATTCCGCTATTATAGCCTGCCTCAAAGAAATTAGTGAAGAGGGAGGAAGGTGGTCTCCTGACGCCACTGGCCTTTATGAACACTTGACAAGAATGTCATTCATTACATGTCTCATTGTATTTGAAGGCATACTGCGTACGATTCATGTTACGCACAAGTGCCTACAGTCCACCAATTGCACACTCTCCGAAGCTGTAGGATACACTAACAATCTGAAAGCGCACTTCAAATCTCAGAGGCAGACAGATGCATGAAGCGACGTGTGGGAATCAGTCAAAACGTTCTGCAAGGACAACAACGTGCCTGATGATGATGATGCAACCCAAACTGCTGTTGACCCCGATGCAGCGACAGCACCCAAACGTAAACGGGCCACGAGACCTCCCACTGCCCTCGACAGTTATTTGGTTACGTCTACTTTGGGCCAAAGGGAAATGCATGAAACTGAACGTGACAGTGCAGTAGTGACTGTGACAGTGTCACAGCAGAGAGACACACACACAAACACACACCTGGATTTCGTCACCAACACCTATTTCTACCTGTACTGGATACTCTCATCAGCGAACTGGACAGGCGATTCACAGGAGAGGCAATACCACTTGCACAGGCATGTGCAGCAGTGTTTACATGTGACAAAAAAGGAATCGAACCTCTCCTGGAAAAATATGCACAGCCGCTGAAAATCAACCCTATTCTGGTTGGATCAGAGATGGATCTTGTAAAGGCGTCTTGTGACACAGTTGTTTCACTTGATCATCTTAAAAAGACTGTTACAAAGGGCAGTTATCCAAATCTGTACAAGTTGCTACAGTTGGCACTCACTCTACCCATTGGATCTGCTACCACAGAGAGAAGTTTCTCTGCCATGAGAAGGATCCGAAATTGGCTGCGATCAACAATGGGTGATAAAAGGTTTTCTTCTCTGTCCATTCTGAACATTGAGAATGATATAACGGCAAAGCTGGAACCGGAGAAGATTGTGGACATTTATGATGGATGCAAAAAAAGGCGCCTGCTTCTCCACTAGGTGAGAGTTGTGACTCGTGAGACACTTTTGTTTGTACAGCCTTTGACAACCTACTGTATGCATACGTGTGCGCGGCTGTGCGCTTGGCAGAGTGTTGCACAGTATTTTGTTATTTTTGTATGTCATGTTTGGTACAGTAAAGTGGTCTAGTGGAGCAGCAATATACTTGTTGTGGTCTTTTTATTTTAGTATTTCCTTCTTTATCTTTGTCACTTTGTCAATGATTAAGAGTAAGTCAGTTGATTAAGAGTAAGTCAGTTAAAAATGATCCCCCGTAGTGCTGTGTGTGTGAGTGTGTGTGTGTGCTGCTGTACTACCTAAATAAAATAAAAAATTAGGGGTTAGGCCAGGGCATTGTAAAAACGCTAAAATAATAAAATAAAGGCGTGCGTGCGGGTGTCGTTCGCCAAGCAGTCGCACCCCCTGGCGTCAAGTTCAAACTCCGCCTATGCGTTTTAGATGTCCGGACAAGATGGACCAGCCTCTTCCTAATGATAGAGCGCCTCATTGAACAATACCCTGCCATACAGGCAGCTTCCATGGACATACGGCTGAAGAGGGCAATGGACAGAGACAGGTATAGATTATTTATTTCAAAATAAGTCTTAATATAACTATTAAAGGAGCTCCCGTCTCATATGGAGCTACTGAGAAATTTGAGCCCCTGTAGATGGACCTGGCTGACGTGCCGTTATTTTGTTTGATCTGATACCAAACCGTTTCGCTGCCTGTGTGTCAGTGTTCCAATGATACGATGCAGGCAGCTCTTCTTGCAAAAATTATATTTATTTTGCTTCACCGTGCAAACAGAATATCTTGGGTTGGGCTCCATAAACAGATCAATAATAATGAATGCAATAACTAATTTGCATACCTCCTACAGTGTACCTGGCGCTTATATAAACAGCGCCACCCCATGGTCACATAAATCCATTACACATATTTAATCTGAGACCATGCATGCATGTTGTACTTGTGCTTTTCTTCTCAGACTGGAGAGAGTGTCAGATGATGACATCAGGAGGTGTGAGGACTTCATGGACACAATGAGGGTCATTTACAAATGTACACTCTGTGTGTCGTTTGACAAGAGTGCCACTGCCGGGCGGATCCTTCCGATCCTGGACAAATGTATGGATACGTTTAAGGTGGAGGAAGACGATTCTGCCTTCAAGAGAGCCATTAAAGAGAAGGTCTGGGCAGACCTCTCCCCACGCTACACGGTATGTAGTTCATTTATAATCATTTAGTAGTTATATCACTTGTGTTTGTACTGCCAGCTAACTATTCAAATTTAAAATTAATTACCAAACTTTTAAAAACGTTAGGAAGAAAAAAAGTATGACCTTCAACGGTTCCTTGAGGAGGCTACTGCCCTGCATCCTCGATTCAAAGGCAAGGTTCAGGATGAGGCTGTTTGGACCTGCTTGGAGAAGGAAGCTGTCATGCTTGCAAGCAGAAACAAGGTCTGTCCATGATCATTAACACTTTGAGAGCCACTCACGGCTAAACTCGTGTTTACGATAGTTACGTTGAAAGCCACTCACGAGATTTCTCGGAATTATTATTATTTATTTTTTTAGCGATCTGAAATCATATTGCATCACGCGAGCCTACCCTAGCCTACCCAAGGGCCGCCGGCGATCAGATGTGAAAAAAGCGCCCCCTATCGTCTCCCAGATGGTAAATCACCCTTTTGGAATGGACTCAATGAAAATGGATGGGGGAAAAAAAATATTCCAGTGCACATTTCACTTAAGTTCTCACCCATGCAGCCGGAGTACCAGAGTTCATTCAGGGGGCTCTGAGCCCCGCGGATCATGAGTTCTACTGTATACACGTTAGATCTATACACTTATCGATTTTTTCGAATGGTGATCAGGAATTGGAATATACCAGTTGGATACCATCTGATGTCAGGTAAGGAATCTATGTTATCAGTGTTAGGATAATCAGACTCGTTTTCATGAAGATATAAGCTTTTTTGTGATATGTGCTCCAGCTGTTTCACTGTAAAATCCATGAGGAAATGAAAGCAGCTATTATCAGCGCGCGCTTCGAACGTGCGTGCGTGCACGTATACTATTGATCATCTAGCGTTTATTTGAAAACTATTCATAAATAGGCAGACAAATATCAACGTTCTGGAATATTCCAGTAAAAGGCGATTATCACAGAATGGGCTGTTTTTCACCTCAAAACGGGTGCTTTTCAAAATGCTCTCAAACGGAAATGAAGCGATAAAAAACCAATCTGCCTTGACAACACTGACTGGAAAATGATACTTTGATAAGCGACGGGCAGATTAGACACATAGCCATAATTTAAAACATAGATTAGGCGATATTAACGTTAATATTGGCGCCGATGGTGGCATTCAAGCACTAAGTCGTGCGCCCCCTGGTGGCACTGAAAGTGTTAAAATAGACTTACTTATGTGTTCTATGCTATACTTAGAACATAGTACATATTGTTTTAATTTGCTATTGTGTATGCTTTATTTAAAGGGTGATCAAGGAGGAGCAAGAAGAAGAGCTGCTGCAGGAAGAGGAGGAGGAGGAGGAGGAGGAGGATGGGTCTACAGAAGACAGGGCAGCAGCAGCACCAGCATATGTAAGATATGGACAGTGTACTACTTGTTCTGATAATAACATAATAATGCTTGATGAAATGATGAATCATGAAGCCTTTTTCTATTTTCAGCCTGCAGTCCCTGCACTGGGAAAAAAGATAAAGCGGTCAGCTCTCTGTGATATCTTTGAAGAGGAAGACCAGGCCTTGCTGGAAACTGTGATGGTGGACACCAGTGGCCCCTCAGCCGCTGGAAAGGCCAAGAAAGAGATGCAGGTGTATCAGAGCTTCCCTGCTGTCCTGAGCTCAGTAGACCCTATCCTGTGGTGGTGGCAGAAGAGGGACCAGATGCCAATGCTGGCCAACTTGGCAAAGAAATGTCTGTGTGTGCAGGCCTCCTCTACACCCTCAGAGCGGGTCTTCTCCACAGCCGGGGACACAGTGAGGCCTCCTCTACACCCTCAGAGCGGGTTGATCGTTTTTTAGTTCATTGATGTAGTAAATATTTGTTGTCAATATCCTATGTATCTGTGCACCTATTGTCTGATGCACGCTGTAGCCAGGGCGTCTCTCAGTCTGTGACCTGATGACCCCGTTGCTGCATCCATCCTGTGGCTCCCTCCTCACACACACGCACGCGCGCCTCACACACACACATCCTCCTCTTCCGACGCGCACGCGCACACACACTCACGTACACACACGCGCACACATCTCCCCCACCCAGCTGTCGCGCCCATGATTTGTTGGGATGTTGTTCGAGAGTAGCGATCTCTCCCGCCTACATCTGGAACCCATTAAGCACACACACAGACTAGCACACACACACACCACACACACACACATACATACACACACAAATACATACACACACACACCCCTCCCCTTCTCTCCCCATCCAAGAGGGTATATATGTCATGTAATGTGGATATTCTGCTCTTCTACTGGTGCGAGAGGATGAGCCCGTGCGGGGTGACTGCTCTTCTTCTCTGTGTGATGAAATAAAAGCTCCATTTGAAATACTCTGTCGTTCCGCAAACCTTTTGGTCGACTGGTCCATGACCATATCAATTCAAGGACTCACGAGGGACAGGTTATCCCTTTCAAATGGAGGTTCCGAAGTGAGAATTGATGTGGGCCAGCTGCAACCAGGGACGGAACGAGGAATGGAGACACGGAGGAGGAGACGATGCAGAAGATCCAGACATTCACTACCAGCTGTCTGCAGCGCGTCAGAACCAGGGGTGAGATACCAGCAGCCCCTCAGACGTCCGTGACCAGACCACCAGACGACCAGGTGACAGGCAGGAGGAGACGGAGGACGGGCCAGGATGAAGAGAGGCAGACCGGAGGAGATGGCAGCTGAGCAGCAGAGGCCGGAGAGGAACACCGCAGCCAGGCACCGCAGATCATAGGCACCGCAGATCATCCACGACGAGAACGGGGGAAGCGGCAGCAGGAGAGACACTGAGCTGAGCTGGAGTGACGGTGGGCCAGCTGGCGAGAGGTGGAGGGGACAGTCCAGAGACACTGGGAAGGCAGCAGACCTGAGGAGACACGTTTGTCTAGGGGGCCGCACCCTGGAACGGGGACCAACTCAGGAAGTGGCCCTTGCCCTCTAGGAGACGGGGCCGACCCAGGTGGGCGGTGTACTGTAACAGAGGGAAGGTAGCGCCCTGATGGACGTTGCATGTGCCTGAGTAAGGGGGGTCCCACAGGGGTTACGTGTATCGTCTGGAAAAGTTGCAAATCTGTGTTTCTCTCTTTCTCTCTCTCTCTCTCCCGCTCCCCCCCCCCCTCCCTCTGTCTCTCTCTCTTCTCTCCTGATGTTGTTATCCCGGCTGGTATTAGATGTGATGCATGTAATGAGGTGACAATCGACGGGTACAGATCCATCAATGAACTGTTGTGTTGACGTATTGATTTAACGTCAAAAGGGGGGTTGATAGTTTTTTAGTTCATTGATGTAGTAAATATTTGTTGTCAATATCCTATGTATCTGTGCACCTATTGTCTGATGCACGCTGTAGCCAGGGCGTCTCTCAGTCTGTGACCTGATGACCCCGTTGCTGCATCCATCCTGTGGCTCCCTCCTCACACACACGCACGCGCGCCTCACACACACACACATCCTCTTCCGACGCGCACACACACTCACGTACACACACGCGCACACATCTCCCCCACCCAGCTGTCGCGCCCATGATTTGTTGGGATGTTGTTCGAGAGTAGCGATCATCTGGAACCCATTAAGCACACACACAGACTAGCACACACACACACCACACACACACACATACATACACACACAAATACATACACACACACCCCTCCCCTTCTCTCCCCATCCAAGAGGGTATATATGTCATGTAATGTGGATATTCTGCTCTTCTACTGGTGCGAGAGGATGAGCCCGTGCGGGGTGACTGCTCTTCTTCTCTGTGTGATGAAATAAAAGCTCCGTTTGAAATACTCTGTCGTTCCGCGAATCTTTTGGTCGACTGGTCCATGACCATATCAATTCAGAACTCACGAGGGACAGGTTATCCCTTTCAGGGTCTTCTCCACAGCCGGGGACACAGTGAGTGTGGAGCGGGCTCGGCTCTTACCAGAGAGAGTGGACATGTTGATATTTCTGAAAAAGAACTGCTAGAATACAGCAGCAGACACTTTCATTTATTTGTTATTTAAATATATAGATGTGTATACATTGTTCGAGAGTGGTACTGATTTTAGTTTATCCGCCACCTGTGGGCCGCACAGTTTCTAAACCATTTTGATGCAGGCTGGTTTGATGAGCTGCTCGCCAATATTGTGCGGTTTCTTTGCTTTTGCAATTAAAAGCAAACACTCAAAGGAGGCTTCGGTAGCCTTCTGTAAATCACTGCCACCCCTGCTCCACGCTACTCTAACATCAACAGGCTTGTTCGCCTTGAGAGACTGTTCTTTCCTCCGAAAAAAGTCCGGATCCTTCCCAACGGTTTCTGGGTGCTTAGACGCCTGATGTCTCTTCAGCTTGCTGGGCTTCAGGCTCGAGTTTGCCAACTTTTCTCCACAAATCACACACTCAGGTCGTTTGTCTGGTCCCTCAGTGAAGCCCATGGTGATGTAATTTTCGCGATTGCTGTAGGACTGTAGGTCCTAACTTTTTTTGCAGATGAGCTGCCGTCATCTCCTTTTCGTTTGTCACACATTTTCGCCTCTGGCGGCTGACTGCAGACGAGCCGAGAAAGTTAACTAGCGTGCTAGGCTAGCTACAGAAAGTGATACAGTCAACTGATTCGCGTTTTAGCGGCTACCTGGTAGCCTACTGTTAACGTTCAAAAATCATGTCTAGATGTTTATTTATTTATCTTTATTTTTTATTGTAGTGGAGAGACTATTCATGCTTCTGATGATAAAAATATGCTAATTAAATATTTCTCTGAAAGAAAAAAATTATAAAAAAAGAAAAAAAGAAACGCAAATAATCTGTGGTCTGGCGGAATGAATGAATGAAAACTTTCTTTAACAGATTGCAGAATGGGTACAATACAGTACGGCTCAATACATACAATTGTTAAGGGGATGCAGACCTGAGAAAGACGTTTGTCTTGTTTCCATCAGGGTCCCCCATTTTCAATTCATATAGACATTTATGACACACAACATACATGACATTTATGGCATAGGGACATATAGGTATTTAGTACTGATACATTTGTGACATAAACGGTATTCAAATATACAGTACTGTTACCCCTAGATCAGGGGTGGGCAACTTTGTATATGGTGAGGGCCACAAAATGTCCACAATCAATCTGGGGGGCCGCATTGTTTATCGGCAGTCCCGCCAGTAGTACCCCATCACTCAAATAGCCCTAATAGTCACAAGGTATATAAACAATTATAATTTGTTGTAACTTTGTTTTTATTCCATTTCAAATGCATTTAGTAATGCAATTTCAACTTTATGAATTTATAAACAGCTGAATTTAAAAGTATTGCTGTGTAACCCCAAATATATATAAAAAATTATCAATTATAATTAAGGCTTCTAATAAAATAAATGTATGAACTTAAAGCCCACTGCTCAACAAACACAAAGCGGCATTCCTGCTGCATTTCACTACAACAGTAAATCAAAAGTGCAATAATAAATGATTTTGTTAAATGTATAAACTTTTATCCTGCTACTAAACAAAACATTATAACACTGAAATGCATGTTATGGATATGAAGCACTCAGGAATGTTTTGTTTAGTAGCAGGATAAAAGTGTATACATTTAACAAAATCATTTATTATTGCACTTTTGATTTACTGTTGTAGTGAAATGCAGCAGGAAGGAATGATGCTTTGTGTTTGTGTTATTAGTGTTATCTGAACACTACAAAAGTAAACAAGTAAAGTGCAAGTAAAGTAAAGTGCAATACTACATGCCTCCCATTGACCCTTTATCAAACTGGCATGACATTCACCCTCGCCCCACAGTGGGTCAATAATGGTTATAATAATAATAATAATAATAATAATGGTCCCCTCTCTACACCTCTCCATCATCTCCCCCCCTCTCTACACCTCTTCATCATCTCTTCCCCCCTCTCTACACCTCTTCATCATCTCCTCCCCCCCTGTCTTTAATGAGACACTTGTGGTCTCTCTTGTTGGCGCACAATAGCAGGAATGTCAACTTCAATGTTTGTGCATGCAATCTGCATCAGATGAAATAATGTTTCATCCGACAGCCTGTTTCTCTCCTTTGACTTGATGTGCTTCATGTTTGAGAAATTGCTCTCACATATGTATGTGCTCCAAAACATACTGGCCATAGAGAGGGCAAAGTCCCTGAGGAGTGGGAAGCGGGGCTCAGGTAGCAGTTTCCAAAACGAAATTCCCCTCTCATTTCTCTTTGCTTGAAAAAAAGGATCTGACTGTAGCTCGCACAGTTCAAGCTGCAACGGTGGGGGCTGCTCTGACACCGTAGCGGTGAGGGGGCCGGCAAACAGCGCTATCCGTGACTGCATGCCGTTGAAATCTTCAAACCGATCATTGAATTGCATTTGCAGTGTTTCAATGTCGCTCCTGTACTTTCCGACGGCTCAGCCATCGGATTTCTGTGTGTAGCTGCAAGTCGCCATAATCAGTGTCCATCTCTTCCAAAAAGGAGACAAACTTTCTATGGTTTAGTGACCTGTTGCCTCCACGAATTAGATTGGTAACCTTGGTAACCAAATCCATAACATGGCTGTAGTAGTCAAGCTTCTTGGCACAGAGAGCCTCCTATATCAGATAAAAAAAAATAAAAACGATTTAACGACTCGCATATAATTTGACTACACTCGACTCGCATTGGTCATTATTAGTGACCCACAATAGATGGAAATTATGTTAGCGAACTTACCTGATGTATAATGCAGTGCAGCATTGGACACTCAACGCCACTCTGCCTTAGAAGCCCGGCGAATCCTGTGCGTTTTCCTTTCATTGCCGGTGCTCCATCGGTAACAACAGCCGACAGTTTATCAAAACCCCCATATTGCTGCACGCCACTTTCAACAGCGTTTCATATGTCCACACTAGGGCTGACCCCTATTAGTCAAATAGTCGACTAATCGATCGAAAGGAGCCATAGTCGACTGCCAACTCTTCTTAGTCGAATACAATACAAAGAAATTAAAAAATATTATAATTATTATTTTTTTTTTTAATATTGGCCTGGGGCCGCATGGAACGTCGGTGAGGGCCGCATGCGGCCCGCGGGCCGCCAGTTGCCCCTCCCTGCCCTAGATCCTGACAGAGTATATACATATGATGGGGAGGGGACTGTACATTAGGAGGGGGTGGGTGGGTGGGAGAGAAATATACATACGGCGGGGAGGGAATATATACATGCGGTGGGGAGGAGACTGTCTATTAGGAGGTGGTGGGGGTTTTCGGCATTTACGGTGGCCAGTTTCGAATTGCAGCCTCCCGTAGGTGCTCTTTAAGAGCGGTTTTGAATGTGGGTAGTGATTCACATTCCTTTACAGCTTTGGGTAGGGCGTTCCACATTGTTGTGGCATAATTGCGAAACGTGTTTAGTCCCTTGTTTGAGCCGAATCTGGGTTTTACATGATTTGTTGAGCTTCCTCTGGTGTAGTGGTTGTGGTATTCACTGACCTTTGGGAAGTATTTTGACATGTACATGGGTACCCCGGTCGTATAGTGTATCTTGTAGACCAGGCCCATTGCAAGTTGCTGTACTCTGTCGTCTACTCTAAGCCATCCTAGGTTGTCAAAGTGGGCAGGGGTGAGGTGGGTTCTGGGGTTCAGGTCAAGTAGTAGTCTGACCAGTTTGTTTTGTGATGTTTGTAATTTTGTTTTAAGCGCCTTTGAGGTGCTTTGGTACCATGAGGTGCACGCATAGTCGTAGTACCCTTGAATGAGTGCTCCTGCCAGAGTCTTCAGGGTATTCTTGTTTACCAGAGAGGAGATCCGGTACAAGAATCTAGTTCGTTGGTTGACTTTTTTTATTACATTGGATGCCATTTTGTCACAGGAAAGATTTGCCTCTAGGATGGAACCCAGGTAGGTAATTTCGTCTTTCCTTGTGACAATATTGTCACCCACTGTAACTGAGAAGCCGTCGGTCTTGCTGAGTTTGTTATTTGAACCGAAGAGAATGGACTCTGTTTTGCCCATGTGTAATGATAGTTTGTTATCAGCGAGCCATATGCAGATTTTGCCTAGTTCTGTGCTGAGGGTTTTTTCAACCTGCAACTTGTTCTTGTCAGAGACCAGCAGGGCTGAGTCGTCCGCAAACAGGAACAGGTTGCAGTCACAGGCTGACGACATGTCATTTGCATAAATTAGGAAGAGTAGCGGTCCTAGTATGCTTCCTTGTGGAACACCACAGCTCACTGTGAGGGGGGGGATAGAGTACCGTTTACCTCTACCATCTGTTCTCTGCGCCCCCTGGCGGACCCCCAGGGGGTCCGCGGACCCCAGGTTGGGAATCACTGGTCTAACCGAACGGTATCTAGCCGGCCAGCTACCGATAGCTCCTGACATCAACAAACGCTCCATCAAGTCTAGTAGAGACGTGTATGATACCTGTTAGCTGTTAGCTGTTAGCTCACGTTAGCGCAAGTTAGTTCACTGTTCAAAGCGAAATGTCCCATTGAACTAAATAATTCACTGAGGCGTTGTATTAACGTTATATATCCGGCTAGCAGTAGCTACAGATAGCTCCTGATATCAATGTCTTATAACACTGATTCGATGCGTATTCGAGCTGAGGGCATGTTGAATGTGATGACCACAGTAACGTTATACCATTAGGGTCCAGCTGCAGCGCAGGAGAATCCTGGCCGTATCTCGAGGCTACTCGAGTATAGGTCCAGCTGCAGCTCCGGAGAATCCTGGCCGTAGCTGGAGGCTACTAGAGTACACACAGACAGTGTAGCTTGTTGCGTGGTGGCGATGTCTCGCAGATAATACAAGTACAAGTCTAATTATATAATATATATATTTTATAAAAAAAAATTAAAAAAAAGTTATATAAAATAATTATTATTTTTTTATATCAAAAACGATCGGTATCGGATCGGTATCGGCCGATATGGCTCACGACGATCGGTGATCGGTGGCAAAAAACGTGATCGGGGCATCCCTAGTTGCCACAAGTGCAATAAAACATTTGCAAGTAAGGGTGGCAATCAGGGCTTGACGTAAATTTTTTGGCTCACTAGCCACTGTGGCTAGTGGTTTTCCAAAGTCACTAGCCACTCAGCATTTTCACTAGCCAAAAATCCCTGCACTCGCGCCCCCACCCAAAAAGTTATAATTATAGGTAATTTCTTCTTGCTTCCTGCTGGGGACAGTATCATTGTAATCATACTGCTACACGCCAACTGTACAACTGTGCTTCTGACTGTTGACTCCATTGTTTACTACTGCCTGCGACCAGTGACTCAGCCGCAAAAGGAGCTCCAGTTGGGGCAACGGCTGACTGGGATAAGATGGAGGGTGTAGATGTGGAAGAGTTGTGTTGAACCTAGCAATTACATTGTTGCTCCAAACGCCGTGAACATTATCATTAACACACCTATGCCTTGGCTGTGTTGAACCTAGCAATTATATTATTGCTCCAAACGCTGTGAACATTATCATTGACACACCTATGCAGGGCTTGACGTTAACTTTTTGGCTCACTAGCCACTGTGGCTAGTGGTTTTCCAAAGTCACTAGCCACTCAGCATTTTCACTAGCCCTGGGCAGGTGGGCAGGTGTCAACGTCAAGCCCTGGTGGCAATACAAGCAATTTGTCAAAACTTCTGTTGTTAAAACATAACATTAGTCTGCAGAAATGCGCCGTTTTCGACTGCTTTGCTCGCAGTGTTCCATCTCCATCCACATCCACTGCAGGTAAGCCAAGATACAGAGTTAGCTAGGCTAATAACGAATGATTACGAATAGGCTAATAAATAAAATATAATTGCTTAGCTAATTGTTTAGCTACAAATATATTTGATAGATCGTCATTCGTCAGGCTGAGGCTGCAGCCACCATGTCCCAGCCCACCCCTCCTCCCTCTACCACCACCGGTCCCAACCAAGCACAAAGTCCCTTCACCCTAGCAGCTAGGAAGGATGACAGGATAGGGGGAACGAGTGTCACATGGCTGTGACCCAGTTTGTTGTCAAAGGCCTGCACCCCTTCTCTACAGTGGAGTCCAAGGGCTTTAGGTAACAACTAATCATTCAGTGTATATAGTTTTTTTTATCTTACATTTGTTGTTTATTATAAAAAGTCTATAATTCAGACACATTTAAAACATTGTTGCTGCTGTTGCTGAAGAAATCATATTTATTTATTATATTTATTTATAATTTATTTATAAATTTATATAAAAGAACATTGCTGCTGCTGTTGCTGAAGAAATCATATTTATTTATAAAGTTATAAATAATAAAGCAATGTTGATAAAGTACCGAACCCTGAAGCAGTATCGATAAGAGTAGTAGTATTGATAAAATCCTAACGATACCCATCCCTAGGTAGAACACACATATTTTGAATGCCTTCGGCAGACTTCAAATGAGCCAGGATTACAGATAGATTAATCTAGATTAAAAAAATTTATCTATGCCCACCTCTAATATATACACAAACATATGTCCAAAACCACAACTCCCCGTTGTCGTGCTATTACGTGTCCTATTACGTTATTATGTCCTAAACGGCCCCTCATACCATTCCCCGTCCTCCTGAACACGAGTGGGGAATGTGGACACACCGTATGGCCCCGCGCGGCACTTCACTCTGTTAAAACAGGTGATACACAGCACGAGCCAGCATGACATATAGATTGACATAATATCGATTGAAAATCGTATCAACAGATTGCAGAATGGGTACAAAGCAGCACGCCTCAATACACATAATTGGTAGAGGGATGTAGACCAGGGGAAGACGCAGTCTCATGTCCCCCAGTGTACCTCATTCACAATACACCATACATATATAAAAATATGTCTAAACATACAATTCCCCATTGACGTGATACATAACACGAGGGAAAAAACCCCAGACCGTCGCCACTTCTTAAGAAGTGCGGTCCACGGACACAAGGAAAAATACAAGCACCAAGGCAGTAGAATATAATGGTTGAGAATACACCGCAGGAAATGACGGGGGGGTCCTATGCACTCGAAAGACAAAGGACACACACCACAAGGTCAAAACAAGCACAGCACACACCTGTTGATGTACACCTGCCGCTGGTCACGCGCCTCTTTTTCCTTGAATGAAGGCGCAGCTCCTCTGGACGGTTCACAAAACACGTCCAAACCGCCAATGTTTACACACAGAGATGCCCGTCAGACAGACACTGTTTCTGCTATGCCGCATGCTGCTCCCCCGTACCTGGCGAGGGCTGGGGAACCCTCCCATTCGTCGGGGATCCCCTCAGACGCGCCTCCCCCGGAGACGCGCCTCGCCACGTCAAGCCTGCAATTAACCCTTTGTGCGGGGGTAAAAAGCACGGAAGGCAGCACACCATGGCTCGAAGCCTTCCACCGACAGCGCCACAGCATACCAGCAGTCCTCCGACGCTAGGAAAACTCCATAACAAGCAGCGGTCCCAAGCACTCCCTTTTCTGAACGCACCAGGGAAGTCCTGAAAAAGGACATCGGTGGAATAGCCTTACATCTCTCACCTAACTAACTAACCAATTTTTGTTTCAACTGCCAAAGGCCTGTGAGCCATTCGTTTCGCTGAAAACAATGGGGAAGGGAGAAGTAGACTGCACACCTGGGCTTTGAGTGGCTGGAGGTGGGTGTGGTCGGGCAAATGAAAGGTGCATGTGAAAAGTTTTCATTGGACGTGCACAGGCGCTGAGTGTATCCCATAGGCGAAGCAGAAAAGCGTAGCCAATGAAATATAACGTATTGTTTTTTCATTGGTACATTTCCGTTTTATACCGTTTTGAATATGAGTATAGTTTCGGAGAGTTCTAGTAATTTCAGAGAAATTCCGCGATAATAGCCCTTTAGTGGAATACACAAAACACGTTGTCATTTTTCGGCTGATTTATTAATCGTTTTCAAATAAACGCTAGATTATCGATAGTATATGTGTACTTATGCACGCTAGAGAAGCGGGCTGAAAAATCTATTATCCATGACCTGGTCAGCGCTAACGTCATACACGCACACACACGTTGTCATCGCTATGAAAAAAACATCTGATTAACCCAATACTGGTAAAATAGAGTCCTTACCTCACATCAGATGTTCTGCAAAAAGATTAATCCAATTCCTGATCGCCATTCCAAATATTGATCGTGTTTATTGATCCAACGTTATAGTCCGAAACACATAATCGACGCTGCTCTGAGGGTCCTCAGGCAATCTGGTAACACAACACTGCTTGCCAGAGATGGGAAAACCCTGGACCGGACTTTTTTTCTGATGCACATGGCCACTCAATCCAATCCAATGATGTGCATTACCATCCGGGAGACGATAGGTGGCGGTATTTGCCCTTTTCAAGCTCAGAGCCATTCTCAATGATAACGTCAGGCTGGATGGATGAAAAATGAATGGATATCGCTAATAAAAGAAATAACGATTAAATAACGAGAACTTGTCATTGGCACTCAACGCATGGCGAGTTAGGACGAGAAATCTCGTCGTTGGCACTCAAAGTGTTAATAAACTTTAGCCGGGGTGTATTTTTTTAAAAAGGCAGGGAAAATTTGTCAGACCAAAATCCAAAATGGATGCCGTGGAAATTAACTTTTTAATGGTTTGACCTACAATGATGCACAATACATGGTACCAGCCCCCTCTCAGTCATGTACCAGCCCCCTCTCAGGCATATACCAGCCAGCCCCCTCTCAGTCATGTACCAACCCCCTCTGTCCTGTATACTAGCCCCCTTTCAGTCCTGTATACCAGCCCCCTCTCAGTCCTGTATACCAGCCCCCTCTCAGTCATGTGCCCGCCCCCTCTCAGTCATCTACCATCCCCCTCTCAGTCATGTACCAGCCAGCCCCCTCTCAGTCATCTACCAGCCCCCTCTCAGTCATGTACCAGCCATCCCCCTCTCAGTCATGTATACCAGCCCCCTCTCAGTCCTGTATACCAGCCCCCTCTCAGTCATGTATACCAGCCCCCTCTCAGTCATCTACCAGCCCCCTCTCAGTCATGTCCTCCTCCAAAGGCTGCACCAACTGGGTGTTGAGGGCACAGCACTTGACTGGTTCTCCTCTTACCTCACAGACAGACACCAATTCATCTCCCTCTCCGGCCACACCTCTTCCCCCTCCCCAGTCACACAGAGGGTCCCCCAAGGCTTAGTCCTCGGCCCCCTGCTCTTCATCTGCTACATTCTCCCCCTTGGTCACATCATCCGTAAATACCACCTCAACTTCCACTGCTACACTGACGACACCCAAATCTACATCAGTACACAATCCCCCCACAGCCCACCCCTCAGTCACATCGAATCCTGCATTACTGAACTCCAAACCTGGATGACTCACAACTTTCTCAAATTAAACAGTGACAAAACGGAACTTCTCATCATTGGCACCAAAACCACCCTCACCAGATCCGGACCCATCACACTCACCATCAATGACTCCACCATCACCCCTTCCCCCCTAGTCCAAAACCTTGGTGTCTTCCTTGACCCCACCCTCTCATTTGACTCCCATGTCCGCTCCATTGTACAAACATCATACTTTCACCTCCACAACACCACAAAATCCGTCACTGCCTTTCCTCCCCTGCTGCTGAATCCCTCATACACGCCTTCATCTCCTCCCGCTTGGACTATTGCAACTCCCTCCTCACTGGCATCACCTCCCGCTCCCTCCATAAACTGCAGATGGTCCAAAACTCAGCCGCCCGCCTCCTCACTAACACCCGGTCCCATGAACACATCACTCCTGTCCTCCACTCTCTCCACTGGCTCCCGATCAAACACAGCATAAACTTCAAAACACTACTCCTCACATTCAAAGCCCTCCACAGCCTGGCCCCCCCCCTACCTGACTGATCTCCTTCTTCCCTACCGCCCCACCCGTTCCCTCCGGTCCTCCTCCACTGCCTCCCTTCCCTCACTGTCCCGACATCCAAACTCAAAAACTTTGGTGATCTGGCCTTTTCTCGCACTACACCCCGACTCTGGAACTCCCTCCCTCAGTCCATCAGAGACTCCCCTACACTCTCCACCTTCAAAGCTCGCCTCAAAACCCACCTGTTCTCCCTTGCCTTCAACCCCCCCACCCATAACCCCCCCCCCCCCCCCCCCCAACCCGATTGATGTCTGTCTCCTGTCGCTCTGTCTTTTTGTGCTATCTCATGCTGCTTTCCCCTGTTCCCCCCATGGTCTCATGTTCCTTTTGTTTTGTTTCTTTGTTTTTGTTTTTACTATGTTCCTAACTACTGTCAGCGACTTCGGGTCATTGAGAAGCGCTATATAAATAAAATGAATTATTATTATTATGTACCACAGCCCCCTCTGTCATGTATACCAGCCCCCCTCAGTCATGTACCAGCCCCCTCTCAGTCATGTACCAGCCCCCCTCTCAGTCATGTACCACAGCCCCCTCTCAGTCATGTACCACAGGCACAGCCCCATCTCAGTCATGTACCACAGCCCCCTCTCAGGCATGTACCAGCCCCCTCTCAGTCATGTACCACACGACTGGCGGGGGGGGGGGGGTTCTTAGTAAGATATGTGATTGGGCCAGCCCAGTGTCAGTCAGTACCAATGGGCCGCTGTCCCAGCATAGTAGTGGGCCGGTCGTTGACCAAACTAAATTTTCTTTTCTTTTTTAAATAACATTAAAAAAAAATTTATAAATCAAAGATTTAATTTTTTTATTAAATTATAACGCCCACAGATGCGTTGGCCCAACGGGAAAATCCCCGGTATGCCAGATGGCCAGTCCAGGCCTGGTTCAACACACTCAAAAATGCCATTTCTCTATTTTGATCGATTTCTGAAATGCGCAACACTTTGGGCATTTCTGAGGAATCCTCTCAGCTGAGACAAGGCGATTTTCACACCTTTGTTCTACCGCATGCGGGAGCAAACAGGAGGTCCGACCCCAGAGGGTTAACTCATTCACGGACAATCACGTAATATTACGTGTTTGCTCGCCAACCGTTGAGCGTCAAAAACGTGATATCACGTTTTTAGATCGTTTTTTCGATTTTAATATCCTAGACACTCTCACAGACCTCTGTGTTACCATTGGAACTCATTCTGAGACCCTGAGAGTGCAATACCGGCCGAATCCGGCTAGGTGGCAGTATCGCCTACCCTTTGAAACCTTATTTTACACTGTGTGTTACATCTTATATGATCCGGGCGGAGAATTTGGACTCAAGTTAAACGCTTCATCCGAGCACCTTGTAACGTGTTCAGCACACTTCATGCATATTGTGTGCCATTTCATGTCAGGGACACGATGGACATCAATACTGGAAATCGCGATCAGACAATTGGAATATTGTTTTTGGGATACCTCCTAGTAAAGGTAAGGACTATATGACATCAAGCCTACTTTGATCCAACAATGATTTCACATCGATCGCAACGATGTAACATACTCAAAAACGTATGCCGTTGCTGATGATCAGAGCATCAAAAAACGCGAACGACTTTAGCTAAATTCACATAGCGCTCCATAACTCAGCTTTTCAGGAATTAGCCCGGATCACTCTGTAACTATACAATATTCACCACGGGATAACACACAATTTACAATTTTTTACATGTTGGACGAGAGATAGTGACTGTCAAATGAGCCATAGTAGTGTCTCCATAGCTATAATATAGAATATATATAGCTCTGCAAACATCGTGACGCACAGTGAAAATAGGCAATGGAAAGCTGGCTCATTGACTACAGGGATGAGGGTAATAGCTGGCGCTGAATGAGTTAAAGTGTGCGAGGAACTGCTCAAACTAGTCTTACATGAAACCACTAAGGGAGCAAACATTCTCACCACCTTGAAAGAAATGGTCACAGACTATATTTCATATACTCAAATGTCACATTGAGACGGGAAGCACTCAGAAAAGTTACTTATATTTCTGGTTAAAACGTTTCCTCTGTCAGACAAAAATGGCAAACACTGCTACAGTAATTGAACAGTTAAGTAAGTAGGTGTGTGTTTCACTTGGGATCCAGCGCTGGTCAATCATAATGATTGGATACAGTCAGTGAGATGGCAGGTAATGTCAAGAAGTGCACTTGTATTGGGACTGTATTGAAGATTCATTTGCAAAAATGTTTGTTTTCTCATATTGTGAGTTGTAATCCTTATTGAATAAAGCAGTGGTTCTCAAACTGTGGTACGCGTACCACTAGTGGTACTTGGTGGTACTGCTGGTGGTACTTGAAAAAATAAATAAAAAACATTTAAATTAAGAATTTATATATATATATATATATATATATTTTTTTTTTTTTGCAGTCAGGCCACTTTTTTCAATAATTTGTGATGCCCATCACAAACACTGGCATTTAAAGCGTAAAAATTCAAGAGTTCCTGCACCAGAATGCAGGAAATTAAGTCTTTGTAACAAAATAATTCCTGGTGGGGGACCCCCACTTAGAAAGTGGCCTGACTGGGGCTATATTCCACACTATATTTCCCAGCCTGAATTATTTCCCCAGTCCGGCCCTGCTTATGTGAGTTGTCAATGGACAACAATGTGTGTGTGTGTGTGTGTGTGTGTGTGTGTGTGTGTGTGTGTGTGTGTGTGTGTGTGTGTGTGTGTGTGTGTGTGAGAGAGAGAGAGAATGAAGGACAATTGCTTGCTGTGTGTGAGAGAGAGAGAGAATTAAGTAATTTTCTCACTTGCTATGTGAGAATGTTAGTTATTATGTTCTCAATGCCCCTTGCATTGTATGAGTTGTGTGGAAGAGTTTGCTAGTTCTAGTGCTACCCCCTTGTACATTGTGGCTGTGTCTGACAAAAGTTAACAATAAATAATGGTATTAGGAATACATTTGCCTCCTGCGTGAACTGTGCATAGCTGAATAGACTGTATTTTAACATCGGTCATATGGTGGTACTTGGAGAGCCAGCTACGTTCTCAGGTGGTACTTGGTGTAAACAGTTTGAGAACCACTAGAATAAAGCACTTTAACTGTGGTGATCTATTTAGTTTTTTGTTTTAACCTCTTAAGCCCAGAGCCCTATTTTCTGAAAATCCGCCTAAAATACATACCTAAGTAAATGGAATATTGCTCCATAGGGACATCTATGGACCTCAGTGAATGTATTTCCAGTGTCAGAAATATTGTGTCTATTACTAGGCTTGCTTAAATTGTGATGAAACAAAGGAGAATATGAATTATGATTAGGGATGCTCGATATTGGCTTTTTTATCGATACCGATATACCGATATTGTCCAACTCTTAAAGGGTCTATGTACTGCTATTTCTAGCACTATTTGGGCAACTTTACACAATTCCTGTTAGTCTATTGAAGACATCTGTAAGGGTTTTTTCAAAAAAATTCATTGTTTTATATTTCTAATCAAGTACTCAAAACCATCATTTTCCAGCTTCAAGATTTCAGGCTGTTATGGCCTGGCTCTGCCCATAAGCACTTTGAGTGACAGTCAGCCCACACAGTCTGCTACTGGTAGATCAGGGTCCCCCATTTTCAATTCATCATATGACACACACGACATACAGATAGACAGTACTGCTACATCTATACATTTATGACATACCAGATTTTCAAATACAGTACTCTTTGTGAAACTAAAAAAATCCAGAAAAAGAGTGCATTTGACATAGAAACTGTGCATTGGAGGAGGTTGGGTAGGTGGGGTGGGGCTGTACATTGGAGGTGGGGGGGGGGTTGGGTAGGGGGGGACACACTGTACATTGGAATACTGACAAAGCCATGCTTGGACTGAGAGAGATAGAGAGAGAGAGAGAGAGAGATAGGGGGGGTGGGAGAGAGAGAGAGAGAGCGAAACCCGACACCTCTGCACACACTGGAGAGTAGGAGGGAGAGAGAGAGAGAGAGGGGGGGGGTGGGAGAGAGAGAGCGAAACCCGACACCTCTGCAGTGCACACACTGTGCCGCGCAGCAAGTGTCCCCCCCCCCCCCAAGTGCCCCCTCTCTCTCCATCTCTCTCTCCCTCTCTCTTCCTTTCTCTCCACTCCGCCTCGCAGCATTGAGGAAGTGGCTTCTTCCACTCGCTGTCTAGTCTAGGTAGAATGGGGGCGGGCATTAGCTCCAACCACAGAGCCAATCACATCACCCAGCGGCCGTATGACGTATATCGGCCGTTCAAATAAAAATGGCCTGATTTACTGGAGGAGGAAAGGGGCTGAGCTGAAACAGAGCAATCCGCCAATATGGTATTTAGACACTAAAACACATTGATACGAACTCCTATTACTATAATACAATGCTAGAGACTGAAAAATGACATTTATAGTACATAGCCCCTTTAATTTCCGATACCGATATCAACCGATATCGATATATGCAGGGTTTCCCCCCCAAAAAACGGAATAATTTCAGGTAATTAACATTACATATCTCTTGTTGTGGAATTAACACAACATTATGCATACTTTTGACAATAAATAAAATCAGAATTTGTTCTTACTTGCTTGCCTGGGTAAATAAAGGTTCTAGAAATGTAAAAAAAATAAATAAAAAAAAAGATTTGAAAACCGATACCGATATTTTCCGATATCACATTTTAATGCCGATATTATTATTATTTTTCTTTGCATCTTTGACAGTGAATAACACCATGCTAAAAATGACCAGACATGAAAAAACTGCCACTGATCTCGTTCAGTACCTTCTTGAGATCACGTGTACAAAAGATCTAAGGAAATTAATAAAGGGAAGATGATTAAACAGAAGGTTTTGTAGATACAGTACTGAATTCTCCCATCCGGACCAATGCAATTTGAAATATTATCATAGAATATAGAATAGCAGGCTTATAAATTACGTTATTATAACCAATTCGCACATTTATGGATTGTGCCAAATCTTATATTTCAAATGCTTGTCAATTTGGATTTAGTATCACCAGGCGTGCATAAGAACAGATAATCGCCAAACTTCGCCCCTCACTCACTCTGTCAGATGCCGAAAAGCTCATCCATGCCTTTGTCTCCTCCAGGCTTGATTACTGCAACGCACTCCTCATCGGGATCCCTAGCAAGAACATCCAAAGGCTACAATGTATCCAAAACAGCGCTGCTAGGATCCTGATGAGAGTGCGGAAATACCACCACATCACTCCCATCCTCAAGTCCCTTCACTGGCTCCCTGTCTCACTCATGATTGAGTTCAAAGTCTCCCTGCTCACCCACCAATGCCTCTACGGAAACGCCCCCCCCCCCCCTATACCTCAAAGAACTAGGGATGTCCAATATTATCGGCCTACCGATATTATCGGCCGATATCGGCATAAAAATGTAATATCGGAAAATATCGGTATCGGTTTTCAAATATTTTTATTTTTATTTAATTCTTTTTACATTTCTATAGAAATTATGTCCGATATTATCGGCCTACCGATATTATCGGCCGATATCGGCATTAAAATGTGATATCGGTTGATATCGGTATCGGAAATTAAGAGTTGGACAATATCGGTATATCTGTATCGGTAAAGAAGCCAATATCGAGCATCCCTACAAAGAACTCTTCACCCCTCACTCCTCCTCTCGACATCTCCGCTCTGGCCAGGCAAACCTCCTCCAGCGCCCAAGGACTAATCTCTGCACTATGGGAGATCTGGCTTTTTGCTCTTCCGCTCCCAGTCTGTGGAATGCTCTCCCTGACTACCTGAGAGCACCACAGACTGTGGATGCTTTCAAGAAAGGCCTCAAAGGGGAGCTCCAGTAGCTCACCGCGTACCTCGAGCGCTATTTCGGCGTCGGGGACAACCGTGCTCGTCACGGATCTGGGGTTTAGCGAGTTCGAATCCCGGACTGCAGCCGTGCCTTTCCCAGAGTGTCTTCCCCCCCATCTGTACCCCTTCAGCCTGTTTCTGTCGGTCATTCTTGACCAGAGTAAATGCGATAAACGCAAAAAAGAGCCAGCGGAATGGCCAAAGTTTAAAAAAAAAGAAAAGAAAGGCCTCAAAACTCACCTTTTTAGTAGAGCTTTCTGTTGACTTTTTATCAAATTTTTAGCTCCACATATTTTATGTTCTTTTACCAATTTCTTCTATCAGTTTTATTTATTCTATGTTTTCTCTGTTATTCTATGTTTAGTCTTGCCTATTTTTTTTTCCTTTTTCCTTTATTCTTGCTAGTTCTTATGTTCTTTTAACTGTAGCGCTTTGAGATTTGCCCCACAATTGTAAAGCGCATTACAAATAAAATGTATTATTATTATTATTATTATTATTATTATTATTATTATTATTATTATTATTATTATTATTATTATTATTATTATTATTATTATTATTATTATGAAATCTACTGTATGTACAGTAGGTTTATTATTCTGGCCAGAGTGCTGCCATTTTGAAACTAATTTCAAATGTGATTGTTGATGCTAAAAATAGGGGAGACAAACTAACTGCACTCCAATATATGCCAATAACGTTAAGTTTTGTGGTTTATTATCCCGAGTAATAAGAGATATTAAAAAATGCATACAGAAGCCATTTGCTTGTTTTGACCTAGAGGCCTCTGGGTAGGGTGTTTCTGAAAAATTCCAACGCTCATTGAAAGATCTCGATGTCCTCTTCAAAATGGCGTAAAACTACAATTCCAGACGGTAAATCTTTCAAAATGGCAGACTTTCATGAACTAAACAACAGAAAAACGAAAACTAAAATCTATCAAATAACACTTTAACCTATTGGTAAACTAACGTATTGATGATAATTGTTATGGTTTGTAAACAACCCCAACAGCACGACACAGACAGGTAGTTCAGAGTTAGCCAAAAACTAAGGGCGTATTTATTTACAAACAGAAAGAGTGAAAAAAACAACATAAAGCATTCAGGGGGAATGTCCTTGAGCAGAGTAGGCTCTGCAGCTCGGCCCAGAGCAGAGTTGGCTTTGTGGCGCTGCGGCCTCTGGCTCTGCGGCTCTGCAGCTTACTGTCTATCCACTCGGAGAGGAACAGAGAAACAGAGGAATGTCAATAACCGAACGCAGGGATTACGAGGCAGTCCAGTAATAAAGCTGAATCCAGAAATAACAAAAGGCGATACCTCTTCAGTGTTAACCAAACACACAAAAAACAGAAAGGTCTTGAGTCCAGGAAAAACGAGGAAAAACAGAGCCTCAAAAATATACTTCCAAACTCACCAAGGGAAAAAGTGAGATACGGGGCGCGGGTCCACGGGAGCAGAGAAGAGCAACAGCGGCGAACTCCAAGGCGTACTGGAGAAACAAACGGAGAACAACACGGGAGGAACAAGCTGCAGGCGGAGGTAAGCAAAACGACCCGACAATGAACCTTCAGAAACCCTGAGTATATAAGGGCTCCCTTCGAGGTGATTCGAAACTCCCTTCAGGTGTGTGGAGGTAATTGGTACCTGGAAGCGTGTGGTAATGGACCAATCCTCACAGTACCCCCCCCTCCACGGGAGCCACCCGGCGACCTGCCCGGCCTCGGCTTCCCCGGATGGGACCGATGGAAGTCGGTGATCAGGGCAGGATCCATGATGAGCTGGCGGGAGACCCAGCTCCGTTCCTCCGGACTGTATCCCTCCCAGTCCACCAGATACTGGAACCCCCGTCCTCGCCGTCGGACGTCCATGAGCTGGCGGACCTTCCACTGGGGGTGTCCGTCCACCATCTCGGGAGGAGGCGGATCTGGAGCAGGAGGCATCAGGGGACTGAGAGAGACAGGCTTCACTCGGGACACATGAAAAACAGGATGAATGCGCATGGACATAGGAAACTTAAGACTCACCGCCGTGGGACTGAGCACCTTCTGGACCTCAAAAGGGCCGACGAACCGGGGGTTAAGCTTCTTGGCGGAGGATCGAAGCGGGAGATCCTTGGAGGACAACCATACCCTCTGCCCAGGTTGGTACGTCGGCGCAGGGATCCGGCGTCGGTTAGCTCCCCGACTGACACGCTCCGGAGCAGCGCAGTCCTGGTGATCTCCCAGACTTGACGACACCGGTCGAGATGATCCTGCACGGAACTGCCCCTTCCGACTCCTGTGCAGAGAAAAGAGGGGGTTGGTAGCCCAGGGATACCTCGAACGGCGAGAGGCCGGTGGCGGAACTGACCAGGGAGTTGATGGCGTACTCGACCCAGGGGAGGAACCGGCTCCAGGAAGCAGGTCTCTTGGCGGCAACACAACGGAGAGCAGACTCCACGCTCTGGTTCATTCTCTCTGTTTATCCGTTAGTCTGTGGATGGTAACCAGACGAAAGACTAACAGTAGCCCCCAATCCCTTGCAAAAGGCCCGCCATACCTGGGAAGTGAACTGGGGGCCCCGGTCCGAGACGACGTCCTGGGGGAAACCATGGATGCGGAACACGTGGCTTGTCAGGAGGTCCGCTGTCTCGGAAGCTGAGGGAAGCTTGGGAAGGGCCACGAGGTGAACCCCCTTGTTGAAACGATCCACCACAGTCAGAAGGACTGTTTCCCTGGGATGGTGGAAGACCAGTGACGAAGTCCAACGCCACATGGGACCAAGGGCGGCTCGGAATGGGAAGTGGCTGTAATAGACCGGAGGGTGCCTGGTGGGAGGCCTTGCTGCGGGCGCAGACCGTGCAGGCCAGAACAAACTCCTTGACGTCGTTCCTCATGGTGGGCCACCAGAATCGACGAGCCAGGAAGGAGAAGGTGCGGTGAACGCCGGGGTGGCAGGCAAACCGGCTGGTATGGCCCCAATGGAGAACTCGGGACCGGACTGAGTCGGGGACGAAGAGGCGACTAAAAGGTACGTTGCTGGGAGCGGGATGGAAACGTAGGGCACGCCTGACCACGGTCTCGATGCCCAAGGTGACCACTCCCACCACCCTGACCTCTGGGAGGATGGGAGTCGGATCCTCAGTGGTTGGAGCCCCCTTGGAGTGTAACCGGGACAGAGAGTCGGCCTTCGTGTTGCGGGACCCAGGGCGAAAGGTCAACGAGAAGTCGAACCGACTGAGGAAGCTGGCCCACCTTGCTTGCCGGCCGTTGAGGCGCTTGGATGCACGGATGTACGTCAAGTTCTTATGGCTTGTCCAAATGGTGAACGGTTCCTCGCCCCCTCCAGCCGATGACGCCACTCCTCCAAGGCAGCCACTACCGCCAGCAGCTCCCGATTGCCAATGTCATAGTTCCTCTCAGCAGGAAGGAAACGACGAGAGTAGAAGGCGCACGGATGGACCTTCTGGTCCGTCGCCGACCGCTGAGACAAGATAGCCCCTAGTCCAGTATCCGAGGCGTCCACCTCAACAATAAACTGCTTCTTGGGGTCTGGGTGGAGCAAGACCGGGGCGGTGGTGAACCTCTTCTTGAGGGAACGGAACGCAGCGCAGGCCGCTGGAGACCAGTCAAACGGCAGGGAGGGAGAGGTCAGCCTGGTAAGCGGTTCCGCCACTTGGCTGTAGTTCCGGATGAACCTCCGGTAAAAGTTTGCGAAACCGAGGAAGCTCTGTAGCTCCTTCCGAGAGGAGGGTTCCGGCCACTCCTCCACAGCCTGGATCTTGCGAGGGTTGGCTCGGGTCAGGCCGCTCTCCACGATGAAGCCAAGGTAATCGACAGAGTCGGAGTGGAAACGGCACTTCTCTGCCTTAACGAAGAGCCGGTTGTGGAGGAGGCGCTCCAGTACTCGGCGGACATGCTGGACATGTTCCTCGAGAGTCTTGGAGAAGATGAGGATGTCGTCAAGGTATACCACCACAAACTCCTCGAGCATGTCACGGAGGACGTCGTTCATGAGTGCCTGGAATACCGCCGGAGCGTTGGTGAGGCCGAACGGCATCACCAGATACTCGTAATGACCCCTGGGAGTCTTGAAGGCGGTCTTCCATTCATCACCCTCTCGGATACGGACCAGATGGTAGGCACTCCGGAGGTCCAGTTTGGTGAAGACGGTAGCCTGGGTGAGGGGCTCGAAGGTGGAGTTCATGAGAGGAAGAGGATACTTGTTCTTGATGGTGATCTCGTTGAGTTGGCGATAGTCAATGCAGGGCCGAAGATCTCCGTCCTTCTTCCCAACAAAAAAGAAGCCGGCCGCCACCGGGGAGGACGAGGGCCGAATGAGGCCTGCTGCCAAGGACTCAGAGATGTACTTATCCATCGCTGCCTTCTCAGGGACGGTCAGACTGTAGAGGCGGCTGCCGGGAAGGGGAGCCCCAGAGCGGAGGTCGATGGCACAGTCGTAAGGCCGATGAGGAGGAAGGGCCTGAGCCCGGGACTTGCTGAAAACCTCCCAGAGGTCGTGGTACTCGGGGGGAATAGTTGAGAGGTCCGAGGGTGGCACACAAGGGGAACTCCGGGGCGAAGGACTGGACACCGCCTGAAGACACTGGGCATGACAGGAGGAGCTCCACCCCATGATGGTGCCGGAGGACCAGGCGATGTGGGGCTCATGCAGCGTGAGCCAGGGCCGACCCAGGACTACAGGGACAAGAGGGGATCTGGTAATAAAGAACTGGAGTCTCTCAACGTGGTTACCAGCAATGGTGAGGAGGACAGGACAGGTGCGTTGAGTGATGTCAGCCAGGCGGTGCTGATCCAACGCGAAAACCTCCAAGGGCCTCTCGAGGTTCTCAAGTGGAATGTTGGCCTGGGTGGCAAACTCAATGTCCAGGAAACTCTCATCAGCACCCGAGTCAACGAGTGCACCCACCGTCGCCCGCTGGTCCGCCCAGGCCAGGGTGACGCTCGTCAGATGGTTAGGAGGTGCATGGGTGTGGGAACAGGAAAAACGGCTCACCAGGATCTCCCGGGGTCCCAGCAAGCCTAGTCTTTTGGCCAGGTAGGACAATTGAAGATACGGTGTCCATCCCGGCCGCAGTAGAGACAAAGGCCGGACCTGAGCCTGGACTCCCGTTCGGCCGGGCTAAGGTGTGTGCGTCCCAGCTGCATGGGTTCCTCCTTGGTCACAGATCGGGAGGGAAAGAGACCACCAGTCGCGGAGGAGGCAGGATGGTCAGCAGTCCAGTCACGAATACGGGGGGTCTGGGGAACGTCTGGGGGTCCCAGTCGGGCTCTCTCACGCCTTCTCTCCCGGAGGTATCCGTCGATGCGAATGGCGATGCTGATTAGGGCCTCGAGTGAATCGGGCTCCTCCCGGGTCGCGAGCTGGTCCCTTACCGCGTCGTTGAGCCCCTTCAGAAAGGTGAGATGAAGCGCCCGATCATTCCAACCACTCTCGTTGCGGCCAGTCTGAACTCCAGCGTGTAGTCGGTGACACTGCCACTGCCCTGCCGGAAGGTGCCCAACCGAGCTCCCGGGTCCTGGCCACGAGCTGGGTGGTGGAAAACCCTTCGGAGCTCTGCCACGAAGTCTGGGTATGAAAAACAAAAATCAGCCCTCATTGACCAGGAAGCAGTAACCCACAGTGCTGCTCGGCCTGTGAGCAGGTTAGTCATGTAAGCTACTCAGGCTCCCTCTGTCGTAAATCGGCTGGGTTGATGAATGAAAACCAACTCACATTGCATGATGAACGTGGCACAGTCCTCGAAGTTACCGTTGAACAATCGTGGGTTGGAGAGATGGGGCTCCTGAGGAGCGAGGTCGGGAGGTGCAGGGTTTGTCGCGGCGGCGGGTGGTGATCTGGCTGGGACTCCTGCCACAGGTGGGGTTAAAAGCAGGGTGTTAAATGCTGCACTGAGAGCCTGTAGCTGGTGCAGAATATCAGCCTGCTGATTACCCTGGATAGTCTGCTGGGTGGTTAGAGTGTCAAGAGAATTCTGAATAGGCTGGACCTGGGCCCGGAGGTCCTGCACAGCAGCCGCAGCCGCACCTAACTGTTGGGTGTGGTTGTTGGTCAGCTGGATCTGGACCGCCAAAGCTGCTCTAACACTGTCTGTGTCGGCTGGGGTCGCCATGGTCGGGTCGTAATGTTATGGTTTGTAAACAACCCCAACAGCACGACACAGACAGGTAGTTCAGAGTTAGCCAAAAACGAAGGGCGTATTTATTTACAAACAGAAAGAGTGAAAAAAACAACATAAAGCATTCAGGGGGAATGTCCTTGAGCAGAGTAGGCTCTGCGGCTCTGCAGCTCGGCCCAGAGCAGAGTTGGCTCTGTGGCGCTGCGGCCTCTGGCTCTGCGGCTCTGCAGCTTACTGTCTATCCACTCGAAGAGGAACAGAGAAACAGAGGAATGTCAATAACCGAACGCAGGGATTACGAGGCAGTCCAGTAATAAAGCTGAATCCAGAAATAACAAAAGGCGATACCTCTTCAGTGTTAACCAAACACACAAAAAAACAGAAAGGTCTTGAGTCCAGGAAAAACGAGGAAAAACAGAGCGTCAAAAATATACTTCCAAACTCACCAAGGGGAAAAGTGAGATACGGGGCGCGGGTCCACGGGAGCAGAGAAGAGCAACAGCGGCGAACTCCAAGGCGTACTGGAGAAACAAACGGAGAACAACACGGGAGGAACAAGCTGCAGGCGGAGGTCCTAGATCACTGTTACACGCAATTTAAAGGTGGCTACAAGGCTCATTCTGATAGTGGCTTTGGTAAGTCAGATCACGCATCCATCTTTCTTTCACCAAAGTACAGACAGAGAATTAAAAGTACTCCCGTAGTCTCGCGAGAGGTGCAGAAATGGGATGTGACGTCAGAGGAGACGATCCGGTCAGTGTTTCACCACACAGACTGGAATGTGTTCCGCGACACAGATAACATTAATGTCTACACGGAGACAGTGCTGGACTACGTTTGTACTAGGGTGAAAGAAACAATCCCCACTACCAAAATGAAAGTTTACCCAAATCAAAAACCCTGGGTAGACAAATCCGTCCGTGAAGCTCTGAGAGA
Source organism: Notolepis coatsorum (assembly GCF_963971535.1). Classification (NCBI taxonomy): domain Eukaryota; kingdom Metazoa; phylum Chordata; class Actinopteri; order Aulopiformes; family Paralepididae; genus Notolepis; species Notolepis coatsorum. The sequence goes on from NC_140175.1 coordinate 39,320,484, forward strand.
GCGCACCAAAGCATACAACGACGGCCTAGAGGCAGGCAACATGAATGACCACAAGGTGGCGCGATACAACGTAAGGAGGACAGTGTCAGAGGCCGAACGACGCTACAGGGATAAAATTGAACTCCAGTTTGAACAAGCTGACTCTAGAGCTATGTGGCAGGGGCTCAAAACGATGACAGACTACAAAGGCGCCTCCCTCAAACTGAACAGTGACATCTCCTTAGCAAATGACCTCAATAACTTCTATGCGAGGTTTGATGCTGGTAATAACAACACCAGCTCACAAGCCTCGGCAATGGGGGGGGGGGGTCGGCTGCTGATGGAGGCGCAGTGTTCAGGGTAACAGAGCATGAGGTGAGGCGGACCTTTAAAAAAGTGAATATCAGGAAGGCAGCAGGTCCAGACGGCATCCCCGGCCGCGTCCTAAAAGTCTGTGCCGACCAACTGGCCCCAGTATTCACTGACATATTTAACCTGTCCTTAGAACAGGCTGTCATCCCCACCTGCCTGAAGAAGTCCACTATTATCCCTGTACCCAAAAAATCCAAGCCTGCTTGCCTCAACGACTACCGCCCTGTAGCTCTCACCTCCATAGCCATGAAGTGCTTTGAGAAGCTAGTAAAGGGCTACATCTGCTCCTCCCTCCCCATCAACATGGACCCCCTGCAATTTGCATACCGCCCCAACAGGTCCACGGAGGACGCCATATCCCATGTGCTGCACACAGCAGCATCACACCTGGACAAGAGGCAGGGGAACTATGTGAGAATGCTATTCATCGACTACAGCTCGGCATTCAATACCATAGTCCCCTCCATACTCATAGCCAAGCTCAGGGACCTGGGCTTGGGCTATGACCTCTGCCAGTGGGTCTTGGACTTCCTGACTGGCAGACCCCAGGTGGTGAGAGCAGGCAACTGCACCTCCTCATCCATCACCCTCAACATAGGGGCCCCCCAGGGCTGTGTTCTGAGTCCCCTCCTCTACTCCCTGTACACACACGACTGTGTGGCTCAGCGGAGTAGCAATACAATCGTCAAATTTGCTGACGACACAGTGGTGGTGGGCCTGATCTCTGCCAACGACGAGAGGGCCTACCTGGAAGAGGTCAAGGTCCTGGCGGGATGGTGCCAGGAAAACAGCCTCTCCCTGAACGTCAGCAAAACAAAGGAGATGATTGTGGACTTCAGGAGGTCGGGGGTCAAGGACTACAGCCCCCTCAGCATCGACGGGGCACCGGTTGAGAGAGTCAACAGCTTTAAGTACCTCGGAGCCTACATATCCGAGGACTTGACATGGACCACACACATTAACAGTGTTGTGAAGAAGGCACGACAACGCCTCTACTTCCTCAGGCGCCTAAGGAAGTTCCAAGTCAGCCAGAAGATCCTTAAGAACTTCTACTCATGTACAATAGAGAGCATCTTGACCGGCAACATCACCTCCTGGTTTGGGAATAGCACTGCACAAGACCAAAGCAGACTACAAAGAGTGACACGTTCAGCCGAACGCACAATTGGAGGGGGGCTCCCCACCCTCCAGAACATTTACTACAAGCGTTGCAAGGGCAAGGCTAAGAGAATCATTAAAGACTCCAGTCACCCGAACAACTGCCTCTTTGAACTGCTGCGGTCAGGCAAGCGATACAGGAGTCTCAAGGCGAGCACAGAAAGACTCAGAAGAAGCTTCTATCCCCAGGCCATCAGGCTGCTAAACGAACAATGAATGAACACTACACAACAACAACCACCACACGCACATAGCACACACATCCACACGCACACACTCACTTTAAACAAACACACTGTAGCACCCACTCCACACACTTATAGCACACACCCACTTTAAACAAACACACTGTAGCACCCACTCCCCACACTTTATATTTATGGATGAAGGATTGCACTACAACTCGTACACCTTACTGTAAATTGTACCTAAAATTGTACCTCATCCCATTTCTGCTTTGCACTAGATAGTACTGTACATTAGTACACTGCATAGTATTGTGTATTGTATATTATATGGTAACTCAGAACATTGTACATATGTCTATACCGAACACTGTGACCTAATTTTCTTCTTCTAAATTCATGCTATATTATGTTATTATGTTATTTGATACTATCTTGTCTAGCACAGTCTCTGGAGCGTAACAGTAAGAAGCATTTTGTATGAAAGTATTCTGTACTTCTGTATGACAACTATTAAAGAACTTGAACTTGAACTTGAGGTAAGCAAAACGACCCGACAATGAACCTTCAGAAACCCCGAGTATATAAGAGCTCCCTTCGAGCTGATTCGAAACTCCCTTCAGGTGTGTGGAGGTAATTGGTACCTGGAAGCGTGTGGTAATGGACCAATCCTCACAATAATATACATTATAACTGCTGTTGTGACATGGTTGATGTTTATGCTTGAATATGTTTGAGGGAAAAAAATATTATTTTGTCAGACAGTCTGGAGAACTTGGTTTATGACGTGATGTCATTTGCGGTCCGCCACCGGACCGCACGGGCGGAAGAGGTTAATGGTTGTGCTATTTTGACAATGAACGATATGCTATACTATAGCCTATGTGTATGATGAACAAATATAAATATATCTACTGTATATCATATAGAATGTATTACATCTATGATTTGCATGATTACATCTGCTCTAGGTCTACCTATACTCTAGATCTACCAATACTCAACCCCTTCAAAAGGTAACCATTGCAGGCAATTAGATTGTGCCGTCATATTTGCCATTTTCTCTGCTCATTCAAATTGTGATACAGTACCTCATTGTTCCTCGTTTTAACCTCTGGACATTATTCAGGTTGTACAAGTACATGTGCATACATGTAGTTTTGGCTGATTGTTTGAGGAAGGTGGTTTAGGCCCTTGTTTTGATGATATGCTGTCAAGTTCAACCCAGCGCCTGCCAAGAGATGTGCATTTTCCTCTCATGATTTGTAATCTGTGTGGATAATGGATATATATAAATCATTCGTGTGTGTGAGAGAGAGAGAGATGGCGCTCAACCCACTGATAGATGACACATGGTGGAGCTCAGGCACCCTATTGTCTGTGTGCACACGTCTGAATCATCTGTCAACAATGCCGTAAATATCCCTTTTACTACCGGCCACCACCGCTCATGGAAAGTTACTTTGGGAGACGATATATACATTTACATTTACATTTACATTATATATGATATATCTACTACATGCATGCAAAAGGAATTTCAACAATATTGTGAAAAAAAACAAATGTATTCACAGTACACTAATACAAAAAAAGACTTTCAAACATTTTATGATTGGGCGCAAACAGTCATGTGGGACCTTTGATCTTGTTGTTGTTCAAAAGTAATCCGATCGGATTTCGGATAACAGATTTGATCAAATCTTGAAAATGGGTTGTTCAAAAGAAAAAAAGGATTCTGAAATCGGATTGGATTACGTAATCAAATCTTGGTTTTGATCAAACCTTCAGCATGCGTTGTTCAAAAACTTTTAGTAGGATTGGGATCACTTTGATCCAAAAAATCTGGATTAAACTGATCCCAGTAGAACGGTGGATTCAGGGTAGATTTCAGTCACAAAATGTAATGAAACTTTAAAGTTTGTATCCAATATTTGGATTATACAGTATATACATTTATTCATAAGATTTTCACTTAATTTGTTCATTTGTTCAGTGATCAAATATTTAAAGTAGACATTATGCTACGTATTCAGCCTTTCAGTACAGCAAATTCAAAAGATTTTGGCCTTATAAAATAATCCCCCAAACAGCTGTCAGTATTGAACACAAATAATATATAAATTATAAACTGTCACTTATCACTGTATATTAATCACACTGACATGGTCATCAGTCATTGACTTTGACTTGTGTTCAATTAAGGCAATCATAACCAAGGCCTATAAATGATGAACTATGTTCACTACACCAAAGCGATGGAACCATGGACTCAAAAGGCCCTAATTTCACTGTTGCTGAAACCTGCGCTACTAGAGGGTGTTAGGTGCCATTTTGACTCAATAGTAGGGAGCTTTAGTTCTGCTAAGGGTGGAGAAATTACCAACAAAAAGAAAAATTATATTTGGGTAGAAATCACCCAGAATGTGAATGCCATGGGGTCTGGCCAGAAGAGGACCACAGAGCAAGTGAAAGCTAGATGGAAGAATCTTAGGGCCAGGGCAACAAAGGACCACGCTGAAGCCAAAAACACCCAAACAGGCAACAAGCCCTTTAAGGGCTGAGCACCCCCCAAGGTTAAAACTCTGGCAACACCCTTGGCAGTAACGGCTTATAACATACGGTTATCCTATAACCATAGTTATATTAACATACTGGTCATTGCGTCTCGCTCTTTGCCATTATGAGATATCTCTTATCTCCTAGCACCTACTGTGCTCACGAACAAACAATTGCACTCACATGCACGTGACCAGGCCACGCCCCCGGGTCCTACTATATGACACCGGACATGGTCACACTCTACCTTCCTCTTTTTTGTTTCCAACATGGACGCTGCAGTGCACTCCGTGAACTAGTTGTTATGAAACGCAGGAAGAAATTACACAATGTTGGGTTTTTGCCTGAGGTTCACCAGCCCCTGGAATCTTCTCGGCACATCCTACCAGCACATCGGGCCTGTCCTGGGGTTCCTCATCTCGTGACAGCGGACTGAGGGACATCACGCAACGGTTAGCAGTCGAGCTACGTTGCGCAAAGGTAGGCCTGCGTTGTCAGGCATTGATACTAGCATGACTAATACTGCTCATTGTCCCGTGAGACAGCCGTGTGATGTATTGGCGCAAGGGGCAGGATATTTGGGAAAACATGGTCGTCATGACTCTGTTTTGGGTGTTTTCCCAACTATCCTATTGCACGCGTCTAATGCTAATGCTACAATGCTGGGTCTCCGTTCTTTGTTCCCCGCCGAGGGCTGTCTTTACTAAAAGGTCTTCCCTCCTCTTAACCATGCTGACGGTCAATCGGTGTCTAATGTTGGGGGTTTAGCGGGGGCTTGTTTACCATTTCATGAGTGGATGGGCTGAGGCCCAGGGCTGGTGTGCTTTTTGTGAATCTATGAATTGTGTGCAGGACTGGTGTTTTTCTCTGGTCTGCATCCCCTTAACAATTGTGTGTATGGGCTAGCCCATTCTGCAGTGTGTTAGTGGAGTTTTCGTTCATTTATTCATTTACCCCTTCATGGGTGCACACCACAGTTGAGGTTGCTGCATGCCTACTGGTGAGGCAGTGCTTCACTAGTAGTAGTCTTTTGTCTGCAACCACCACTGGTGCTCCGTGCTTGTGAAGCAGGTGACATCAGTCCTTTGCCTCTGACATGGTGGAACGGTGTCCCGCCCGGCCGACGCCATGAGGCAAGTCGGCCCGGCAGGTGACTGGTGGGCTGTTAAAGCCTATACCGCAGCGGTATAGAATTAGCAGCGACTAGCAACATTGTTCGAATTGCTGTTTTTCCTGTAAAAAATTGTGTCGGGTGGTGGGGCCTTAGGGCCAGCCGACGTCGAAACATTGCGCAAGGTTTTGAGGTTATTAGCTTTTGACCTAGCCGCAAGGTATAACCGCAGGGAGGGCTAGGATGCTGTCAACACTTGTTTACAGACATCTTTGGTTGGATCAGTCTCCCCTTGAGGAGGAGAGAAGGTTTTTCTCTCCTCAGGGCTCCCCTCTCCGCGGAGGGAATTTGTCTTTCCACAGGAGCGTGGGCGGTATTTGACCTAGGCCCCACACCGCCTCACACCGCGCAGCCAGAGGTGAGGGCGCGGCCTCGCCAGCGGCTGTGGCGAGGCCCCCAACCAGCGGCCATGTTTCCCCCGCCTTAGGTACCCTGGACACAAAGACAACAGGTGATCACAAGGCCGACAGCCTTGGCGGCCGAGGGATTGGCTACATTAGATGAGCACGCCCTAAAAAAACGTTGCCGTCTAGCTGTGTCTAGCTCGCTCTCCGGTCACTCCCCCCCCCCAACACCAGCGGGATACGGGCTCTGATTTGTTCCCTTTGGCTGCGGGCCCCGTGCCTTCAGTGAAGCACGAGCGGCCCCACGTTTCGCTTCTCATGGGGACAGGGGCTGACACCCAGTTGCTGGCTAGGCCTGGGTCTGTCCGTGAGAATGCTGTGCTGTCAAGCGGCTCCCACGCCACACGTTCTGCGTCTGTGTTTGGTGAGCCTGGTGTTGTGTCTGTCAACAACGAAGGTTGTCAGCAGTGGGAACTCGAGGCCAAGGGGGTCGCAGCGCGAGTTCCCCCAGTCCGCCCTTGCCAAGCCAGGTATCACGTTAGTGCCTCCCACGGCCGGAAGACCAGGTCAGCAGGCGCGCGTGATTTGGGTGGTAGTAATATCAATGCAGGGCTACGGTGTGTAGGAACCCACCCTATCGGGCAGGGTGGGGACCTCACGCCTTGCATGTCCAGCTGTAGAATAGTTCCTCAGCAATCCATGCCGGGGAGGTGTTCAGTGGGGGAGCTTTTCTCACCCAGTGTGATGTCAGCTTCCCCCGTATCAAACCGGCCCTTTCTGTCGGGGTCCCCCCTTGGGTGCGATTGCCTCGTTGGTAGTGTCAGGGTGCGATATCCCAGCTCCACGAGACACCTTGCTCACGCGGTTGGCGAGTCCAGGGTTGGCAACGCACAGCGGGTGGGACCGGGCCACCTATCTACGGTTCTTGGCGGACCAGCGCCAAGTGGCGGCGGGTGCGCTTGGGATTATCATCACATATGGCTACAGCAGTGCCATATGTCAAGGTGGATGGAGATAACGCTGAGGCGGGGACTTGTGTTGCAGTTTGCATAACCCCACCCATTTTCAGGTTTGGTACAGACCCTATTGTCAGGGACAACAGCAGTGACAGCTCTGGCCGACGATATCCAATCTTTGTTGGCGAAGAAAGCCATCGTCGTGGTCTCAAAGGAGGACTCGATGCGTGGCATTTCCTCCCGGTATTCCCTGGTGCCTGAGAAATCGGGGGGGGGGGTGGTGTCAGACCCATACTGGACCTGTCACATGGAAGGTTCAGAATGTTGACCGTCTCCCACCTGTTAGACGCTGTCAGGTGGGGGCCTGGTTCACCTCCATAGACCTGTAGGATGCGTATTCGCATCCCGATCTTCCGTCCTAGGGCTTACTTACGCTTCCTTTGCAGGGCCTAGCGTACGGGTACCAGAGGCTGCCGTTCGGCTACTCTCTGGCTCCCCGCATCTTCACCAAGTGCGTTGAGACCGCACTGGGGCCTCTGCGTTGTCGGGTGTTACGAATTGTATTCTGCCCTGGACGACGTTCTGGTCTTTGGCCGGTCAGGGTAGATCGCCAGGTCTCATACCAGGCAGGTGGTGTCTCACCAGCCTGGGTTTTGCTGTAGACTGGAAGTAGAGTTCTCCTTTTCCCAGTCAACAGGTGGAGTACTTGGGCTTTTTCTAAGCTCAAGGTCTATATGGCGAGTGGTTGGGTTCTCGGCACGCTCGGGAGGTTCCGTCCTAGGATGGTTACGGTGCTATCCGTGATGCGCCTGCTGCTGGGGTCCCTCTTGGCCTCCTCTTCATGAGGAGGATGCAGAGGTGGTTTTTTTCCAGTATGGAAATGGACCCGGTGTGAGACATATGGAAGCGGCTGAAGGTTCCCATGTCAGTACTGGGGGACCTCGTCTTCTGCCCTCACGTGCGGGGTCCCCGTGGGCAGCAGGCTGTCACACGTCACGGTCTTCACCGACGCCTCCCTCATGGGATGGGGGGGGGACGTGTCGGGCCAACGCAGTAGGGGGCAGCTGCCATGCTGCCCGGTCTGCGCTACATTCAATGTGTTGGAATTGAAGGCAGTCCTTCTGGTCCTCAAACGGCTCGACCACCTTGTGGTGGGCAAGCATGTTTTTGTCAGGACGGACAACACGACGTCAGCGTTGTATATTGTCAGACAGGGTGGAGTGCGCTCCCCCCGTCTGCACCGGGCGGCGGTCGGGCTCTGGCTATGGGCGTTCTCCATCTGCTCTGCCTGAGGGCTCTCCACATCCCCGGCAGGGAGAATGTGGGTGCAGGTGTGATGTCACGGGCGGTCCTCACCCTGACGGGTGGGGACTATGTCCAGACATAGTCGGGCAGGTCTGGGACCGATTCCGTGGCCGTCCGGGATTCTGTACGCATTCCCCCCCTTACACCTGATGGGGTGGGTACATCGGGTATATCGGGAACGCAGGACTTGGTCCTGGTCGCGCCGGGCCGGGGCTCAGCTGTGTGGTCCCCGGCTCTGATTCAGCTCTTGGTGGCCCCGCCGTGGCCTGTTCCGTGTTCTGCCTCCTGTTCTGGGGCTGCCTCTAGGCTTGGCTGCTGACAGTGTGAATCTGGTGGGGATGCGTCTTGACTATTCTGTGGTTAATGCTATCTGGTACGCGCGCGCTCCGTCCTCTGCCGCGGCTTACGCTGGGGAGTGGCGTATGGTCGAGTGTGGGGGCGGAACATTGTTCAGCCACCCTCTCGTGGAACATTCCTGCTTGGCGCTCGGCGTCTCAAGCCTGTGGAACGTTCTCTGTGTCTGAGTGGGACCTCCAACTGGTCCTGGGCCGGTTGTCGGAGGCCCCGTTTGAGCCTCTTGAGCAGGCGCCATTGGATCTGCTGTCTTGAAGACAGTGTTCTTTTTGGCCAACACCTCCGCTAAACGCGTGGGTGAGCTGTGTGCTCTCTCGGTGCGGCCTGAGTGCCTGTCTATTCGGCCGATAGCGGTGTGACTCTGAGGCCTAATCCAGTCTTCGTGCCAAAGAATATCCGGAGCTCTTTCGCTCCAGGGATATTGTGGTTCAGGCGTTTGTCCGCCTCCTCACGCTAGTGAGTTGGAGGCAGGCCTTTACCTGTTGTGTCCTGTCCGTGCACTGGGGGTTTACCTCAGGACTTGGGCTCTCGGGGCTTCCGTTCAACTGTTTGTTTGTTACGGTGGCCCTTGCGCGGGTGAGGCGCTGTCCAAGCAGCACCTGTCACATTGGTTGTGCGGGGGCGTTGCCTTTTGCTGCACATTGGCTGGACAGGTCCCCCCTCGGTTAGGGGGGCCTCGGTGGAGGACATCTGTGCTGCGGCCTCCTGGTCCTCCCCGGGTCCCTTCGTTAAGTTTTCCCTCCTGGACATGACTGGGGGTTCTGTCTCCCAGGCGGTTCTGGGGTCTGGGACCTCTCCTGAGTCCCGCCCTTGGTGGGCTAGCAGGGGTGTGTAGGTGTGTGCCACGGGGTGATGTGTCACACGTGCCTCGCCTGTGCTGTGCGTTTTTCAGGGGTCTCTGGTTCCCCCTTTTTCGCACTTTGGTGGAGTTGACTGCCCCCCCCCCTTCGTTAGGACGCGCGGGTGGACGGGACTCCCCTCCTCCCTGGTAGTGGGGCTTATGGGCCCTCAGGGGGTACACTTGTCTGGTCACGCGTCTGCTCTGTCCCATATCTCATAATGGCAAAGAGCGAGATGCGATGACCAGTATGATAATATAACGAAAGGTTATCCTATAACCTAGTTATATGAATACTGGCAGAGCGTCTCGCTCTTAGCGCCCTGAGGTCCCTTGGTTGGGTATTCAGTGTTGGAAACTTTTTCTGAGGAAGGTAGAGTGTGACCATGTCCGGTGTCATATAGTAGGACCCGGGGGTGTCGCCTGGTCACGTGCATGTGAGTGCAATTGTTTGTTCGTGAGCACAGTAGGTGCTAGGAGATAAGAGATATCTCATAATGGCAAAGAGCTAGACGCTCTGCAAGTATTCATTTAACTAGGTTATAGGATAACCTTTCGTTATATGAGTATAGCGAGCGCTCTGCACTCTAGTGGAACCCTATCCCTTATCAATCTAATACTGAATAATTTTTTTCACACACTACACACCCATCCTGGCCACACCCACATCCGCTCCTCTACATAAGCGGGGTTGTGGCCATACTAACAGCTCCTTCCCAAGTCTTTCACCACTGAAGGCGAAGACCACGGGGTCCTCAGTGATTCAGTGCAGAGCGCTCGCTAGAATAGAATAGACTTTTAATTGTCATTGCACAGTATACAACGAAATTTCAGGGGAGCTCCCACAGACCGTAGTACAATATATACATACATAAACACATAACACATATAACACTGTACATAACAGAATATTTTAAATAATAAAGTGCATGATGGGTGGTAATCAGTGATTATCAAGTCCAGGTAAGTGCATGGTGCACGTGAGGGGACAGTCAATGAGCGTTTAACAGTCTGACTGCTTGGGGGAAAAAGCTGTTCTTAAATCTTGAACTCTTGGCATGTATGGACCGGTATCTCCTCCCTGAGGGAAGGAGCTGACTATGGTTATGGGATAACCGTATGTTCTATTATCGTATATAGCTTACGCTCTGCACTCTAGTGGAACACAGGAGCTGAGCAGAGCGGAAGCTTGACAAATGTACCCGCTGAGGCCCCCCACAACCATTAGAACCGGGTAGGACCCCGAGCCCCCGGACCCCCCTAGAGGGGGACGGGAGGGAATCCGATCCGACTGTGCGAAGAGGGTTTAGCAACTCAACGCACAGGGTGAGCAGATTGTGGGACTTACCTTCACACAGAAGGACCCACGACTACACAGGCGCGCATCCCACATGACACTAGAGAAAGAACAGGAAGGGAAAAAAACCTGTTACAGCCCCTAACATCACGGGGTCAAGGTCAAGAACCCAACCTTGTGGCAAGGCCATAGCAGCGGAGCGCGGAGGAGGACCCAGCCCCAGGAACAGCCTGAGGGTCAGGACCCCCCGGAAAGGGGGCCTGGTGAGGCCAACGATGCCGTAGCATCAAGACCCCACCAGACGGTCACTAGTGACACCACCCCCCACATCGCCAGCGTATCGGACAGGGCCCAATCCAAGAGAAGGCCCTTCCCCCCTACAGCACGCCGCCCTGAAGCATTCTACAGAGGCTACACCCCCACAACACTGTGGGGCCAGTCGGCGCACCGGGGAGACAACCCCCAAAGAGGTTGATCCCTCAATCCTGGCAACAGGCCAAGAGCATCACTTGACCTGTGCCCGGAGCACTGCGGACTAGACAGGCGCCTAAGGGGTCTACTGTGAACAGCACCCCGGCGGAAGGGGCGTTCGGTATGCTGAGCACCATGTCGCAGCCTCCACAAAACCCGACCCCCTAGAGAGGTCGAGGTAGAGAAGGCTGACACGATTGGCAGACGTCACGTCTGCCACACTCGCAGGCAAACGGGGTCAAGCCCAGCCTAAACCCGAGAGTCGACTCTGCTACCAACACACCGGGGAATCAACCACCCCCCTATGTTTAGTTTAACAGGAAGCGGTTGTTCCCTTAACCCCCCCAAGAAAAAAACTCTGACACACAACTGCACGTATACACCGGCTATACAGGCAGTACAAGTGTTACAGTTTTCAAGAAGGGGTTAACCCAGGCCGACGAGAACGAGTCTGGACCTGGGCCCGGCGGACCGGGACGTACACAGGGATGCCAGAGGGCATCCACCTCGACAGCCCCCTCCCAGCCCCGCCGAGCAGGGGAAGGGAGGGGCGAAAAAGAATGGAGAAGGACCAGGCCCCTTAGCACAGCACAAGGTACAACACATTATGGACCAAGCAACTGCAAAGGATAACTCGCAGTGACGTAACCACGACACACACCTCCATAACATCAATCCCTGTGACGCCCGGGCCAACCCGGCATTTCCCCCCCGAAAAAGCACAAAGTCCTTCAGGGCACCAGAACAATAGATCTGCGCCCCGGCGGACAAAGGGTTAACTGACCTGGTCCGGCGCGACCAGAACCAGTCGCGTGTCCTAATCACGCCACCATCCCCAGTCCTAAGAGGGGGGTAGGTACGCGTGTCGATCTAAAATATCACAGAGCGCCACCAAGACGGTCAGAACATGAACGCACCGTGCCCGTTGGCCCACCCCATGGGCGTGAGACCCCTCCGCCAATGCTTCGATCTACTCCGTCATCTCCCCCCAGAGATGAGCGAGAGTTCGTCAAGACTAACCTAGTACACTGGCGCTCGGAAGAGATCAAATCTCCATCCCAGTCGCTCTACAAAAAACGCTGTTTTCATAATGAGCAACCAAGGCACGCCAGCCCATGCGTGGTTCTACACTGAAAGCACCTAGGGCCAGGGCCATGTACACGTCGAGACCCAAAACACATCAATGGTAATTCTAACAAGAAACCAGATAACGTTCCCTCCACGCCGCCTGGGACGAGCGGCAGGAAGCTGGCCAAAAGACACAGATACAGGCCCCATATTACGCGTCTGAGGGAAAAAACCCTGTCAACACTGCTCTGTATAAAAGAGAGGAGACAGGGAACCCCCAGAGAGACCTCCCACATGAGTAATAATTGAAAAGATATATGATGAACTCGTTTGTGAAAAACAGGTTTTTATACAAGGCTTTAGGCTCATGTGCGAACAAGTCACCCGTGTTTACATACTTCACCAAGTAAAGAGAAAACACAGACGTTTGTGTGAGAGTGAACAGTTTTAAGTACCTCGGAGCCCACATATCCGAGGACTTGACATGGACCACACACATTGACAGTGTTGTGAAGAAGGCACGACAACGCCTCTACTTCCTCAGGCGCCTAAGGAAGTTCCAAGTCAGTCAGAAGATCCTTATGAACTTCTACTCATGTACAATAGAGAGCATCCTGACTGGCAACATCACCTCCTGGTTTGGGAATAGCACTGCACAAGACCGAAGCAGACTACAAAGAGTGACACGTTCAGCCGAACGCACAATTGGAGGGGGGCTTCCCACCCTCCAGAACATTTACAACAAGCAGTGCAGGGGTAAGGCTAAGAGAATCATCAAGGACTCCAGCCACCCGAACAACTGCCTCTTTGAACTGCTGCGGTCAGGCAAGCGATACCGGAGTCTCAAGGCGAGCACAGAAAGACTCAGAAGAAGCTTCTATCCCCAGACCATCAGGCTGCTCAACGAACAATAAACACTATGCAACAACCATCAAATGCACACAGCACACACATCCACACGCACACACTCACTTTAAACAAACAACACACTGCAGCACCCACTCTCCACACTTTAGATCACCTAAACACACTTTATATTTATTGGTAAAGGATTTGCACTACAACTCGTACACCTTACTGTAAATTGTACCTAAATTGTACCTCATCCCATTTCTGCTTTGCACTATATAGTATTGTATATTAGTACATTGCATAGTATATTGTATATTGTATGGTAACTCAGTTACTTCTATTCTGCATCGAACATTGTACATATGTCTATACTGAACACTGTGACCTCTATTTTTACTTCTATTTTACATGCTATACTATTTTATTTCATACTTATCTTGTCTAGCACAGTCTCTGGAGCGTAACAGTAAGAAGCATTTTGTATAAAAGTATTCTGTACTTCTGTATGACAACTATTAAAGAAACTTGAAACTTTAACAGTTTGAGTGCCAGCCATTAACATGGGAAACATGGTTAAATGCCGGACCCACTTCAATGATAGCGTTGTGAACGCATAATCTCTCTCTCTCTGTGTCTAATCTGCCTATCGTTTATCAATGACTTGTTTGCAGTCAACATTGTCGAAACGGATTGTTTTTTAATGGGTTCATTTTCGTTTTATAGCATTTTGAAAAGCCCTTGTTTTTCAGGAAAATATATAGATTCCGTGATAAAAGGCATTTACTGGAATATTCTAGCATACACAAAAACGTTGTAATTTTTCTGCCTATTTATGAATTGTTTTCAAATAAACGCTAGATTATCGATAGTATATGTGTACTTATGCACGCTATAGAGGCGGGCTGAAAAATGGATTCTCTCATTTCCTCATCAGCAATCACAGCCACACACACACGCATAGGGCAAACGCTTATATCTCTGTGAAAACAGCTCTGATTATCCTAAGACTGGTCAAATAAATTCCTTACCTGAGATCAGATGTTATCCAAAAAGAGTATTCCAATTCCTGATCGCCATTCCAAATATTGATCACTCTTATTGATTACAGTGTTGGGTCCTGTAAATACATAATCCACGCGTTTTCCGGGCCGGCGAGCACAATCGATCCTTCAGTTGGCTTGAGAAAAAAGTTAAATGAGCAAACTGGCCACCCCCCCTTCAGCAGTGTAAAGTAATGGGGTGCCGTACCACAGGGAGAGACGATAGGGGGCGGTATCTTCCCGATTGAGCTCAGAGAGACTCTGCAGCACTAACCCGAGGCTCGATTGATGAAATATGAATTCAAATCGCCAATAAAAAAAAAAGACAAACAAACGCTATATAGCGTCGGGGGCACTCAAAGGTCGGCATGAACTAACGACAAAAGGCGTCCGTGGCACTCAATGTGTTAAGAGAGGGTCAAAGACCTCGGTACAAGCTACATATGTGATTACTTCTGTAGGATAACACTCTAACCTGATTGTGGACTCAATGCCATGTTTCCCAAACGTAACAGAATACACACAACCCCCTCAGATAAAAAAGGTAAAGTTCACTCTCACTACTGCAAGAAGAACACTGTGAAGTGGATTCCCAGACTGTTTCGGTTCTGCTCTGCTTCAGAACCTGTTGGTTAGTACTCTGGCGTTGTGTCTCAATACTTTAAAGCTGGGAATCACTTCTCTTCAAACTGACTGAGCAGGCCGAAAGGCAGAAGGAATTAAGGAGGAAGGTATTTCAACAGTTGTTTAATCAAAGTTTTAAGAGTGTATACAAATTACAATAAGAAGATGCTATGGTTGTTGATCACAAACACTATGCCGTAAGATGATAACAACCAGCTAATATTACAGTATAAAGATAAATTGTTGCTGGTCTTTGTTGTCCTGGCTGACAAAACAAAGCAGTCTGTTTTCAGTATAAAGCTGGTCTTTGTTGTCCTGGCTGACAAAACAAAGCAGTCTGTTTTCAGTATAAAGCTGGTCTTTGTTGTTCTCGTTCTGCCTTGGCCTCCTTGGTGTTGATGGTGGAGATGGTGAGAGAGGTCTTGTCCTTGTGGGTTGTTGGTTCAGAGTTCTTTTGTTGTTTCTTTGAGTCCTCTCCCCACATCACACACCCATTATTATAGCCCCGGCCGTGTCTCGGAGTTGATGACATCATCACATTAGTTCCTCCAATCACAGGACTGCTTAAGCTGGCATTTGAAAATAGGGGTTTGGCTTATAGGCCAAACCCTTTTCACATAAATGCAAACAGAGGCTGGCCTTAACCATCTACCTTTAACATTGCATTATTTTCATTTCCTTATATCTTTTACTTAAACACATTACTTGACTTGTTAGTACTTTGATGTACCTCAAGATATATTGATTACCTAAACACAGATATATTTCTTTATTACTAAGTCTGTTTGACTTTCAGAACATATATCTAACAAATCTAATCTTTCTGTTAGCTTAATAGAATACATTTTAATACCATATAGAACATTGCTTAACAGATTGCAGAATGTGTAACCATCAATTAATCATACTGAACATTAATTGAAAATAGCACAGACACATTAACTAATTGTAGACATTTTAGTATGACCAAACACTAATTACATTTTAACTTACTTATTCAAATTACTATTTTAACAATATACCAGGAAATATTTAGTTTGGAGATCTCCTGTGTGTGTGTGTGTGTGTGTGTGAATGTGGGGGTGTGTGTGTGTGTGTGTGTGAATGTGTGTGAGTGTGTGTGTGTGGATGTGTATTCGAAAATGTGTGTGTGTTAGTATGTGTGTGTGTCTGTCTGTGTCCCCAGGCCGTCTTTGATCACTGTGTGTGTGTGTGGATGTGTATGTGTGTGTGTCTGTCTGTGTCCCCAGGCCGTCTTTGATCACTGTGTGTGTGTGTGGATGTGTATGTGTGTGTGTGAGTATGTGAGTGTCTGTGTGTGTGCCCAGGCCGTAAGCAGCTGATAACACTTCACTGTGTGTGTGACAGGAAACTTCAGCGAGATAACATGTCTACATGACCTTTTGGTCTCTGTTTGATCTATCCCCTAAAGGGAAGTAATCTTACCCCAGCTGCCACTATGCCATTGTCACCCCAGGAGGGCATTTGCACAATCAGTCTATTGTAACCACACACAGACAATCTATGACTTATTGTTTTGAGGCCCAAATATTTCTACACATTTAGTTAATCATGATATATATGTTTTGGATTTTACAACAACTGTCTTCTTCATGATGAGGGAAGACAAGTCTTTCGACCGAGTGCTAGCCACAGGCCTTGCTAAGCACACATGTATAGCATATTAGCATATTTTTATCATCAGAAGCATGAATAGTCTCTCCACTACAATAAAAAATAAAGATAAATAAATAAACATCTAGACATGATTTTTTAACGTTAACAGTAGGCTACCGGGTAGCCGCTAAAACGCGAATCAGTTGACTATCACTTTCCGTAGCTAGCCTAGCACGCTAGTTAACTTTCTCGGCTCGTCTGCAGTCAGCCGCCAGAGGCGAAAATGTGTGACAAACGAAAAGGAGATGACGGCAGCTCATCTGCAAAAAAAATTAGGACCTGCAGCAATCGCGAAAATTACATCACCATGGGCTTCACTGAGGGACCAGACAAACGACCTGAGTGTATGATTTGTGGAGAAAAGTTGGCAAACTCGAGCCTGAAGCCCAGCAAGCTGAAGAGACATCAGGCGTCTAAGCATCCAGAAACCGTTGGGAAGGATCCGGACTTTTTTCGGAGGAAAGAACAGTCTCTCAAGGCGAACAAGCCCGTTGATGTTAGAGTAGCGTGGAGCAGGGGTGGCAGTGATTTACAGAAGGCTACCGAAGCCTCCTTTGAGTGTTTGCTTTTAATTGCAAAAGCAAAGAAACCGCACAATATTGGCGAGCAGCTCATCAAACCAGCCTGCATCAAAATGGTTTAGAAACTGTGCGGCCCACAGGTGGCGGATAAACTAAAATCAGTACCACTCTCGAACAATGTAGTGAAAGACCGAATTGATAAGATGTCAAGTGATTGCGAGCAGCAGCTGTCAGAAAAGCTTAGAAAGGGTCCATTTGCCATACAACTTGATGAAACTACAACTGTCGCAGACGAGGCTGTGCTCATCGTTTATGTGCAGTATATCGAAAATGAGGATCTGAAGCAGGACATTCTCATGTCAGTCAACCTTACTACCACCACTCGAGGTGAGGATATTTTTACTGCAGTGGATTCTTACTTCATTCAACATAAATGCAAACTGTTCACCATTAGGGATTTGAGAGGATGAATACAGGATTTGAATATTGGCCAACATTTTGAAATACATATGGTGCAAGATGAGATTTGTTGATTGAAGGCACAAGTCAAAGAAGCATAGTGGGTCTAATTATGATGTATATGCCTGTGTATAAGCAGTTTGTTATAAAATGACAAAAAAAAGTATTAAAATGACAAAAAGAAGTATTTTATGGTATTTTATTAGGAGGGGGGTCCAGGAATTTCATCAGAGATGTTTGGGGGTCCCTGGGGGAAAAAAGGTTGTGAACCCCTGCCCTAAGCAAACACACAACCCCACAGCTAGGTGAGGGTTATATATCGTATCCCTAATATATAGTGAATAAATACACATTTTGTAACAAAAACCAGTCCCGCAAATACTGCGGCATGGTCATGCTGGACCTACAAAAGGCCTTCGACACTGTCAATCACACCATTCTGATTGACAAGCTAAAAGCAATTGGTTTATCAGTGAGCTGGATACAATCCTACCTGGAGGGGAGGGAACAGATGGTGGATGTAAACGGTACCCTATCCCCCCCCCTCACAGTGATCTGTGGTGTTCCACAAGGAAGCATACTAGGACCGCTACTATTCCTAATTTATGCAAATGACATGTCGTCAGCTTGTGACTGCAACTTGTTCCTGTTTGCGGACAACTCAGCCCTGCTGGTCTCTGACAAGAACAAGTTACAGGTTGAAAAAGCCCTCAGCTCGGAACTAGGCAAAATCTGCATATGGCTCGCCGACAACAAACTATCATTACACATGGGCAAAACAGAGTCCATTCTCTTCGGTTCAAATAACAAACTCAGCAAGACCGACGGCTTCTCGGTTACAGTGGGTGACAATATTATCACAAGGAAAGATGAAATCACCTACCTGGGTTCCATCCTAGAGGCTAATCTTTCCTGTGACAAAATGGCATCCAATGTAATAAAAAAAGTCAACCAACGAACGCGATTCTTGTACCGGATCTCCTCTCTGGTAAACAAGAATACCCTGAAGACTCTAGCAGGAGCACTCATTCAAGGGTACTACGACTATGCTTGCACCTCATGGTACCAAAGCACCTCAAAGGCACTAAAAAACAAATTACAAACATCTCAAAACAAGCTAGTCAGACTACTGCTTGACCTGACTCCTAGAATCCACCTCACCCCTGCCCACTTTGACAACCTAGGATGGCTTAGAGTAGACGACAGAGTACAGCAACTTGCAATGGGCCTGGTCTACAAGATACACTACGCGACCAAGGTACCCATGTACATGTCAAAATACTTCCCAAAGGTCAGTGAATACCACGATCACAACACCAGAGGGAGCTCCACAAATCATGTAAAACCCAGATTCGGCTCAAACAAGGGACTAAACACGTTTCGCAATTATGCCACATCAATGTGGAACGCCCTACCTAGAGCTGTAAAGGAATGTTAATCACTACCCACTTTCAAAAACACTCTCAAAAAACACCTACGTGAGACTGCAATTCGAAACTGGCCCCTACAAATGTCCTAACCTAGTTGTACAGTAAATGACCAAGTAAGGCTTTGTCAGTATTCCAATGTACAGTGTAAAATGTGTGTGTGTCCCCTACCCAACAATCAATCAATCAATCAATCAATCCCTCACCAGGAGGGACTTTTTTATTTAACCCTTTATCTGCCGGAGATTATTCTCATCTTAATCCCTTCTCTGCCAGTACTGTAAGTCTATGGAGATGTTCCCCTTCTTTGCAGGGCTATAACTTTTTAAATTGTATTGCTAAATTGACATTACTATGGCCCATTCATCATCAAGTATCTATCGTTTAGGATGTAGCAACGTTCTACTTTTTCATTCACACATTCATACTAAAATACTGTCTAAAGTATAAATATGTTTTTATCGTTTTCTGTAGCATTCCATAGAACGTGAGTTATAGCCATAAATACATATATTAGATCATCAAATGTAGTTTGATACCGATTGACGTCAGATAAAAAATTTCAATTGTACAAGGTCCTAAACGTCATGACTCATCATCTGATGTTGACCGGAGGGGGGGGGGGGTCGTTTATAATGGAATGACCGACGTTAAATGAATCATGTAGTATGGGTGATATGTTGATCATAGCAGTTTGTATGGATAATAATAATCAAACACGCTGAAACTCACCGCAGCTTCCTCTGACCGTTGGGTGATCAGCGTGGAGCAGAAAGATCGCTATTATGGGATGTTGATATATGCGATCCATTTCCAGGTTGTATAATACTATATACGTCCAAATAACGTTTATTGAGTTAGGGCAACCGATCGATTATCCAGTGTGTCGAGATGGAGCCCCGGGAGCGATAGCGAGTGGCCGGACGAAATATGGGTGAGCACCACTTCCGGCCGCTCACTTCCGGTTTTGGCAATTCGCCGATCGGCCACCAGATGGCGGTCTTGAACCGTTGGAGAGTTGAGAGGAGATCTACAGCACCCGTCAAGTCTCCGTGGGTGAAATATGATTGCCATGACAGATTTTTGAAATATTGATCTCAAAGACGCTGTACGACGTCATTGGCAGATTACGCATGGCGGAGCATGACGTCGTAACACGTTCTTGGCGAAGAAAGGGTTAATAACAAAATCATATGTTGGGGGGGGGGGGGGGGGGGGCAGGGGTAAACAGGGGAGTCACTAGCGGCGCTGCCGCATGCAGAGCGCTGTTTGCCCCCACGGGGAGCCGGCCCGGAGGAACGGTTCTGGGGAGCCTGGTCACGACGATCCCTACCGTTACCTCCGGGCATGGTGCGGCTGGCTGCAGCGGACGAGGCACTCCCTCCACTCCTGGCCTTCTTCGCCGAAGGTCCAGCAGCGGCGCCGGTGGTGGCGGAGGCAACAGTCGCGGTCCTCTGCTGGCGTTGCTTCTTCCGGACATCACCGGTGGCATCAGGTCGGGGGAAATGGGGTTGGAGCACGGAGCGCTCCTCCTCCATCTCTCTGCAGGCTGCCGTCATCTGCTGCATGGCCGACCCGAATAGCCCAGCATCGGAGAAGGGGGCCGTGAGCAACGGAATCCTCTTCTGTTCTTCTGTTCCGGCACCCGTGCCTGCTCCAGCCAAAGGTGGCGCTGGGAGAGAGTGGCCAGGGCGCGCTCCTTCCCCGCGGCTATCGCCTGCAGCTGGGTTAGGTGCAGGATGGCTCCAGCCGCCTGGGCGTGAAGGTATCGCTGATGGTCATCCAATACCGACCCACCCGCCATCAGCCCCGACATGTAGCGTGCTAGCTGCGCGATGTTGGAGGTCGCAGTTAGGCTCTGAGTCGCGGCGATGTACACCTGGTCACTCCAATTTAGCCACCTGCCTAGCCGATTTCCCTTGGGGAACCGGCTTTCGCAACGGCTCCCACACCATTTCGGGACAAAGTATGGATGCCATCGGGCTATCAAGCCGAGGCACCCCGCCCTTTAGCCCCTGGACCAAACCCACCACCCGCGTGACTGGCACGTAGGCGGGGGTAAGGCCAACAATGCGGGAGATTACCTGTCCCTGTGTCACGTAGGCCTCCATCGCTGGGAAGAATGGGCAGACAACGCCCGTCTCTCTCACAGGACGACGTTGCCAGAGATGACCTATCATGTCATCAGGAACAGGTGCTGGCAGTGGCTGTGGCAACGCCACGCCATTAGCGGCTGCGTGGCGGCCGCCATGAGCTCGGGGAACAAGGCAAGCCACTCCCCTTGCGTACCTCCCTCCACGTCACTCGCGTCCCTCACGTACAGGAGGCTGCCACTGGCGCCACCATCCGACGCGGCAGATAGCTGGGCATCTTGTCTCAGGGTCGGAGGTTCTAACCCAACCCTGGAGTACAAGGGACCCCAAGGAGACGCAACACTCCCTGCCACTCCCAGAGGGGGAGAGTGATACGTATCTACTGGGGCTTCGAACAAGAGAGCTCTTGCCCCCTCCATATAATCCTCAGTCTCCATCGGAAATGGAGACGAGGCAAGAGAACTCTCGTCCGGCTCCAGCACAACATCAAAGCCAGGCCGTTCGCCCCTGCTGCTCGCCGCCTTACGACGAGAGCGAGCTGAGGCGAAGAGTCTGCGTCGCAAATCCCCTGCCACCAGAGGAGCTGTCGGCCTGTCCACTGGCGGGGGAAGCAGGGCCGGAACCAGGCCATCTCACGGAAGATGGAGGCTCAACGGCCCCTCGGAGAGGCAAACTCACACCGGGCGCCGCCCAGGCGTATCTGGCTGCCACGGCCGCGGAGCCAGAGACGCCCCACGACGCACGGAGGACGCGGCAATGGTGAAGCGCTGGTGAAGGGTGACGTTGCGAGCGTCCAAACCTTCCGAAGGTGCAAACATTATGTCTTAGCTTTTCTCGTAAAATTGCGAGAGAGAGAAAAATAAGATACAATGTCCACGTAGCTCCTTTCCAACAACTGTTTCGGCACTAAACTCAAAGTGGTGTATACAGTCACTTCTACGGTGGTGAAAATAGGGAAGGAGCTGTTAGTATGGCCACGACCCGCTTATGTAGAGGAGCTGATGTGGGTGTGGCCAGGTGGATGGGTGTGTACATGTGAAGAAAATTATTCAGTATTAGATTGATAAGGGACAGGGTTCCACTAGAGTGCAGAGCGTAAGCTATACGATAATATAACCTCAGATGATCGCTGGGACAAACTAACAAATAACATGCTCCAAAGGCCACATAACGCCAGCAAATTCCCTTGCTGCTATTCACGTGACTCTAGTCAATGAATTAGCGATACCCTGTCATTACTCCTCCTTACCGTCTCCTTTCAGCACCAGCAATAACAGGTTCCTTGATTCTGTGATCATCCCACTGTGAAAAGAGTTACAAGCAAATTACACATAAATCATCAGATTGGCTGACAACCTGTTGTTACTGTAACTTACTCAACTGTAAAAAAATTAAATAAAAGGTTTATCTAAGGCCAGGAAACACTCTTGCACCTCTCATTAGGCACATGTAACGGCTCATTAGAACTTCTCATGATGAAGATATTTTATTCTGTTATTAGGAGGTGGCAATGTTATTATTATGCATAATTGCCATGTTGCACTAGGATTTTAAGACCAAGTATGGTTATTGATGCTTCATGATAGATAGATAGATAGATAGATAGATAGATAGATAGATAGATAGATAGATAGATAGATAGATAGATAGATAGATAGATAGATAGATAGATAGATAGATAGATAAAGGGAGGGAGGGAGGGAGGGAGGGAGGGATGGATGGATAGGAATAATAGACAACCAACTCAAATAATACAGCCAAACTGGATGAATTATCCGGTAGATGTGGGATGTCTCATGTTAACAGGATTTGGGATTCTGGATCAGCCAGACCCTATTTCCATACTGTGATAACACTGTCACCTAGATACATTTTGGGGGTTTTCACAGCTTGGTATTGTGACACAATTGGGCAATAAGTCACGCAGTCATTCAGTGTGAGCAACATTCTTTATTAAATGTATTTGGGTATAGGAGAACATTTGCTGTTGTTATTGCTGGATAATCACAATCTCACTTTACCTCACTCTCAGTTTACCTCACCTTACTTCACCGTAATTCACCTTACTTCACCTGAAACTGAGCAGGTCTTCCTCTGAAAAACCTGTCTTATCAAGTGATAAAACCACCCATGCCCAGATTGCCAAGAACCTCAGTATGATCCTTGATAATATGTCATACATGTCCTGCATTGCAGCCACAAGCCTTCATAGGCACTCTATGGAATCTGCAGAATCAGTGCCCTCCTCACAAGGCTATCAGCCCAACTTAACTACTGCAACTCGCTCCTAGCTGGGCTCCACTCAGCCCCTACAACTCATCCAGAAGGCTGCAGGCCAACTTGACTTCAACCTCCCCCAGATTCTCCCATGTCGCTGTCCACTCCTGCATCACCTCCACTGGCTCCCTGTCAAGTATCGGATCAAGACCCTGCTGTAGTCCCCCGACAAGGCTACCAACCTACCCCCTATCACCCACCCAACCCCCCTACCTCAACCCCTACACCCCAGTCTTCTCCATGCACCCTATCTGCCTCTGCCCAGACTCTTCAAGGGAAAACACTGTTATCATCAGTTCACCCCATGGATTAAAACGTCTGCTGTGTTTAATTCACTTTGTTTTTTCATTTAGTTAGAACAGCTGTCTTTTTTTTTTTGAACTTTCTTTTATTTTGTGTCATAATGAACATCACATTGCAATAATCATACAGTATAATATACTTGATTCACATATTCAATGACATTTGTTACTCAGGCTCTTCCCTCTTATTCAATTTGTTTTCAAAGTATTCAGCGTAATCAAAATAAGCTGTATAATCCGAGTACGCCTCTTAAACAACCCAGTGGGGAGGGATTTTTACAATTTTTTTTTTTTTTATGATTTTTTGTAGGATAAGAAACGAAAAAATAAATAGACAAATAAATTTAGCAAAAAAAAAAAAAAAAAGAACAGCAACAAAAAAAGAAAAAAAGAGAGAGTGTGCGTCAGACTCATGCTAGTGTATCTCCAGGTACAAGGTTACAAGTGACCATCTCTGCATAAACATATCTTTTTTCAGTTGCAATTGTGCAGTCATTTCTTCCATTGTATACATCTGTCTCAGTCTCTTGGTCCATTGTTTGATTGTCGGTGGTTGATTTTGTAGCCATGCCATAGTTATCATTTTCCTTGCTATTAACAGTATCACTCTCAAGATGTATAACGTATCTCCATAGTATGTGCCTTTCGGTATACATCCCAAGATATAGTACGATGGATTCAGAGGTAAGTCAAGATCTAGAATGGTTTTAATCTCATTTTTGATATTCACCCAAAATGTCTGCACCCTTGGACAGTCCCAGAAAATATGTGTATGATCTCCGATCAATCCACATCCTCTCCAACATAGTGGTGAGGACCCACCAGCAAATCCGGAGAGAACTTGAGGAGTCCTAAAGTACCTGACCTTGACCTTCCAGTCAAACTCCTTCCACATTGGACTATTTGTGATTTTATGATTGCTTGAATGGCTGTCCTCCCATTCTTCATTTTCTATGATCACATTAGCTTCCAACTCCCATTTTTCTTTAATATAGGTGGTGTCTCCTGGATCGTCTAGTTGTAACATGTTGTAAATATTGGATATCTGCTTTCTTTCCATCAAGTTTTTTTCTATTGTGTTAATAAAGTACCGCTCCACATTTGTTGGTGGTCTCTTAATTGCTTCCCACTCACTGTGAGTCATTACATAGTGTCTTATTTGAAAGTATCTAAACATGTGAGGTGAGGGGACTTAGGGGGAGGAGAGAAGAGTTTGAGGGCTATGCGTGCGATTGGGAGGCAGTCAGCAGGTGCAACAGTCTGTTATGATCTGTTGCAGATTTAGTTTAAAAGCAGTGAGCGATGTAAGGGCAGTGAGTTTAAGGTTGTTTTGTAAGGTGTTCCAGTCAGATGCAGCAGCAAATCGGAAGGCGTTGGGGATGGTGAGTTTGATGAAGTTGCTGGACCTTAGGTTGTAATCAGAAGTGGAGACGTGCAGAAGGGAGGAGAGGTAGAGACGTGTTTTTACCAAGTATGGTTTTATAGATGACTTGAAGCCAGTGAAGAAGCATTCTGGTGTGAAGAGATGTTCACCGGCCATAAGGATAATTCCTTTGGCGTTACCAGCCAAAAGTGAGGCTATACCTTTAAAGAAATTGGGGCAGTCTTCATTTGGTGCATATATATTTAGAAAGGTTATGATTGATCCTCCTATTGACCCCAGGACCATAACATATCTGCCCTGGTCATCTGCAATTTCCTTTTCTTTGGTGAAGTATACTGATTTGTTAAATAGAATAGCCACTCCTCTCTTTTTCCCTGTTTGACAGGACGCACTATACACCTGGCCCACCCATTCTCTCTTCAGTTTCTGGTGTTCGTTCATTGATAAGTGCGTTTCTTGAATGAATGCTATAGAGCACTGCATTTTCTTAAGTTGTCCAAAAAGTTTTTTCCTCTTTATTGGGTTGTTAAGACCATTTATATTGTAACTAATACATTTAAGGCTTGTCATAATGTCATTGTATTTCGTATTAACTCTGTCTTAACTCATTCAGCGCCAGCGTGTACCCCCATCTGTGCTGTCTATGGGCCAGATTTTCGTGACCATTTTCGCGATATTTCATGATCTTTGCGGAGCTATTGTATATTCTATATTATAGCTATGGAGACAATAGTATGGCTCATTTGATAGAAACTATTTGTAGTACAACATGTAAAAAGGGTTTGTTTCTACATACCTTTGTTCATTTACAATTCCAATATAAACATTGCCTCGTTTCACTCAAATCCAAGCTGATTTCCCGGAATGCGAGTTACAGAAAGTTTTCTGCGGGTATGCGTAAATCATGTTTTTTGCTCGCCTGAGACATTATTACCAGGCCAAAGGTAAACACATGGCCTTGTTTCTTCACAAAGCCAGGGGGGGGGGGTCGTTTATCCAAAGCAGTGATCATATAAACGCATGTTTTATGATGGAGTTTCGGTAAAGTACACGTAATAAAAGACGTTACCTTTGTTTTAGATGTACTCCATTTCTCACGTCGAGTCCAAACGTGTCTTGAATCAGAACAGGATCAATACATATGCCTTCATCCATCTACTTCATCTGCTCGGGCCAGACTATACCACGGAGCCGAATAGGTTTCTTCATCTGTCGATTTGATTATAGTTGTTTTACGTTTTACCAGTAGTGCTTGGTCCAACATAGTCCAACATCCTAGTCTGGTGGAAACGGACCTTATCATCCATAATCATCATCCATAATCCGTTTTGTCTTCTTCATATATCCAATAGTTCGCTCGCCATTGCATTGCAGCCAGGTTACTATTGTGTGCTCGGGTCAGACTATACCATGGAGCCGAATAGGTTTCCTCAACGGTCGATTTGATTATAGTTGTTTTACGTTTTACCAGTAGTGCTTAGTCCAACAAACGCACCTTATCGTCCATAATCATCATCCATATAATCCCTTTTGTCTTTTTCATAATATACAATAGTTCACTCTAGGCGATCGCGATTCTCGAACGTGTTCTGCTTACTTCTGCTCGCAAAGAGTACCTAGTTGTTTTGGGGGCTGTGGGCGCTGGCTGTGGGGTCTGTAATAGCTGGCCCATGTTCATAAGGTAGGTGATACTGCTACCTGGCGGATTTCGATCATCATTGCAATTCCAACGTTATGCCAGGAGGCTCCGGAGGACTGTGTAGAACGGGGATCAAAGGATCAAAACCCGACTATACTCGGGTATGACGCTAAACCGCTGGTGAGATAACCCGACTATACTTGGGCATGGTGCTGAATGTGTTAATAAAGGACAATACTTAATCTCAGCATGTGGACTATGTTTTCAGGCTGTTCAACGACAATAGTGTGCAGGTGTCTCAGCCTCTGACTGCTCATGACTGTTACCTCTACCAACACAACCCAAGACAACCTTGTGATGCCCTATTATTACTACAGGCGTCATCATAGTTTAGCCACAGGAAACCACCCATTCCTCCTGCCCTCCCTGCTGTCTTGGTATGTGCTTTTTGTAAGAGCTATGATCTAATGTATATCCAACCATCTATTAATGTACAACGTTGTTGAACACAATTGCTATTTAAATATTTGTTGCTGTTTGGCCTTGCATATAAGTTAAGCAGCATTGGGGAAGCTACTTTGAAATAATAATTTATTTAACCTTTATTTACCCAGGCAAGCAAGTAAGAACAAATTCTTATATACAATAAGCCTGACCAAAAAGCAAAGGCCTTTTGAGGGAAGGGGGGTGGGAGGCTGCAACAAAGACAAGGTTATGTACATGCATACAAGTAAATAAAATACAAAATTACAGTAGCAATAGTATACAAGGAAAAAGAGACACGGAAAAAGAGAAAGGGAGAGTGAGAACCAGAGGGAGAGAGAGAAGAAAGGGGGAGAAGGAGGAAGGTAGGTGAGGGGACTTTAGGGGGAGGAGAGAAGAGTTTGAGGGCTATGTGTGCGATTGGGAGGCAGTCAGCAGGTGCAACAGTCTGTTATGATCTGTTGCAGATTTAGTTTAAAAGCAGTGAGCGATGTAAGGGCAGTGAGTTTAAGGTTGTTTTGTAAGGTGTTCCAGTCAGATGCAGCAGCAAATCGGAAGGCGTTGGGGATGGTGAGTTTGATGAAGTTGCTGGACCTTAGGTTGTAATCAGAAGTGGAGACGTGCAGAAGGGAGGAGAGGTAGAGACGTGTTTTACCAAGTATGGTTTTATAGATGACTTGAAGCCAGTGAAGAAGCCTTCTGGTGTGAAGAGATGTCCAGTCCACCAGGTTATAAAGGTCACCGTGGTTAGTGGGGAAGGGTGCACTAGTGGAAAAACGGATGGCGGAATGATGGAGTATGTCAAGTTTTATGAGGGCACACTGGGATGCCATTCTATAGATGGTGTCGCCATAGTCAAATATAGGGAGGATGGTCATCTTGACAAGAGTGTGTTTGGCTGAGCAGGTGAAAGAAGCTTTATTACGGTACAGGAAGCTCAGACGAGCTTTGACTTTGGCCTGCAGGTGTTTTATGTGAGTAGAGAAGGAGAGGGATGGGTCTAGCCAGAGGCCAAGGTATTTATAAGAAGTAACCAACTCCAGCTCGGAGCCGTCAGCAGTACAGGTGATTTTAGGGGTGCTAGCAGTGTCATGCTTTCTGTCAAAGAGCATACATACAATTACTTCACACTAGAAGAATTTGAGCTACAGCAAAGCTACCCTTGGGAGTAAGACTGGAGTTAAGTCACAACCTCTCTTAACTGTTGAATATTTGCAAAATGAAATAAGATCTCAAAACATCATCAGTTTTTTAGGTGCCTGTTTCACTGTGTTCCTGATCAAATTTGGTTGTAATTGGACAAAAGATGCATGACGAGAAGATGTAAAAAAAAATATTATGGATCTCCCTATTGGTGGATGTTTAAACTAATTAACAGACAAGTTCCCACAACCCTCATCTAGGATGGGCGATTTGAAATAAATTAATATCACATCTGGAATTTTTTCCAATGTTGATATATCACTATGTGTTCACGTATCATTAATTTAAATGACAGAATTGTGCAAAATGCTATCACTGTGATCCCAATACGATGCAATCAATTATAATATTTAATTATTTCCCAACCCCTACACTCACCTGTAACATCCAT
The DNA here is from genome assembly GCF_963971535.1 of Notolepis coatsorum. Lineage (NCBI taxonomy): Eukaryota > Metazoa > Chordata > Actinopteri > Aulopiformes > Paralepididae > Notolepis > Notolepis coatsorum. Next base: position 39,348,913 of record NC_140175.1, read on the forward strand.
CCGTTCATTTGTTCATTCATTTATCAATCTGTCCGTCACAGCAAACAATATTTTGGGGCATTTTTTCTGATGGACAAATCAGCCAGTGGACCAAATGGGGAGGTGGCCTAGAAAAAGTCAACTCAGTGTCAAGTTGAGTCAAGTTTATTTATATTCTCATCACAAGCATTACAATGAAACAACAAGCCTTAGGTTAATAGTACATGGATACATAGACGTTACAGCAGAGGTAACAGGGCATCAACAATGTCCATCAAGATTGCCACTCATATATAGTTGACTATTATGACAAAATTAGAACGATATTTTAGAGACATGCTTCATAACCCCTTGACCTCCAACTGGCATTGCTAACCCTGTCTGCTTCCAGTATATCAAAAAGCAAAACACTGATACAGCTGCTTAGCAGATGTACTGAAATTAGTCCCAGTTTGTGACCAATAAAAAAAAGTGAACTACCCCTTTTTAGTGCCACTCATCATGAGAGACTGATATATTTTCAAAAGAGAATTGGTGATAAAGAGAGAAGCTATAAGCTATATAAAAGGGGCATGTAGCCAGTCTGGTGGTATTTATACAGTGTTTCAACTATATGTAGACTGTTCCGTTTTAAGACCAGACTGGTGCATTGAATTAACAAAACTAGCATTCCTGAAATGTTCTAATAGCCTACATTTAATATCACTTATTTTACACTACCTAACTTTGTTAGATTATAGCCAAGCCTGTGATAAGTGTGTGTGTTGCCCTTCAGTAGTGTGTGTGTGTGTGTGTGTGTGTGTGTGTGTGTGTGTGTGTGTGTGTGTGTGTGTGTGTGTGTGTGTGTGTGTGTGTGTGTGTGTGTGTGTGTGTGTGTGTGTGTGTGTGTGTGTGTGTGTGTGTGTGTGTGTGTGTGTGTGTGTGTGTGTGTGTGTGTGCATAGTTGGCATAGAAAGTATCATGTGCCCAAGCATGAAGCATTTAAGGGCACAGGGCGGTTTCCAGGCCTCTTTCCATAAATCATAAGACAGTTAGACACTTGTCTCTTCCTCTCATTCATGTGTGCAGAAAAGAAACTACCTCTTGCTCCCTCGGTGTAAAACCTGTTGTGGGTCATCAACTCTTTTTGTAGGATATGACTAGACACTAGACCCATGATGGCACATTAAGGATTCTATAAAATAACTGGTTAACTCTTCTTGTAGGATATGACTACCCATGATGGCACATTAAGCATTCTATAAAATAACTGGTTAACTCTTTTTGTAGGATATGACTAGACCCATGATGGCACATTAAGCATTCTATAAAATAACTGGTTAACTCTTCTTGTAGGATATGACTAGACCCATGATGGCACATTAAGCATTCTATAAAAGAACTGGTTAACTCTTTTTGTATGATATGATAGACCCATGATGGCACATTAAGCATTCTATAAAATAACTGGTTAACTCTTCTTATAGGATATGACTAGACCCATGATGGCACATTAAGCCTTCTATAAAAGAACTGGTTAGGCACATCTAGGTTCCAGAGGTTGATGTTTCATCTTGGATTTGACGCATGCAACAAGAAAGCTCTCCTAAGTAGAAAATGTAGAACAGTGCCATCTACTGATTACAATGAAGTCATACACTATGTGCCGGGTACGCAGATCATAATGCATAATTTTCTTGAGAGCTGCTGGGTTTCTCAGATTAAACAGAACTATAAGGATGACAATAATTTGTTTTGGTGTCCTTTTGTTTCAGTTTATAGTCCATGTGATTCCTACTTTGCCCCAGGATAAAGAACAAGACACATTTGTTTGAAGACGCACAACTGTCGTTGCAACACTATAGCCTCTGTTGTAAACTACTAGGCTACTGGCTGATTGACGCTCAAAGACAAAACAGAGTTGTCTGTCATTATCACATGACTTAGAGAGTTTCTTGTTGTCTTCAGCTGACAGAATTCCAAGGGAAGAAATAGAGAGGGAAGAGAAATGGTGAAATCTGCCAGTAGCTTATATCAGTTCCTTATGACTGTAGAATATATAGCCTTCACCATTATTTATTTTTTAAATAATATACATTCTTATTTCGTTGTCATACATATTATAATTGCTTCATAGCCTACTTGTAAGAGCAACTCATAAAGCATTCACTGTATCAATAATGTAGCAAATCAAATGTAATACATTTTGATGGGCCTATTGCTCAGCTGCTACAACAACTTCTTAAATATCATTAATATTTTCCCTGCATACATTGCAACAATTTAATTTCTAGAAAGTATTTCCCTTTCTTAATTTTAATGATTAATGCCAACAATGGACACTTGCTGTATAGCCTGTCTTTCATGTTTTTATTTTTATACAATGGTTTGTTACAAAAGGTAATTCATACAAATTATACAAATGTTGCCTTTTCGCATCTGACAAATCTTTCCTATTTTATAAAAAAATATATATATTTAAGATAATTAATGTTAATTTTGACTGTTCCTTAGATATCCAAATCATTAAATATGAATAATATAATATAATATCCAAATCATTAAATCATTATTGTTGTATTGAAACCCTCCAATGCAGTTGCCAATCCAGCCTGAAGAGGGCGACACACACCACATGATATAGCAGGCACAGCACACACACTGATAGAAACCACCACTGGGTGGCGCAACAGTGACACGCATTCGAGGAGGCCACAAAACATGTAGTGAGCTCACTAGACTACTGTCATATAAGACCAACAGCTATACAGACAACTAATACAAGGGGCACATGTTGCCCTTATTTTGTTTTTTAAAGTACGTTTTTGACCGTTTTTTGTTCCCCGTTTCGTTTTCTGAAACATTGAGACTGTTGCGTTTGAAAGGGACATTTTATTTCAATAGATTACCTAAAGGACTGCTGGGTAAAAGGCAAAAGGTAAAGACACAGCAATCCCACAATATAACAGAAAATTAATAACAGAAAGCAAATAGTCTAGTGGGGGGGGGGGGGGACCCTATAAAGGAAAACCCGGGTCCAGAAATGCGCCAGCAACGCAGTGTGTGTGTGTGTGTCTGTGTGTGTGTGAGTGAGTGCGTGTGTGTGTGCGCGTGCGTACGTGTGTGTGCGCAAAGTGCGCTCACTCATGGTGTCAACTGGGCCACGAGGGAACTATAGAGTTGGCAGGTGCATGAGTAATGGAGATTTTATGATATTAAATGGGAATGTAAAAGAGATAGCCAAATGATACTCTCATCGTGCCTTTGACCCCCATTCTCAGATAATTGAAAGTGATATGTTGGGGGCAGTTGCCGTGACCGAATTACAATAGATATATGTTTGGCACACATGGCGTTTTCCTTTTAATAACTAACTGTATCCCTGCACTATCGTGTTTGTTTGTTTGTGTGTGTGTGTTTGTGTGTATCCATGCGTGCGTGCGTCAGTAGCCTACCTTTTAACGTTATATTAGACCTCTAACATATAACAACATATTGATCATATTTGTTTATTATTATTGTTATTATTATTATTGTTGTTGTTGTTGTTGTTATTTTAACAGCTAAATCAGTAGTAGCATGCTGTCATTCTATAGCTGCTGAAGTGGGCTATTAAACACGCAAATCATGTTGAAGAGTTAAGCTATTTATAGTCAAGAAGCTATATGGCATGGGCCTTAGCCTGTAATGTAGACTGGCATCTTATCTTTTCCCAGTTCCAAAATGTGCTTTCCATTCATGATAGTGTTATGTTGCCCTAATAATTAATGACACTAATTATTGTGGCCCGAATTGAGAAACTATACTTAACCCATAATCGAATGACTGTTCTCTGTCTTAGGATATTGTATTTGTTTTCTATTCATATTAGGCTAGTCCATAAATCAATGAACACGATTCGTCATTTCTAAACAAAAACTGCCAAGTCAGTTTTTCACCACGGATTTGTCCAATGGTTTGTTACCGCTTTGTTAACCGCGGTGCTGCGGCCGCTTGGGGGCGACGTGTCTGGCTGGTCAACGCGAGCGTCGTGTTGGACATGATTGCAGACGCACCGCCGCCTTCCGCGCAATAAAGTCGAGTGAGATATCGAAGGCGCCAGGTGAGCAATAAGACAGAACAATTGAGATAGTTTGTCTTGTTTACCCCTATACCCTAGCGCCATGCTCGTTACTCATTAACTATACAATATACAAATAAAGATATGATGTTGATAAACTCATGACTCCAGGCGCAATGGAGGGGGCAATCAAGTTATTTTACATTCTTTATAGGGTTCACGTTGTCGTTGGCCGAAATACACTCAACGGGGCACTCTGCAGGCCCATAAAAACGTGCACGAAAGTGTTAAGCGACCCCATGCAGGTAGGAATTCCAGGTATGATAACTGTAGTCAGGTCTTTGCTTCTCTCTCTACGGTTATCTTAATTGGACTCTTTGTATGTAGTCTAGACGGATAGGCGTATCTCGACATATACATTTACTGAAGACTCACTGAAGAACACTGCTAAAAAATATATATAAAAAAAAATATGGCTATGAAGTGCATGATTAAGACTTAAATCAGCACATTTTGGTTGCAGAAATGACCTACTTCTCGAGCTAAAGCTTTAAACAGTGTATAGAGGCCAACCGCAATACATGAGACACGACTTGGACACATATGGAGACTGCATTTCAATATTTTATTGAAACTTTCAAGAACACGTTGTTGATGTTGTAAACTAGACAAAAAAATCCAATACAACATAACCCCAATGACAACGTAAGAAACACTAAAGAAACCTTCATATCTCGATTAGATGCGGCACTTTTACTACCAGGCTGCAAAGTATTTTTTTTTTAGTTTTTTAAAGTTTTTTTTTTAATAACAGAAAAAATTTGTCCACATTTGTCACACTTGGACGAAACTTTTTATTCTTTTCTTGAAAGAAAATATCTTTTGTTTTTTTCAAGCCATTGGTGCAGTGTGTGCTGTCACTTTTTCATCCGTTTGAAAGTAGCACTTCACACAGGAGACAACAGGTAACGGTAAAAGTTTACAATGGCACGTGAGTGTGAATAACTAGCTCTGTGGATATTTTGGGATACAGGGAATCCATATTTAGGGGGGATATAAAATGCAGGTGGCAAAAAAAGGAGGATAATAGCCCACAAACTATCTTTACACAGGTATATCGACAATAAATTAAGGACAGGTCCCTAAAAACAAACTACTCCGTTGGTATTTACACGCAATATCAATATGAAATAATTACATAAATATTTTATATATCACTATTTACATTTATAATCAATATTACCTTTCGATTTTTTTTATTCCAGATTCCCTTTGCCCGTTGAATACTTATGCTTATAATTAGGCATGCTTTTTGGGCAGTCTCGCCACTCGTACAGAAGCTTAGGCCTAACCATGGTTATCCTCCTGGCTCACTATAACAAGCCAGCATTATTTAAAAAAAATCGTGTGAAGTGAAAACATTATGCTTGAAAATTAAGGAACCTAATTTTCGCACCAAAAAAGGGGATGGGTGAAATGTGTTTTTCACATGTTATTTTCCGTATTGTGTCGTCTCAATTTGATAGTGAAAATAGCATCAGTCAAAAGAGTCTTGTGGCGTTTTTAGGGGGACATGCAAAATTAGACCTACCGATATGTTCCCATATAGGTGTCAAAAATGATAGGATATTCAATTATTGGCTACACCAAAAACACAGCAGTCTTTATAAGGTTCAAGGGAAGTGAATTCAATAGGCTAAGTCAAACCAATTCAGAGTGCATATTATTAAAAACAGTTAAAGTTTCGTTACCTTAGCAACTCGACACTTATAACATAGTTAAGAGAGATAGAGACACAGCAGCAACTTCTCCGATCCGTGAGTCACATCCATGCCAACCTTTCAGTTTCAATACTTGTATGGTATTCAAATAACAGGGAAAAAAATATCAAAAGTGTTGTTTAATTTAAGAAAAAAAAGAAGAGAAATATACATATCGGATGTGTATTTAAACCAAAGTGCATTTCAAAATCTAAACTGTCCAATATAGGTCCGTTTTTTTTCTCTAAACCCGCATTTCTCTAAGAGGGTATGTCGTCCTATACTGTTATCGTCCTCATCACCGCCATCAACATTTTCATCACAACAACACAACGAGAAACATTATGGAGAAAGGTCTACGGGGACACGCTCCGTGACCTGTCCTGCTTTGAATCGAGTCCACTGACCAAACGCTGGATGCTCTGCAAGTCGTTGGTGGCGTCTTTCTCCGTGCAAGTTTTTGGGGACATGGAGACGGAGCCGGACGATATGGTGGAGGAGCGGCTGGTCACCTCCGAGGTGGAGTCCAGAGTTGCCGACACGGGGCTGGTGGCTATGCCGTCTCCTTTCATCTCGGCTCCGCCGCCGGCCATGGAGGGCATGACGGTGGTCAGCAGCGTGCTGTCCGGCACGCTCATGGGGAGGGAGTAGGGACTGTACCTGAGGCGGGGGCGCACTGCGTTTAGGAAGGGGTGTCGGTGGACTTGCGAGGATGCCGCGGAGGAGGCTGCAGCTGCGGCTGCCATGTAAGTGTAGGGGTATGGGAACAGGCTCCCGAACGGAGACATGGCAAGGCCCTGCGGGGAAAAAGCAAAAGGAACATGAGCCTATATTATGCCCCCTGGTAATGCTCACTGTAACTGCACCCAACGTCCACACCCGATCTGAGGGAAAACGCATGCTGTTATTCATAGTCTTACTTGACCCCTGCCTCTATGAATTCTGAATTAAGGTCACGCAGCAAGTGTGTGAGCATAATGAACCCAGGCATGTGACCCGCTTTGGGAAATTATGGACTGAAACTTTCACTATTTTGAGAAATGTACGTTTTTTTGTGTGTGATCGTGATGTATTGTGGTGAAGCTCGTGTCACTGTCTGAAAATGTAGGCCAAATGTAGTCCTACTTTAGGCTGTTTATCAGATAGACCAGATAGTTTAAAGGCATGTAAACTAATCTAATTGACTAAACCTTTTAAAGCGAATCACCATGTGATTTCCTGTTTTTAACAGCGGTTGCAAATAGTTCATGAATTGTTAATAATGCTTGTAAAAAATCTTTGTGTATTATGTTGCTTATTAACAACAGAAATGGCACTTTGGAGCTGTTGCTATCAACACATGTTTTGAGAGTAAATGGAGGAAAAGGGCAAATCTGCTCCCTATTAAACCATATGCCCCCCCCCCCCCCCCCAACAACTGACGTATTTGAACCATTCGCCATTTTGCCTCGAAAACAGGCTTCATTAATGAGTTCACATCAACACCACTGCCTAACACCATTGTAACTATAGGTGGTCTTGACTCTTTTTCTCTGGGAGCTCACACATCTGGTAAGGGTCTAAACAATTGAGGCAATTTAATATCAATAACTATGTGCCTGAGGAAATCTAAGAAGATATACCGGTATGATTTAATCGGTCAAAACACGTGTTGTCTAACATTAGTCTTAAATCTTAATGTTGTTGTTGAGTGACCACAAAACAAATCAAATCGTTGGCTACTTTTCTCTTTCCACTAACTTGACATTTAGACAAGCAGATGGAGACGAGCACATTAGGCCTAAGGCTGACATATTGACTATTAGTCTAAATGTAACGACACACCTAACATGTGCTTAACACCGCGCAGCTAGTAATATAACAGGTTTTACCTGCGATGCCAAGACATGTTGCTGCAGATGAAAAGGCAGTCCTGGCGTCAGGCTTTGCGATGACGCCATGCTGGCCGCTTCCATGGCGCTCACCCCCCCGGAGGACACGGCAGCCAGTAAGGGGCCCATGCCCGCGGCCATGTTCGTGAACGCGCCTCCCATGTTGAACTGACTGGGGTGCAACAGAAAGGGATGCGCACTCCCTAAGTGATTGAAAAACTGCTGTCCTGTCAGACCCGGTGGGAATCCAAAATTATGCAAGTGGCCCTGGCTTAAGTGCCCATGTGTACCGTCAGTTTGAACAGTCAGGGGCATGAAACTGTCCTTGCTGATGTTTCGGCACTCGTCCGCTTTGGGCTGGTCTCGGTTCGGACTCTTGAGGTCGTCGCCAGAGCGTGTGGTGCTGGAGATGGCGGTGACAGGGCTCTGCCGTGAGTCTGCCTGGCTTTTCTCAGTCCTAGAGGCCTTGTCACGAGCCCTGCTGGTAGAATCACCGCTACCAAAAGCATGGCCCTTGGCTGGGCTCGCCTCGTGATCCTTCCCGTCCCGCGTGGTGGTGGAAATCTTGCTCGAGTCCGGTCCATCTTTGATGTTGCCATCTTTGCTCTCATCGTCGCTGTCGTCGTCGCTGTCGCAGAAATCTATACACACACAAAATTAAATAAAAACCCTTAGTTGGCTTTGCAGACGATTGGAATACAATGGTTTATAAAACAATATATCGTTTTTGTGAATTTTGGACGTGGAAAAGTAAATTAACAGTCGGATATAATCAGTCGGCTATAAACAATAATTACTCATAAACAAACAGTTTTGCAGCGGATAGGGGCCTGCTCCTGCTGCAGGGAACTATTTTGCGCTGGGGGGACAGAGGTCTCCCGGCAGATCACGCATGGCTGACCAATATCTGTTGGTCGACACAATACCTCCAACCAGTTGTGAAAGTGGTATAATGCCATGGTTTTTCATTAAAGCATATAGTTTGCATAGGCACGCTAATCTGTTTAAGCATTAAGACGTTCTAATCTGTTTATGCCTTAGCATGCCTTGCTAAATAGGCCAACACCCTGTGGAGATCAACGATTATGTAAAATATATACACGTAGATATAATTATATAAATGCTATCAAATATAAACTTGATTCGATTTTTTTATTTTCCTTTTTTTCTGATTCAATAAATAATTTTGCATTTTTTCTTTTTTTCTCTGCAGATCAAGATTGTATAGGCAAATGCAAACTATACCGGCAAACGACGTGTATGTAAACTAAAGTCTACAGATGCAAGATATCTCAACTTTAAGTGTGTATGTATTTATTAATTAATTCATATTGTCAATCTTGTAATAAATCCAAATCATGAACAGTAACCTGCGTTGTATCCATCTTGCTTTACTCGCAATTTTCAAATTGCATATAAGCTGCCCAGCTTAAGTTTTCGTGTTTGGGTTTTTTCCGACACGGGAGTTTTCTCTTGTAAAGGAGTGAACAGCAGCCTACCTTTCAGGTGGGGAGGGCCTACGGTGGAGACCGCGGGCGAGGAGGCCTGACCGAAACATTTAAATGACGGCTGCTCGCCAGAGGAGTCGTCCGAACCTCCGTTTTCTTTTTTCTGCTGCTCCTCATAAGAGCGCATCGACTGCAGGGCCAGCTGTTTCCTATACACAAAGCACGCAGGTTAGTATTGGTGTTTGACACTATTCGTATGTCAAAAACGATCTGTAAAACGACAGATCATATATGGAGACCAGAGACCAAGTACATAAAAGTTCTAAAACACCACGTCTTGGCCACATATGTGGCAGGTATAATAATGCTAAATCTACCTAAATCATCAGAATGCAAATAAGGATTTGGTCCTGTAGTCGAACTATTTCTATAAAAGATGAAATCAGAAAAATGTAGCAACAATTCTGATCCAATTAAATTAAAGAACAATCATACTTTATCACAATGTTTTGGATGATTCCATTGACTATAAAGCTATATTTGATTTATATTTCCATTCCTATTATTTCTGAAACGTGTATAGTGTGTATATATAGCATACTTATAATATATATATAAATATATGTGTGTATGTATATATATATATATATATATATATATATATATATATATATATATATATATATATATATATATATATATATATATATATATATATGTGTGTGTGTGTGTGTGTGTGTGTGTGTGTGTGTGTATTTTATTTTTTACTGAGACCATGCGTCTATAAAATGTGTTGCATTAAGGATGTGAAAAAATAACTCCTCTACATGACATGCTGCTGCCTTTTGGAATTCACTAAGATCTCTGTCTGTCCACATCTATAAAACTAGAGCAGAGTCGTAAAATGTTGTTGCCAGTTAAGAATACTTTAGGCTCCTTCAGTGTCATGTCAGGAATACTTTAGGCTCATTGCCAGTTAGTCATATACTTTAGGAATACTTTAGGCTCCTTCAGTCTTTTTACCTCTTCTCTCGTCGCCCATTGCCAGTGTCACGAAATCCTTTGGCAAATGGATTATGGTCGATTTTCAGCTGGGTTATCTGAAATTAATCAAATTAAAATAGTAAATATCATTGACATTTCGCTGTTGGTTTTGTGTGGGCACTCCGTGCTTGCACCTACTCTTCATGAGTAAAACACTATATATATATATATATATATATATATGTATTTGGTGTTTTAATGCATGCAGGCAATATGTATAGAAATTAAAATCAAATATTTTACTTTTGGCGTCATTAGCCCAGAAGGGGTTGGCCTATACGACCTTTTCATTTTTACACAACCTCTATATACACACACACACACACACACACACACACACACACACACACACACACACACACACACACACACACACACACACACACACACACACACACAGAGGAGACACTCTCCCCATATCGGTGTGACTTTTCATCAGTGTGCTATCACTGCTATGCAGTGTGTGTGTCAGTGTGTAAACCCAGCAGAACTTTACTCCCCCATCACTTCCTGCCCTCCTCCACGCCCCTCCCTCACATGTGCAGATTTTGGCAGGATTGACAACATTTCTCAGCCTATGCGCCTGCAAAACGTTTACTGCATTTCCCCCCGTTGACCCCGCAGTGCCAGAGGTAACACTCATCATCTCTCCGCTATATCAAAGTCATCGCGAGAGATTATTTTGATTAGCTGTATGTCACATGTGGAATAAAATGTAACCAGTTCCAACAAACAAATGCTGTTTTTCCCCTTTTCTTTTCCCATTTCTCTGCTCCACTGCACATTCTGTTCCCCCTCTCTTTCCCTCTCTTTTCTCACATTCACCCCCCCCCCTTAACACACACACACGCGCGCACGCAAGCGCGCGCAGCTTGGGTGGGTTGCCAAATCCTTTCCATGTGATTTCATAAAAAGAAGAAAACTAACATGCATGCATTCCTCAGAATTCCGACTAGTTGTTGCATGTGGCATTGCCATGCGACGCGAAGCAGCACAACACCGCTCTAACAAGCTGAAAAAAATACGACATCTTTCATATTTTATGACAACAAAATGGTGCAGAGCATCACGGCGCGGCCAAAAGCTTTTGCTCGGCACGCCAAGGGTTCATGACTAGCAGGCTATAGCCAACAAACCATAAGAAACCCAGTAAAATAGTCCATGTGTGCATTGTCACCCTATTTTCAAAATAATTCAAAGGGGGGACAATTTGAGATTATGCCAGGTTGCTTACCTTGTCGTTTTGATATGCAGTCACTGCAATGAAATCCGTTTCAGGGAAAACGTACGTCCTGAAGGTGCTGTATGGGAGCTTGAGAATGTCGTTGGCCCGAACAATATGAAATCTGGGCTGATATTTGTGCATGGAGTTCAGGATGGTCTGCGACAGGGAGGGGGAATATACTTTTAAAAAACACACATTAGCGCACACGGATACATCCTCATTGGATGAATTGTGAATGATCGTTGTTGCCGGTGTATGTCCAAGGCTAATGAGGGAAATATAGCTCTACCACGCGCTAATTATAACGCATTTCCACAAATTAATAATCATTAATACGTTGGATAATAACAAGAAAAACATATATCATGAAATGGAATTGGTTAGAATATTCTATCACAATGAAAAGTTAGCACTGCATTTATCATATCGCAATACAAATATGGCTGTGTTTTGATCCTTGACATAATAGCTTAATTACAATAGGCTATACGACTACAACTTTATCACAAATAAATACAATTACATTATAAATCAGTCAAGATAATATTGTGACATAAATGTGTGGTGGGTTATTTGTAAAAATAAGAGGAAAATACATACATTAGGTGAACTTACAAATCCATGCTTGTCGGATATGTTATTCGTCAGCTTGAGCTTGTGAAAATTGACGACTTTTGACATCCACTGTTCACCAGTAGCTGGACTGTCCGGGTGAATGTACATCCGCTTTGGCATTTCAGGGTCGGCCTTGCCGGCCACCATCCAGCGCGAGTTGTGAAATTTATACCTGCAGTCGTCGGCCGCAACAATATCCATCAAGAGAATGTATTTTGCCTTCTTGTCCAGGCCTGTGCATCTCACTTTGAACGGAGGGAACATTCGCCTGTGGAAATGCAATAAGAATTATAAGTCAAAACTGTTCGTGCTGTTTAAAGATAGGCCTACACACACAGCAGCCATCTTTGTATGGGTACTGTGATGATGACGAAAATTATCTTGCCAGCCCTGTACACACACACACACACACACACACACACACACACACACACACACACACACACACACACACACACACTTGCTGACTATTTAATTAAAATGACTAAATAAAGTAGCAATAAAGAGCAGCACAATTTTCTAAAACAAGAGACTTAACTATAACTTTACCGTACATTTCGAAGCAAACACAATTCAGTAGTTTGATCAAACACAATTTGAGCCTTAAAAACGCTGCTAATCAGTAGCCTATATTGGTTATATACATTTAATTAAATACACCACTAAAATACAAGTTATACATGCATGGAACTTTCATACACACAATGTTAGGAATAATTATGACTGCATCTCATAATTAAAGCCAGTCTCCTTTTGCATAGTATAGCCTATAGGCTACAGACTTCTACAAAAACTATAGGCTATTATATAACTATAACTATTAAACGCTCAAGAACTCACAACTTAATGTTTTCATTATCACCTAAATGTGCCAACTTTATGAGCTGTATATTTTATAGTCAGGCATTGCGTTTTAATTATAATTGTTCTATCTTATGAGATCACATTAGCTTGCTAGGTGGGCCATATTACATCTACAGGTCCAGTTTGCTAAAGTTAGCCTATACAGTATAGACCGACTTCAAATAGCCGTGAGAGAATTAGCCGTGTATGAAATCAAAATGTGGGCCAGACGATTCGTAGAGGTCCACTTCCAAGCAGCCGTCAATAAATCAATGACCAAGCGGAATGTCAGCGAGGATGAATAATCAGATTGCTCTCACATAATACCAAATATGTACACAGTTGCATTTCACTCGACAATATCAATATTGGAATGGAAAACACACAAAAGTTCTATTTACCTTCCCGACTTTGTGATCACCATTTCAGTGCCTCGCTTATGAAAGAGCTCCCAAAGTTCCTTGGCTTCTAGGTGAACTTTGGGGTCGTCTTCCACCTCCTCCTCGGGCTCCAGCGCCTTCATGGGCCTGAGGTGGGCTTGGTGCGCCAGCGAGGAGAAGTGGAGGCCGGTCTCCGTGACGCCCATGAGCTGGTCCATGATCGGCTTCCCCAGGACGCCCGGGAGCGAGAGCGAGCCGTTCGGAGGGAGCGCCAGGGCCGGGAAGAAGGGTGGCTGGTGACCCAACATTGCACTCATGGCAAATTCCGGACCCCGGTGAGGTATAAACGGATGATATGCCATACTTGATCCTTGTATGACTGGATCTCTCATCAGGAAGCTCATCCAAGTCCAGGTACCAAATGGATTTATTTGATTTGGAACAATGTTACACAGTAAAGACTGCGTACAGGACGAGAGAGAGAGAAGAATGTCAGTAGTTGGTCGGGTTAGAAAATTCCACCGTCACCGCTGCAGAAATAAGCATCCACTTATTTTCGGAGCAAGCGGTGGAAGATGTTCACTGCCTTTCGCTGAGTTCCAACCAAGTGTCTGCAGAGAGAAATGAACAAATGTTCTCCATTAATCTTCAGGAGTGTTGAGAGATAAAGATTTTCTTCAGAGACTGACGCGCACCGGGCACCTTTCTATAGGCTCTGTATCGCGGACAGTTGTCGAATTAAACCAAACGGGGGTGAGTCACTTAATTTACTGCCGCGTTTCGTCGCTTCTTGCTGTTGTTTACAATATCGGCATTCCGTTTAAAATGCGTGCCCCTCTCATTGGCTACAGTCCCGCTGCGAACGCGATGTGTTGAAATATTTCGATCATAGCGCAAAATAATTCCTTTGTTCCAGACATGCACCCTCACACGCACGCACACACTTTCTTCTTCCTCTCTCTTTCACACACACACACATTTCAGTAAAAAGACGTATGCGGAGAAAGGAGTCCGTTGACGGCGGCAGAGAGGTGCTAAGGTCCCAGCACCGAGATATTCCCAGCGCGTCTGTGCCCCATAGGCTTCATACTGTATGGATGTGTTGCGCGTTACGAGGAGCAGGGCTCCGTTGATTGGCTCTTTGACGCTTTCGGACCAATTGTGTGGCCGCGTAGGCGTGGTTCTAACAGGTCGGGTGGAGGGGACAGACTTCAGACTTATAAAAAGGTGTTTGGAAACTCAAAGGCTGCCGTGAAACACCACTGCCCCCGTCAATGTTGTGTGAATATGTCAACATCATTAGAAGTTGCGCTCTATCGGTCGGTCGGTCTACGGGACCCAGCGAGGGGAGAGTATAGCCGGGGCTCTGGCTCGCTTTGTCCGCGTTAAGACGTGATGGTTTCATGCGCCCAGCGCCACCAGGGCTGTGGCCCCTTTCCTGCAGAGACCGAAAGACCATAATCGAGGACGCTTTAAACACAGAATTTTACGCGCATAATTCCCAGCCCATAATTTGCCACATTTGTAGAAATCCAGTTCGCACAAATGTTTTTAAGCATTTAATTCGCTGTATTTTAACGATGTCGAAGAGGGGTGTTATTTATGGAGTAGCATTCTATCTAACGACACGTCCTATTTCGAAATGACAGGGAATATACTGGCCGACTGACAAGAGAGACGCTCGATGACAGGTTGATCTTGTTAATCATATTTAAAGAATATAACCCTAGAATTCATAACGCCTCCCAAATTTTGACTGACATTTTATTATGACAGTTCATCTTGCTTTGTTGATAGTCTCTCAGTATGCATACGTGTACAGCGGCTAAATTCGGTTTATTTGTCTTTTTTCCCATTCGGATATTTAGCTGCGCACCGCACTGCTAGTTTCCCCAACAACACACTTCCCCGTTCTCTTGGTTTTCCCGCAGTTGCTTTAATTTGGAATTGAAACGCGATGACAAGTAAATTTGATTAGAGGCTACTGTGTATATATCTGTATCTGTGCTGTGTGGCGTGCACTATCGCTTCTTCTCACGTGCAATAAGTTAACAAATTATGACATAATTCTCTCTCTCTCTCTCGTCTCTTCTCGCACTTACACTTATTACATCGACGGGCGGACGGAAAGACACGCACACACACGCACACGCACAGAGAGAGAGAGAGAGAGTGCGAGAGAGGTGGAAATGATAGCCTATACCAGTTTAGTGAGAGGATGCGCTACATATAGTGTGAATGAATGAATTAATGAATGAATGAATGAATGAATGAATGAAAACTTTATTTAACAGATTGCAGAATGGGTACAATACAGTACGGCTCAATACACACAATTGTTAAGGGGATGCAGACCAGAGAAAGACGTTTGTCTTGTTTACATCAGGGTCCCCCATTTTCAATTCATAGTGAAAAGTGTGATGATTTAACCGCAAACCGATAGCTTTTGGAAGATAGCTCTGCAAATGCTATAGGAACCTTCCCGCTCAATTCAGTCAATAGTACACCCTCCTTGGCATTACTGCCTACTACATCCACGTTAGGCCCAGTCCACAATGACACTTGCATAACACACCAAGTTGCCTATGTGTTTCAACAGCTTTAGTCTATATCCTATTCCTATAGCCTGCTTGCTTTAGTTGTAGAATTAATATTGCCTGCACGTGTCTTGCACTGGTTCTATGCGATGCATTTTGAAGGAGCATGCATTCCATCAAAACTATATTGACAAAGCTAATGACCTTTACACAATCTTGATGTAGTGCTTTGTCTTAATTGGAAATATGCTGTTGTGCTGTGTATATGCTATAGGGGAACATTCAACATATAGTATCAATATAGCGTTGCGTTATATAGGCTTCATAACCTAGTCCAGAAATATTGCCTCACTGAAAATCGTCTCAAGAGATGTGCAGTCTAGAGTCTAGACAGTGCTTAGCTGCACAGCCACACAACCTATTTAACGATTAATTCACAAGTAAAC
This sequence comes from Notolepis coatsorum, assembly GCF_963971535.1. Lineage (NCBI taxonomy): Eukaryota > Metazoa > Chordata > Actinopteri > Aulopiformes > Paralepididae > Notolepis > Notolepis coatsorum. Next base: position 39,365,100 of record NC_140175.1, read on the forward strand.
TATATGGAGCTGTGGTTGCAGTCAGCTGCCTTAGACAAACATTGACCATCAATTCTCAGCCAATTGTCTGTCTCCATAGGCCCGTGGGGAAACCGAAGGGGCAGTGGTTCTTAAAGTGAGGTGCGGACACCCTCAGTGGCCCTTGAGCGGGCCGCAGGGGTCTGGCGAAAATTGGAACCTTCATATGAAAGTTGTTGACATCACCATTATAGGTCTGCAAAGCTACAGATTGCTAAATTTATAATTGAGGGTACATCTCATGATAAATCAATATTACAGATGTAATGTATAGCTTATGTAGCCTATATTGCATATTGTCCAGATGATTACAAACTGTAAATGAGATTGATGTAAATAATTCTCAAATAAGAAATAAGCAACATGAAGACATGTGATGTATGTAGCCTACATTGCATATAGATTATTGCACACTGTATAGAATTGGCCTGCATAGACCTACACTGCTCTTTGTAAATGAGACTGATAGAAGTAGCCTACCCCCCCCCCCCCCCCCCCCACACACACACACACACAGCTTCCTGCTGCATGACAGGAGCTGTGAACAGGCCTCAGGGGTCTCCCTCTGTGGAAGTCCTGGGAACACATTTCTTTGAGCTGTACACTAATGAAAACCACGGAAGGCCCATTCAGGATCATGCATGCATGCAGTCATTAGTGAGAGACAACAGTTTTCAGTGTCAGGGTCCAGATCGGGGTGCTTTTAGCGCTACTATTGTTTCGTATAGACGCCGTGAGCAGGCCACGGAGGGCGAAGACGCGGGTGTCACAATGCCCTCTTCGTCACCGACTTGGCTGCATGACAAGTTGCTGTGTCAGTGCAGGGTGAGGCTGCTTGCTATAGACGCCACCCTTTGTGTGTGTGTGTTTGTGTGTGTGTGTGTGTGTGTGTGTGTCTATGTGTGTGTGTGTGAGTATCTCCCACTAATTAGAGGAGGGATGTTTGGGTTAGGTGTTGTAAAGTGTCAATATGTTACTGATACTTGCCAGGGGAGCAAACAAGTTTTGTATAGCTGTCGATAGGCCAAAGCAGGGTTTGATTGAATTGAAACCACTTTCTGAGGCAGGCTCTAGATGTGCACGTGATGACAGACCCCCCCCCCCCCGACAAAAAGGTGTCGCCCCCAACCACACAACAACCCACACAGGGCCCTGCGGCCTCTCCCCCTTTTGTGTGTGTGTGTGAGGTCAGGCCTGCGCCGATTACGTTGGTCTTATTCTTCTTTAAACACTCGCCCCCATTAGCAGCACATTTCAATTTAGTGGAAGGTGTCACCAAATAGGAAGCAGTGTTGACACAGCGGCTGCCTTTCATTCTATGTGGCCTCGGCCGGCTTCATTAGCTAAGCAACCCGGAGCGAACGGTCAATACTCTATATAAACTTTTACAGGGTTAGGGCTCTCAGGGACTCCCGAGTGGCCATAAAAAAAGCTCCAGGCTGACACGACTGATTGACGAGGTTGACTTTGTCAATGCTTCCCCCTTTTTATACACCCACTGTGATCCGTGTATATCAAAATCCAAAGGGGGCAGTATATTTTGTCTAGACCTGCAGGGTTAGAAATCTCTCGTTTTTTTTTGCGTGGGCGGGTGATTCCTGGCAGAACAGAAGGATAGTAAGCAGTTTGAACCTGTCTGATACATAGCAACACTGTGAGGTCCCACTCGTCCGTGTGCACATGCCCTGTAAGGGGGGCTGTTTGCCATGATGCACTGGGGCAAAGTCTTTGGCATGGAGGTGGAATGGTAATTCTGTGTCAAGAGGTATACTGCTAGCCATTCCCTTGGTACAGCTGATGGTCCCTCCTATTATAGACATTTACCTGTTTCAGAATTAGACATCAGAGACACTGTATATTCTAGACTAGATGTTGACTAGATGGATAGGAACTGTATACACCAGACTAGATGTGGACTAGATGGATAGGAACTGTATACACCAGACTAGATGTTGACTAGATGGATAGGAACTGTATACACCAGACTAGATGTTGATTAGATGGATAGGAACTGTATACACCAGACTAGATGTTGACTAGATGGATAGGAACTGTATACACCAGACTAGATGTTGATTAGATGGATAGGAACTGTATACGCCAGACTAGATGTTGACTAGATGGATAGGAACTGTATACACCAGACTAGATGTTGATTAGATGGATAGGAACTGTATACACCAGACTAGATGTTGATTAGATGGATAGGAACTGTATACACCAGACTAGATGTTGACTAGATGGATAGGAACTGTATACACCAGACTAGATGTGGACTAGATGGATAGGAACTGTATACACCAGACTAGATGTGGACTAGATGGATAGGAACTGTATACACCAGACTAGATGTGGACTAGATGGATAGGAACTGTATACACCAGACTAGATGTGGACTAGATGGATAGGAACTGTATACACCAGACTAGATGTTGACTAGATGGATAGGAATTGTTCTTGGTGACACCGCAATGACACATAACCTTCAGAGTTCCACAACACATCAGACACACATGGTACAAATGACAAGAGGACCACACATTGAGGGCACGGAGACAGCACAACCAAACAATAGACAGCAGACCCGCCCCCCCAGTTCTCTGTAACATCAATAAAACAAAACCGAGTTAAGGCAATGGGGCGATGCTTTACATCTTGACCATACACCCACTACCTCTGTGCTGCTGGTTAGGTTCATTAAGCCGGTCTTCAAAGACATTCCTAGAATTGATCACGGGGCTGCTAGTGATGTAATGTATGCTCTCCTGTTTATTTGCAGATTGTAAATGATAAGCAGGGACAGACTCTGTGGCACCGCCACTGAATGGAGGACGTTGTCTGGTGGGAGCCATCAGGCCTAACTGGACGTGATAGCGAGAGGAAACATCACAAGGTCAGTCCCATTCAACTACTGTCATGACTCCAAACTTCATTAGGGCCCCTACAAAGTCAGAGAGAGGGGGGGGGGGGTTAAACATTTTTTTTTACACTGTGATGACTTCAAATTAAATTCAACACTTTTTTTTATCCACTAGAAACATAGGTGGCTGTTCAAATTTATTTCAGATTACGCTCGGTGTACAAACTCGTGATGAGGGGGGGGGGGGGGGGGGGGGAGGACATCTTATTTGGGTCCCTGACTTGAAAAGGTCAAGACCTCATGCTTTACAATGTAAGGACGGGCAGAAAAAACAGCATTCCAAATTCTCCTACAGTCAGAAACCGCGTGCGTGTGTCTCTAAAGGTGATACTCAGTTTAGGCTACATTGGGCCCCAAAATGCTGAACCCCCTCACCCACCCTCCTCCTCCACCTGCCTCCATACTTCTTTTCCAACCAATCTGCTTTAAGCATGATAAACTCCTTACCCATCGATGATTCTGCCCCGTCAGTCATTTTTATGCAAGCTAACCCTTGCTCTCATCAATTCCTATGTGGGGCTGTTACAGGTATTGATGAATAACAATTTTAGTTAATTAGGGGATGTGTTTATTGATGGCTGTGCATTGACTACTACAGATTGACAAGGAAAATTGTAGCGCGTTAGGGGGGAAACCCTTGCCCTCGTGACCGAGGCGGTTCGGCGACGGTGACTCGTAACGTTGACTTATTACTAAATGCCGTAAAGGAGGCAATGTAAAGAGGTAAAAGAGATGACAGGCTACAACCGTGGAGCCACGACTGAAATACTGCAGCTTTGATGCTCAACCTTTAATCCAAATGTAAACACAAAGGGGGTAGCGCCGCCACAGTACGTCCAAACAAGAGTTGGAAGACATACAGTAGTTTCATTCTCAAACTGATTGGCAGAGTGCTTGTTCGAGGATTATGTATAATTATCTATGACAGACAAGTGTTGGATTATAGTGTGTTGTGAAGCTGTAAAATGTTTATGTAAATGTGTAGTGTATAGTGTAAACATTGAAGGATGGTAGACTTGTATTTACCTGTATGTATGTATGTATGTATGTATGTATGTATGTATGTATGTATGTATGTATGAATGAATGAATGAATGAAAACTTTATTAACAGATTGCAGAATGGGTACAGTGCAGTACAGCTCAATACATACAATTGTTAAGGGGATGCAGACCAGAGAAAGACTTTCGACTTGTTTACATCAGGGTCCCCCATTTTCAATTCATCGTAACATATATGACATACATGACATACAGATAGACCGTACTGCTACATCTATACATTTATGACATACCAGATTTGCAATTACAGTACTGTATTTGTGATACAAAAAGAGTCCAGAAAGAAAAGAGTATATACATTAGGCGTAGAAACTGTACATTGGATTGGGTAGGTGGGGGTGGGGGTGGGGGGGGGACTGTACATTGGAGGTGGTTGGGGGGGGGGGGGGGGGGGGGGGGGGGGGGGGGTTGGTAGGAGTGGGGGGGGGGTTGGGTAGGAGGGGTGGGTGGGGACTGTACATTGGAGGTGGTTGGGTGGGTGGGTGGGGGGGGGGGGGGGGGGTTGGGTAGGAGGGGTGGGTGGGGATGTGTGTGTGTGTGTATGTGTGTGTGTGTATGTATGTATGTATGTATGTATGTATGTATGTATGTATGTATGTAGTTGTGTGTGTGTGTGTGTGTGTGTGTGTGTGTGTGTGTGTGTGTGTGTGTGTGTGTGTGTGTGTGTGTGTGTGTGTGTGTGTGTGTGTGTGTGTGTGTGTGTGTGTGTGTGTATGTATGTATGTATGTATGTATGTAATATGTATGTGTGTGTGTGTGTGTGTGTGTGTGTGTGTGTGTGTGTGTGTGTGTGTGTGTGTGTGTGTGTGTGTATGTATGTATGTAATGTATGTATGTATGTAATATGTATGTGTGTGTGTGTGTGTGTGTCTATGTTTAGCTTCTCAGGTAACTTTCTGGACACTGTTCTTTACCCTCAATAGCCTATACCTCGTTTCTAGCTAACGACTATGTTTGTGATGCAAGTTGGAGTTCATTCTGCTGATGCTCTTGTTGTTAGTTGTTCGAGACAAGAGCATCTACTGAACGCCTAACACGTAAAAAGGAATGTAAACTTAGTATAAATGTTGTTATATGATGTTAATGTAAAGAGGTTATCTGAAATATGAGATTAGACTTTTTCCATCTACAAAATATTTCCGTTTAAGAATCTGCATAATACTATATGATCACTGAGATAAAAAAAAAATACAATCTGAATTAGGGCATTCAATAAATAAATTGAAAATGATTATTGCATGGAGCATCCAGCCTAAGAGGATACTGTATTGTCAGGTCCCATAAAACATTGATATTGAAGAGAAAACTTTTTTAAAACAAACTTGTTTGCCTTTCATAACCATCTGCAAAACTGATTTCAGCATGCACTAATTATTCAGTCTATTGAAAAATATAATTTTCTCTATCAATTTCGCCTTATCAATATGGGGGAAATCACATTCTACGTTGATCTGAACTTCAATTATGTCTGTTATATCTGTTGCACCTATGATCCCAATTTCAGGAGCATTCTGTGAACTTCAAGGGGCATGTTTGCCCCTATAGCCCCCCATTAAATGTCCTACAGCAGCCTGCAGCTATAGTGCGGTACGAGTCATTCATAGGTACATTGTACACAGGACTATCTGAACAATGCAATCCAACGGCATACAGCGCCAGTGGATTATAATGCAGGGGATTTGTCTGCTCAGCCCGACAAGCAGCAGACAGGCTCTCCCCTGCAGCAGGAGCTGTGTGGTAGAGAGATGCCAGTGGTAAATGCCTCAGATGTGGACCATGTGTCAAAAGTCATTATTTCTCCTAACGTTGCCACCCCTTGCCAGCCAAACCCCAGATAACCATCTCTCTCTCTCTCTCTCTCTCTCTCTCTCTCTCTCTCTCTCTCTCTCTCTCTCTCTCTCTCTCTCTCTCTCTCTCAGATTCTCAAGCACAGAATCCCATACTGAAACCAGTTTAGCGTGCTGTACACAAACACTAGCAAATGGGAAGCAGAGTGATCCCGGGGGTTATTTTTCATCGAGTTAGCGTAATGTAAATACTGTATTCCTGTTCTCTTCACTCGCAGAGCGGAAGGCGAGACAAGACGAGATGAGAGTCAACCGGGTTTGGGTTTGTTGGATTTTGGTTGTCTGTTTGGTATAGGGCGGGCAGGAGGAGCTGACCTATTGTGTGTATGTGTAGGGGGGTATATCTACTGTCCTTTTAGCATCTCTGCCATAGGCATCATCATTGTGCTGCTTTCTTTGGATTCACAGACTCAGGGCGCTATATAGGGTCCTGCTATTGAGTACAAGACCAAGACCCAGTGCTTTTAAGTGGAGAGCGGCATAAAGCCTGCATTCCTCCTCCGAGGGAAGCTCGGGCTAGGGGGGTTAGGGTGGCTTCTCTCTAGAGGTTAAGTGGGATAAGAGTGTGGCTCATGTCAAAACGGGGCCCCCCCATAGTTTCTGGAAAATTTGCAATGGGGTCAGATTGGATTACTGTGTTTTGGTATTTACATGGAGACAGAGAGCTTTGAAATGGAAAACCATCGGCGGAAAAGCAAGTGCCATGCAGTCTGAGGGGCTGGTCTGAGGGGAAACCGAGCGCTGCTTTCCACTGATGGCTCGAGGACGGTTGAATACATGTCTTCTATGTCTTTTATGTCCCCACAATCAGACATTTTGTTACTGAGAATCTTGATTGGGTTAAAAGGATCAAGTACAATGCCCGTCCTCAAATGTATATCCGTGGTAAGTACTATGAAAGACATTCCAACGAATGGAAAATCTGGAGTTTTCAGGGCATCCTCCTAATGCCCACAAATACGCCACATTATGACTCTTAAGCACGCTAAACGGCAAGGATGACTCTAAGGTTACTGAGTGTTTCAAGGAGGCAGGCAAAGAGTTTTTGGATCAGAATAACTAAATAAACACCAGTTCAGCTCAGCCCGCCCTGGATGACCTGATGACAAGTCATTGGCATGTAGGTGTCAGTAGCCCTCAAGCAGAATGTGTGCCCGGGGTGGTCTGTCCTCTTCAGTCCTGGGGAACCTCTGTGTAGACCTGCTGGGATGGTTTTTCTGGATTCCCCTCGCTTCTCTCTGAGCCCTTAATCCAACCTATTCAAGGGGAGTCTTCACTGCAAACACTTTCAACCCCACTGGCTCAAAATAGTTATAGCTTGTGTCTCTCTGTCTGGGAAAAAAGTGACAGTCTCCTGTGGCGCTAAGTAACTTAATTGTATAAGAAACACATAATTATCAACATGCAAAGCAGGAGTGGCTGGTGTGAATGGTGTTTTTGGTGGTTAGGACTCATTAGGCCTACACCTCACTGCTCATAAGAGGATGCATCTAATCTGTAGCCTATATTAGCCTAATTGGTGACATGATAAACTATGGAATATAGTTTGTTTTTAATTTAAAAACAAACTTGGTTTAATTGATCGTTACACAAGATCTGAAAGGCTTTCATTCCACAGGCTTAGTGAAATGATTAATTAATTTCTTGGTTGGTCTTTGAGTAATTGAACATTGGGAGATTATTTATTTTCTAAGACAAAATGTCTTGTTTATTATATCTTTCCAACACTTACTGATGGGAGAAAATGGAATATTTTATTTCGAAGAAATCTGGTCTCCTCATTCGTCATTCGCCATGTAGTGCTATTCATTTTGCAAACACATTGATGAATTAGAATATTACAAAACAGGTAAGTCTATAATATATATTTTTAGGAGAGCATACACATGGAAGCTCTTATATTAATGTTTGTGAATGGAAGCCTTGCGGTCTGACCCAAATGTTTCTGGAAGTTGCTGGCTACTTTTTTCTGCCCTTGCTGAAACTTGACCCCCTGTTTCTGGGTGAATTAACGGTTTTGTCAGTAGCGAGAACAACAATCTGAAGCGCATGCGGCGAACTCAAACGGCAGAGTTGAGTGCGGTCAATTGAATCTCTCACATGTTTCTCTCCGAGTTGGATGGGTTTCCTTTATAAACTACCGGAGACATAATGCCTTGCTGAATGTTTACGGATCATTCCTTTGGGCACGGAGCCTTAAGGTCGTGCTCTTGGAGGAAAGGAGCACTTTTCTATCAGACGTGATCACTTCTCTAAATCAAGAGACAGAGTTAAATAAAGTCAACCTCCAAACAGCTTGTTTTCTACCGTAAACAAACGAATATGGATTAGCCTAAAACATGGTGGAAATTCACAACAAACTGCATAGGGTCGGCTGAGGCTTATAAATACATAGCCTGCCTGTAAAAGTTTAGGGTCTGTTTGCAGAACTTATATGCAGCCATATGTATACGTTTTTGACGAGTGTATGTATATATATTATATATATACGTATATGTGTGTGTGGGTGTGTGTATATAATATATATACTTTTTAGTATTTTCTTTTTTGAAGGATTATGTAAGATTAAGTACTTATAGCCTATATACATTTAATTATCAATTATATTTCCGAATTCATTGCTACTGCAACCTATCCTCTGTTTATTTGGGGTTTTTACAAACTTGGTACAATAGCCCATTTTAATATGCGTTTAGGATATTTACCATCACGTTTTTGTACAGGTTGTACGGAATCCTTGCCTCAGTGCCTTATAGGCTAACTTTAAATGTTAATTTATATAACATAATGCTATATCTGGGCGTGTTGCAGGCCTACACTGATATAACACGTGTATAATTGCACTGTGCGCTTATTGAAAGAATGTAGCCCCATATGGCAAAAATAATTGGACGCTTTTAAAAATCATTGGTCTGTGAGTCTAATAAATATATATTCCAAACTCTCTACCGTACAAATCTGCAACAACGAGGAAAAAAAGATCTAACGTAGAGTAGCTTAGTTTCAGTTTGTTTAGGCCTAATGTCAATTAAACAGGCCTAAAGTTAAATCAGACAGCCGCCAGGTCACCTATTACTATGCTGCCGCTGGCCTTCCTTGGCTTTTATGTTAAAATTGCAAGTTGTCAGAGACTTGTGACATTTGAAATATGAGACTGGCCCTTATTTACTAAGTTAGACAATACACGAAAACCACATGAAAATCGAAATAAGTAGGATGCGGTTAGGAGTTGTGCTTTCATTTATTGAAGTTCCCACAGATGTTTTGCATAAAGACGTTTTTTGGAGTAATGAGGGGGAGTGTTGAACACAAGCTGAACCTGGTTGGCAGTAACGTCAAATAAGCACGGGAGGGGCTGCAACTGTTGCTATAACACTGCAGGGACGTATGGGGGAAATTACACTGTCCATTCAGTGAATTATTACTAGTGAGGATTGTATACGGACACCTTCAATGTTCCTACTATAACTTCGTTCAAAATAGGCCTCTCTGGAAGGTTGGATTTATAGCCTATAGCTGACGTATTCCCACACGCGTTTATAGCTGAAAACTCTATTCTGAAAAAAAAATTACGGAAATTAAATTAAATTGCTGTACAATAGAGATGTTAACACCTGTTGATTTCAACTTCCTTCCTAATATCTCCGCCCCTATTTCAGAGTGGCCTCTCTCTCGCTATGAATAGCCCACAAATGTTGTCTGCAGGCGGCAATATTTAGTCATCTCCATGTCGCTCTCCCATTCCCAGGCCGTGCAGGTTTGTGCGTTGTGCAGAGAAATGCTGGAACGCATCTGTCCGAATGTACACGCGGACAAGACAAGACACACGCACACGCACACCGACCATCCAACCGACCAATTAAAATCCGATTAGGAAACATCTTCGTTTTCCAACAGAGGCAGTGAAACGCATGTAACCTCTCCTCGCGGGGTCATCCCCCTAATAAGATCCATTCCCCATAGAGAAGCCGCAGACCAACAAATGCTCCTGGCGACCGAGCGTGGCCCCGGAGACCTTTGGCATACATCGCAAATGAATTGGTCACTGTATTAAAGAGAATAAGGTGGGATTCCATGAGTTAATTGGTGGCGAAGTGAATAACACGGAACATTAGCCTATCCGGTGCCTCGTTTGTTAGCGGGTGGATCAGCTTTTGTGCGTGGCAAATGAGAAGTGAGTAGCGTGGTGCCCGATGCACATTAAAAATAAATGTAAACATTTTCTCCCGGGCCGTGGGATCTAGCATCTACTACCTTTTGTGAACCGGGCGACAGTCTCGATTCATGGGAAAACCTTAAAGGAGAAGAACCGCGTTATCACAGGACCTCATTATCTCATGTCTGCAACCATCTTTTGGGAACAATCCCTAATCAAGAGTGGCACAGACCTACTTTGCAGAGCTTTGGTATATTAGAGAACCCCCCCCCCCCTTTCTCTCTGCTGACTGACACACACACACGCATGTACACACACACACACACACACACACACACACACACACACACACACACACACACACTACACACACACACACACACAAACACTTGTGTTTGTTGCATGACATGTGTTTTGCCACACGAGACTGCAAAATCAGATCCCACAGGGGTGGAGTTTGGATTTGAGTTAAATGTTCTGAGATTAATTGAATGTTTGCGCACGTGCGTGTGTGGCGGCGGTAGGTGTTTGTTGTGCATTGTTATGTGGTGCACACAGCTTAGGTGCGCACGTGCATAATTACTCACACTAATAACTATTAAATTACCAACACAGGCATCGTTTGCAGCACAACACCTCAAATGACGTGCATTACATGCACAATGCATGACTGAATTAATTCCTATCGATATAAACAACCGTTTTTAAGACCATGTTATTATGAAGGAACATACAACCCATAGGACAGAGCTTTTTTTTATTGCGAACTATTCATGTTGGTTCCAAGGTTTTGGGGACTGATTTTCAATGTAATAACTTTGAACATTCTTGTAATAACATTGTCTTTGAATAGCCCTAATAAATGACTAATAAAAAATCCATTACCCGCTAATGTCCGATATTATGGTGCCATAATTTAGAAAAGGTAGGCTAGTTTATTGTCCAAACTTAAACAGGCAGGCCAACACACTTATACATGCTATATTGTTTATTTCAGAGTAGCCTGTGTGTTCGTCAAACGACAAAGAACCAATAACCCGGAGGGCTTTCCTTATGCGAGCCTACGGGACGAGAAAGGTGGTCTATTTACTTGGTCATAAACCATTTATTTACCTTCAGGTGAGTGTTGCGGGGAGTGTAAAGTAAAGATTGCCGGAGAGATTTACACCTGTCTCTCTACTCAAACAGAGGGGCCTATAGCCTACAGAGATGGCTGCTGGAGCCAGCGTGTCTGGGCGCTGTTAGACAGTCTCCCCTCGACTCTGGATTAAACAACATCATAAAAAATGACCATCAACGCCGCACACTGTAAACAAATGATTCTCTTTGGCGCCTGGCGCACTAATGCAACGTTTAAAGGCAAGTCATAGCAAACAGAGGCAAACATATCTGTCGAGCGGAGATGGCGAGTCGCCCCCTCTTCCCCGCGCAGGCTATATGGTATATTATGGTATGTCGACTCAGCCCTCCACTGACAGGACGCGCGGCTCGCCGGGCAGCAGGCAGGCAGGCAGGCAGGCTCTCCCTCCCCGCCGTGTAAATAGTGAGTGTTTGATGTCATGGCCATGGGTTTAGGAGACTCCAGTCTGTTTCGGGTCACTTGTTTCAAGAGAAATCTCGGCGAGACACCATAATTTCTCGGCGAACCTTTTATTCTTCTAGGACTTTTATCACCGCAAACAGGATGAGAGCGTTTTTTTGTGTGTCGAATTATAGTCTCAAAGTAATTCTTTTAGATTTTTTTTTTTACTTTAAAAAATATTAATATTCGTTGTTTTCCTTAAAGGGCTTTGAGTTTTATGTAAACGATTTATCTGCAAACTAAATATAATAAACTACAACTAAAACATTTGCGCGTGTGTAATAAACAACCTATAGGCCTAGTTTACTTTATATATATATATATATATATATATATATATATATATATATATATATATATATATATATATATATATATATATATATATATATATATATATATATATATATATATATATATATATATACACACACATATATATAATTATATATATAAACGATCCACAAAAACAAACAAACAAAAAACATTAAATCAAGGCAAACAATTACCTCTGTTCTGTTTAGGATTATTGAGATTTGAGAAGCAAGGATTGGCTATACATGTTTTAAATGAAACAATAGCCCTATAGGGCACGCCTTGAAATAATTACATAATGATTATGAATATTAATCCACATTACTTCACCAATCAACTTTAGGCGCTAGAACTGTATACAAATGTGTAATTAAAATAGCCCTACTCTATTAATCTATGTCTATTAATTATACTTAATGTACATTAGGCCTATATATGCCTACTATACTACAACTACAAAGCAGCATGCCGTATCTTTTACATTTGACCCCAGGTTTACCTGTCGTTCAGTGACATGACTGATGAGCGTAGGCTACAGTTGGGACTAGAAGCTCTACTAATAACTATGTATGGTTGTTAGGACATGTTGGAGCATCCAAGAACACAGGAGACTCCCTAGATCCTCCCTCTCAGCTTCTTGTCTTGTCTCAGGAGGCACATGGAGCAAGGTTGGCTTTCAAATCCTCCAACCTGGTGAAAACAATTAGCCGGATTAGAGCAGAGGCCTGTCTGATCATTAGGTCATTACTTAATCCTCAGGGAGACCACTATTTGCTAACACCTCATCTCCTATACCCTGAATCACACTCACTTAGAACCGCACGTTTATATAGTCCTATCATCTTTATGCTGGGCCATTATCTGTGTCAGATTTGACAGCTAAATACTCACCATACTTAAAAAGTTATCACTATTTGTTAAAACTTCACATTTTTAGTTATAGTCCTACAACTACTAGTCACATCCTCTTATGCAAAACAAGTTCCACATAGTCTATACTCTTTATGCTAAAATAAGGGGTCATATTTAGCCAAATATTCATACACTCAAAATGTAGTAACCTACAGGACTTCATAGTAATGAACAATCGATAACGATTAAGTGTACATTATTGCATTTTTTGATGAATAGTGTTTTATATATTATAAATATATTATAAATGAATTTGAACAGTATATGAGGTTAAAATTCTGATTTATGCTAATTTGTTCATGGCTCTGATTTGCAACTTTACATTGACATCCTCAGTCCCAGTTGTCTTTGTGTCCCATTAACTAACTAACTAACTAACTAACTAACTAACTAACTAACTAACTAACTAACTAACTAACTAACTAACTAACTAACTGAATAACTAACTATCTAACTAACAAACTAGGAACTGTTTCACAAACTGACTAAATTAATAAAATAATAAAGAAAGAAAGTAAGAAAGAATAACTACAAAGGCTCAATAGAGTAAGAGTCACTGCAGGGATGCTTCTCTCTATACCGTAGGGCTTGAAAACACATCACATGGAAATCATAAGAATGAATAATTTCTTGCTTGCCATTATAATTACAGTGCTGAAAAGTATGCACATCACAGCCAAAACTGTGAAAAGCATGTGAATTAGGATTCAGTTTCACACCTAAACCAGGCTGTATCCAGGCTGCCACACACACACACACACACACACACACACACACACACACACACACACACACACACACACACACACACACACACACACACACACACACACACACACACACACACACACACAAATACATCATTACACCATCTAACTTGCTCCCACAGCGCACACACACACACATGCACGTACACCCACACCCACAGAAATACATGACTACACTATCCAACTTCCTCCCACACACACACACACACACACACACACACACACTCACACACACACACACACACACACACACACACACACACACACACACACACACACACGCACACACACATTTACGTACGTACGCACGCACACACACACACACACACACACACACACACACACACACACACACACACACACACACACACACACACACACACACACACACACACACACACACACACACACACACACACACACACCCTGGTACAGTGCCTCATTGGTCTCAAACCAGGCGGGGCGTCCTGTGGAAAGCCAGTGCATTTCATGCCCCACATGACGATAATGTTCCATGACGTGTAATTGTCAGTGTGAAAACTCTGCCTGATATCTGACTGCAATTAAGAGGCTGTGCCAACCAACAGGTGGCTGGAGAAATAGGCCTCAGATTACCGCTGCCTGTCGCCTGTCAGCATCCACACAATTAGTGCATGTCTGTATATCTTGGGTCTCGATGCAGAGAGGGGTAATCCTACGTGTCTCTCTATGGTCAGATCGATGGCTTGGCTTTTGTTGTTGACCTCTCGCAGACATGGCTGAGGTTTAAAGCCCCTTTTAATGGATTTGTGTTTTTAGCTGACCCTTGCTATTGATGTCACCTCAATGAGGACGCTGACTCACATTGTTCTGCTACATGTGTGTGTAAGTGTGGTTTTAAATTAATTTTTTAATTTCATAAATTTCTTTTTCAAACTGTGGGTCATGTTGGGTCTTGGTGCTTAAACACTTCTTAGTGTCCCACTTGTTGTTCAAAGTGCAAACTGTAAGAGTACTTTTCTGCTAATACAGCCTGAGGTTATCTGAAATGTGTTTATAGCTACAGTCTGTCTATCTCAGAGCAGCCAATTGTTCCTCTCGTCTCTTTCTTTATTTACACACCTAGCTCCTCCTAAGCACTTTGTGAAATCCTAAGCAACGCACCCGTGTTTAACATGCTGGGCTAAATGAGCGTGATTGATTATTGCTGAGTGAGCATGCATAGATCACAATTATTAGTCCCTTTTGGTAATGGAGGAGCTTTTAGCTTAAACACAGGTATGTGGAGGTGGGTGGCTGTAAATTGTCTCTGGAGATTTTTCCTAAAATGTATTTTGTCATTGGAGATTCTTAAAAGGGCCTAATGGTTCATTGCCAAGGCCGCGCCACAGCCATTGTTTTAGATCAAAGTTGTTAGCGGACACACACATTATATGCATTAACTTGTTATTTCTTATATTTC